>NC_088396.1:34147387-34488015 GCF_034236695.1 Oncorhynchus nerka | reverse complement strand
GGAATATAAATGGGAACTTACTAGTAAGGTGTACACTGTGTAACCTATGTTTCACGAACTTTAATGTGTACATATCACGCATTACTACTATATATACAGTACTGTTCAAAAGTTTGGGGTCACTTAGAAATGTCCTTGTTTTTTAAAGAAAATTTTTAAAAATTGTCCATTAAAATAACATCAAATTGATCATAAATACAGTGCAGTCATTATTAATGTTGTAAATGACTATAGTAGCTGGAAAGGGCTGATTTATTTATTTACCTCAAACTTTTGAACGGTAGTGTATATATATATATAGATATATATATATATATATATATATTTACACTGTATATAATTTAGCAGACACTTTTGTTCCAAATGAATATTACTACATTTGAATTTGTTATTCATTCATTTCAAACTTACAGATGGGGTCTCTTGCCCTAGCAGGCTCAGTGGTCTCAGTTAAAGGTCCCATTCCCAGACGGTTCTCTGCCCGCACACGGAACACATACTCCTGTCCCTCCAGCAGTCCCTCCACAACGTAGGCCTGGCTGAAACAGCACTGGTTTACTATGGTCCAGGCCTTTCCTGTCACATTCTTCTTCTCAATGAAGTAACTCTTGATCCTCTCGCCACCGTCGTTAGCAGGCAGTTTCCAGATCAGCCTCATAGTAGCTCTGGTGATGTCAGTTACTTTGAGCTCTCTAGGAGCACCAGGCACGTCTGAAAACAGAAGTCCAACAGACGTTAATACATCTTATATGGGATACGTGTTGTGTTTCTCATTCATGTTTTATGTCCTAATAAATAATATACATTTGGATATGAGCCTTTGTCTATTTTTTCCCCCAGGTTTTTGACAGTGTAAGGGTGTGATCTTTTCGATCACTCGTTTTTATCACTGACCGAGAACATTGACTCTGACGTTGACATGTTTCTGTCCCGCCTTGTTCTTGGCTGTGATGGTGTATCGTCCAGAGTGGGTCCTCAAGCACACAGGTACAGTGATGTTTGCGGTAGTATCAGTAGATTCAAGCTAAACAAAGGAAAATTAACTCATTACTCCTGGTAAAGAAAGGTCAAATCTGCATATTTATACATCAAGGTCAGACAACATGATTATTTTACTACTTATAACAACGGTTATGTGTTACTTCCTCTCTACTTGATGTATGGGAGCTGTATCTGTACTATGCCTTACCTCTGAGTCAACTGGAAGGACATGAAGGCGATTCTTCTTGTGGGTCTTTGCTGGTCCAGTGAATTCCCAGGTCACCTTAGGAACGGGCCGCCCTTTGATAATGGCAGGGATTCTGAAGGAATGACCAGCCCGGACGCACAGCAAATCTTCCACAACACAATCGATAAGGATCTTCGGCTCCACTGTGACATAAAAAGGCATCATTAAAACAAACAACAATAAACTTGTGACTACTGATTGAAGGAAAACTTCACTCCAAAACGATCTTTTAGTATTTTCTCCATCAGTCAAATTTGTTTTGCATGTGTTCTGTATCATATGATGCATCTATGAAGGTTTTTGCTTTCCTGAAAGTGGTTAATCTTTAAAACTTGACTGCTGACTTGAAAAAAACAAATTTTTACAAAATGGATGAATAAGTAGGTCTAATTACCATGTACGTCCTCAATTAGGACTTCTGTCTTGGGACTTGGGTCAGACTCGCCGATGTCATTGACGGCTGTGACTCTGAACTTGTAGTGTTTCAGCTCTTTGAGACTTGGGACAGTGATCTCAGTGGTCTCATGCAGAGTCTCTAGATCAGTGATTCTGTTCCAAACAGAAGAGGCTTCATCCTGGATCTCAACGATGTAACCCTTGATGGAGCTTCCACCGTCTTTCTCAGGTGGAGACCATGTGAGGCTGACACTGTGCTTGGTTTTGTCTGCGACCTCTGGTGGTGCTGGCATGCCGGGTTTCACTGTGGGGCACAGAGGGAAAATATCAAGGTCACCATCTCTGGTTATTACATGGCAATCCTGTGTCTGTCAATAGGGCACATACTGACATATTCTTCCAAACTATTTCCAAAGCAGCTAAAAGAATGGTTGTGTTCTTGTAACCTGTAGAAAAAGGGAGAATGATACTTACTAAGAGGGTCCACTGCGTATGCAGGATCGGAAGGTCCACTGGGGGGTCCAATACCGGCAATATTGACAGCCATGACACGGAACTCATACGCAGACCCCTCGATCATACGAACGACCTGGAACTCCCAGCGCTTAGGAGCACGCTTCGTCACCGGGGCCTTGTTAACCCGAGCCCAATAAGACGAACCTTTCTCCCTCTTCTCTAGCCAGTAGCCAGAGATAGTGGATCCACCGTTGTCTCGTGGAGGGTCCCATGTCACAAGCATGGAGGACCTGGTGTGCTCTGCGATCTGTGGTTTCTCTGGAGTACCAGGGAGTCCGTACAGATCCTTGATGACGGTGGCCTCTGTCTCGCAGGCGTCACTCTGTCCATACCTGTTCTCTGCTCTCACTCTGAACTGGCACTGGCTACCTGTTTCCAGATTCCAAACCTTTGAAAAGACATTTGGAAACATTTAGTAAATCATTAAATTACATTTACATTTAAGTCATTTAGCAGACGCTCTTATCCAGAGCGACTTACAAATTGGTGCATTCACCTTATGACATCCAGTGGAGCAGCCACTTTACAATAGTGCATCTAAATCTTTTAAGGGGGGGGGGTGAGAAGGATTACTTTATCCTATCCTAGGTATTCCTTAAAGAGGTGGGGTTTCAGGTGATTCAATGAAGTCCACATCATTCATGAAACTGTCTCAACCTATTGCAATATATGTCACTGTTGTTTTCTTTGATATACAGTATATAGAGAGGCTGAAAATATTTGACATAGGATCCTCAAAAAGTTATACAGCTGCACCATAGAGAGCATCTTTACTGGCTGCATCACTGCTTTGTATGGCAACTGCACTGACCTCTATATCAGGTGGTGTCAGAAGAAGGCCCTGAAAAATGGACAATGACTCTGGCCAACAAAGCCATAGACTTTTCACTCTGCTATCGTCCGACAAACGATACCGCAGCATCGGCTCTCAGACCAACAGGCTCCGAGACAGCTTCTACTCCCAAGCCATAAGACTGCTAAATAGCCAGACTGCTAAATAGTCAATTAATGGTACCCAAACTCTCTGCATTGACTAGATCTTGCACTGACCCTATGTACACTCACTAGACTATATATACAGTACATACCATATACACACTCATTGACACACACACATACACTACATATACTGAGTGTACAAAACATTAAGAACACCTTGCTAATATTGAGGTACAGCCCCCCTTTTCCCCTCAGAACAGCCTCAATTCGTCGGGGCATGGACTCGAAAGTGTTCCACAGGGATGCTGGTGTTGAGTTCAATGCTTCCTCCAGTTATGTCAAGTTGGCTGGATGTCCTTTGGGTGGTGGACCATTCTTGATACACACAGGAAACTGTTGAGTGAAAAACCCAGCAACATTGCAGTTCTTGACACAAACCGGTGCGCCTGGCACCTACTACCATACCCCGTTCAAAGACACTTAGATATTTTGTCTTGTCCATTCATCCTCTGAATGGCACACAATTGTCTCAAGGCTTAAAAATCATTATTTAACCTGTCTCCTCCCCTTCATCTACACTTATCTAACAAATTACATCAATTAGGGATCATAACTTTTACCTGGATTCACCTGGTCAGTCTATGTGGTCAGTCTATGTAATGGAAAGAGCAGGTGTTCCTAATGTTTTGTGCACTCAGTGTACGCGCGCACACACACACACACACACACACACACACACACACACACACACACACACACACACAGACAAGCATACCGACACAACACAACACAACCACACATACAGTACCAGTCAGTACCAGTACCATTCTACATTGTAGAATAATAGTGAAGCTGTCATCAAGGCAAAGGGTGGATACTTTGAAGAATCCCAAATAAACAATACATTTTGATTTGTTTAACACTTCTTTTGGTTACTACACGCTCCACGCTCCACACCGCGTGGCCGCGGCCACCCTAATCTGGTGGTCCCAGCGCGCACGACCCACGTGGAGTTCCAGGTCTCCGGTAGCCTCTGGAACTGCCGATCTGCAGCCAACAAGGCAGAGTTCATCTCAGCCTATGCCTCCCTCCAGTCCCTCGACTTCTTGGCACTGACGGAAACATGGATCACCACAGACAACACTGCTACTCCTACTGCTCTCTCTTCGTCTGCCCACTTGTTCTCGCACACCCCGAGAGCTTCTGGTCAGCGGGGTGGTGGCACCGGGATCCTCATCTCTCCCAAGTGGTCATTCTCTCTTTCTCCCCTTACCCATCTGTCTATCGCCTCCTTTGAATTCCATGCTGTCACAGTTACCAGCCCTTTCAAACTTAACATCCTTATCATTTATCGCCCTCCAGGTTCCCTCGGAGAGTTCATCAATGAGCTTGATGCCTTGATAAGCTCCTTTCCTGAGGACGGCTCACCTCTCACAGTTCTGGGCGACTTTAACCTCCCCACGTCTACCTTTGACTCATTCCTCTCTGCCTCCTTCTTTCCACTCCTCTCCTCTTTTGACCTCACCCTCTCACCTTCCCCCCTACTCACAAGGCAGGAAATACGCTCGACCTCATCTTTACTAGATGCTGTTCTTCCACTAACCTCATTGCAACTCCCCTCCAAGTCTCCGACCACTACCTTGTATCCTTTTCCCTCTCGCTCTCATCCAACACTTCCCACACTGCCCCTACTCGGATGGTATCGCGCCGTCCCAACCTTCGCTCTCTCTCCCCCGCTACTCTCTCCTCTTCCATCCTATCATCTCTTCCCTCTGCTCAAACCTTCTCCAACCTATCTCCTGATTCTGCCTCCTCAACCCTCCTCTCCTCCCTTTCTGCATCCTTTGACTCTCTATGTCCCCTATCCTCCAGGCCGGCTCGGTCCTCCCCTCCCGCTCCGTGGCTCGACGACTCATTGCGAGCTCACAGAACAGGGCTCCGGGCAGCCGAGCGGAAATGGAGGAAAACTCGCCTCCCTGCGGACCTGACATCCTTTCACTCCCTCCTCTCTACATTTTCCTCTTCTCTCTCTGCTGCTAAAGCCACTTTCTACCACTCTAAATTCCAAGCATCTGCCTCTAACCCTAGGAAGCTCTTTGCAACCTTCTCCTCCCTCCTGAATCCTCCTCCCCTCCCCCCCCTCCCCCTCTCTGCAGATGACTTCGTCAACCATTTTGAAAAGAAGGTCGACGACATCCGATCCTCGTTTGCTAAGTCAAACGACACCGCTGGTTCTGCTCACACTGCCCTACCCTGTGCTCTGACCTCTTTCTCCCCTCTCTCTCCAGATGAAATCTCGCGTCTTGTGACGGCCGGCCGCCCAACAACCTGCCCGCTTGACCCTATCCCCTCCTCTCTTCTCCAGACCATTTCCGGAGACCTTCTCCCTTACCTCACCTCGCTCATCAACTCATCCCTGACCGCTGGCTACGTCCCTTCCGTCTTCAAGAGAGCGAGAGTTGCACCCCTTCTGAAAAAACCTACACTCGATCCCTCCGATGTCAACAACTACAGACCAGTATCCCTTCTTTCTTTTCTCTCCAAAACTCTTGAACGTGCCGTCCTTGGCCAGCTCTCCCGCTATCTCTCTCAGAATGACCTTCTTGATCCTAATCAGTCAGGTTTCAAGACTAGTCATTCAACTGAGACTGCTCTTCTCTGTATCACGGAGGCGCTCCGCACTGCTAAAGCTAACTCTCTCTCCTCTGCTCTCATCCTTCTAGACCTATCGGCTGCCTTCGATACTGTGAACCATCAGATCCTCCTCTCCACCCTCTCCGAGTTGGGCATCTCCGGCGCGGCCCACGCTTGGATTGCGTCCTACCTGACAGGTCGCTCCTACCAGGTGGCGTGGCGAGAATCCATCTCCACACCACGTGCTCTCACCACTGGTGTCCCCCAGGGCTCTGTTCTAGGCCCTCTCCTATTCTCGCTATACACCAAGTCACTTGGCTCTGTCATAACCTCACACGGTCTCTCCTATCATTGCTATGCAGACGACACACAATTAATCTTCTCCTTTCCCCCTTCTGATGACCAGGTGGCGAATCGCATCTCTGCATGTCTGGCAGACATATCAGTGTGGATGACGGATCACCACCTCAAGCTGAACCTCGGCAAGACGGAGCTGCTCTTCCTCCCGGGAAGGACTGCCCGTTCCATGATCTCGCCATCACGGTTGACAACTCCATTGTGTCCTCCTCCCAGAGCGCTAAGAACCTTGGCGTGATCCTGGACAACACCCTGTCGTTCTCAACTAACATCAAGGCGGTGGCCCGTTCCTGTAGGTTCATGCTCTACAACATCCGCAGAGTACGACCCTGCCTCACACAGGAAGCGGCGCAGGTCCTAATCCAGGCACTCGTCATCTCCCGTCTGGATTACTGCAACTCGCTGTTGGCTGGGCTCCCTGCCTGTGCCATTAAACCCCTACAACTCATCCAGAACGCCGCAGCCCGTCTGGTGTTCAACCTTCCCAAGTTCTCTCACGTCACCCCGCTCCTCCGCTCTCTCCACTGGCTTCCAGTTGAAGCTCGCATCCGCTACAAGACCATGGTGCTTGCCTACGGAGCTGTGAGGGGAACGGCACCTCAGTACCTCCAGGCTCTGATCAGGCCCTACACCCAAACAAGGGCACTGCGTTCATCCACCTCTGGCCTGCTCGCCTCCCTACCACTGAGGAAGTACAGTTTCCACTCAGCCCAGTCAAAACTGTTCGCTGCTCTGGCCCCCCAATGGTGGAACAAACTCCCTCACGACGCCAGGACAGCGGAGTCAATCACCACCTTCCGGAGACACCTGAAACCCCACCTCTTTAAGGAATACCTAGGATAGGATAAAGTAATCCCTCTCACCCCCCTTAAAAGATTTAGATGCACTACTGTTCCACTGGATGTCATAAGGTGAATGCACCAATTTGTAAGTCGCTCTGGATAAGAGCGTCTGCTAAATGACTTAAATGTAAATGTAAATGATTCCATATGTGTTATTGCATAGTTTTGATGTCTTCACTATTATTCTACGATGTAGAAATAGTAAAAATAAAGAAAAACCCTTGAATGGTGTGTCCAAATTTTTGACTGGTACTGTTCATACATACACATTACACACACGTCATTTGCTGGTGCTACTCTATTCTGTCGCTCTTTCCTGAAGTCAAATGACCAAATCGCCCCCTCTAGTGGCCTAATGGGTGTAATGTTTTTTTTTATAAAAATTTTGTTGTTGAATTTTTACCCCTTTTTCTCCCCAATTTCATGGTATCCAATTGTTAGCTACTATCTTGTCTCATCGCTACAATTCCCGTACACTGCGCCCAGCCCGCCACAGGAGTCGCTGGTGCGCGATGAGACAAGGATATCCCTACCGGCCAAGCCCTCCCTAACCCGGACAACGCTAGTCCAATTGTGCGTCGCCCCACAGACCTCCCGGTCGCGGCCAGTTACAACAGAGCCTTGGCGCGAACCCAGGGTCTCTGGTGGCATAGCTGGCGCTGCAGTACCCTTAACCACTGCGCCACCTGGGAGGCCATGGGTGTAATGCTTTTGATATTTTTCATAATTAAAAAACATTATTTAAAAGAAAACGCTGAAAATCGGGTGTTTATATGTTTATAACAGTTTTATATGTTTTGTATGTTTTATATTTTAGTCTTCTGTGAGGGAGGCACACAAAATGAATTACATTTCAACTCTATATCTGACAAGTAGATTTGTTTAAGACTACAAAGAAAAGGTAGATTTGTGTGACTCTGATTTAGCCCACTACTGTAAAAGGTTACTTTACTACAGTAGTCACTTTATCCTGCGTTCATGTACTGTACATATCTACCTCAAATACCTTGTACCTCTGCACATTGATCTGGTACTGGTACTCCCTGTATATAGCTCTATTCTTGTTTATTTTATTCTTCTTGTGTTACTATATTTATTTGTTTACTCTGCATCGTTGGGAAGGGCCCGTAAGCAAGCGTTTCACGGTATACTAGCTGGATTTGGCGCATGTGACAAATAAAATGCGATTTGAGACAACATGTTACATGCCTCCATTTAAGACATTATAAAGTCTTCACATGTCCAGAACTGGGGCATTCCTACCTGGACCCTACCTAAATAAATACATTTTTAAAAGATAGAGACCTGGTCCGAACAGACCTAACCAGACCTGACCCCGGTCGGGTCCACACCCGGTCCAATCCGCGTGAGGGAAACAGCAGAAAAGGTGGAGCAGTGAAGACCTCTACCATACATGCTTAAGGCCTGTTATTAAGCATTATACTGGCAGGTTTGAACTAAAATGTTACCAAATGTTATATCAATCTGTTTCATGTTTTCAAACATATACTGACCCCGAATCGTTTCTCAATGATGCTGTTGGTGATCACCGTCCATACAGGAACGGGTCTAGGCTCAGGCTTAGGTTTAGGCTCCTCATCCTCAGAATCCTCATATTCTTCTTCAGGTTCCTCCTCAGGAAGAATGTCCAGCTTCTCAACAATGTAGTTAGTGAGCTCACTTCCTCCATCGTCCTCTGGTGCGTCCCAGGTTAGATAGCAGGACTCAGCCTTGATGTTACCAATATTCACATTCCTAGGTGGCAGAGGACGGTCTGTGAACAACAATTAGATGAAAAAGAGGTCAGAAAACAGTCAGTCAACTACAATACCTTCCTTTTGCTAATTGTTATGTTATTTTTCTTGCAGAAAAGTGAGCTAATTGCTTCGTCTATACTGATTCACTAAATATACATAATATCAGATCACTTACCTAACACCTTAACCTTGATGGTGTGACTAGCCGACCCAAGACGGTTGGAGGCGATCACTGTAAAGATGCCTTTGTCCAGTCTTGCTGCTGCAGGGATACTGAGCTTGGTATTGCACTGCATTCTGTTGATTTCCTTGGTGTCCATCAACAGAGTCTCAGTGGGCTCTAAAATAATCACCTCATCCTTCAACCATTCAACCTTGGGCATTGGAAGACCAGTCACCTCAGCAGGGATTTCAATAGGCTCTCCCTTCTTGACAGTGATGGCATCTCCCTTGAAGGTCTT
Source organism: Oncorhynchus nerka (assembly GCF_034236695.1). Taxonomy (NCBI): domain Eukaryota; kingdom Metazoa; phylum Chordata; class Actinopteri; order Salmoniformes; family Salmonidae; genus Oncorhynchus; species Oncorhynchus nerka. Next base: position 34,478,885 of record NC_088396.1, on the reverse strand, counting down.
CAACATCCTCACAGTAGGAGGAACTGAAATAGAAGGAGCAACTCAGTGACAAGTTTATTCAATTAAATTCAGTCCAATTAAATTCAATGTGTTTACTATTTTAGCATATGTGGGAAAAAACAAGAACATAGAACTAGGAGGACTTACGTTCATCATCTTGAATGACAATGGTGAGTGGAATTCCAGGTTCACTTGATCCAATTAAATTGACAGCCTTGACACGGAACTCATACATAAACAGCTCCTCGAGGTTCTCGACGGTCATGAAGAGGTCCTTGCACATCTCTGTGTTACAAGGCTCAAATGCTGGGGCATCGTGCTTCTTCTTCTCAACAAAGTAGCCCAAGATTGGACTGCCTCCTTCATTGCGGGGAGGCCTCCAGGCAAGGCTGATGGAAGTCTTTGTCCTCTCAGTGTAGTGGAATCTCTCAGGTGAAGTTGGTGGAGCTTCAATGAAAATATAGTGATTGACAATTAATGATCTGACCTGCACAGAAAACATCAAACATATCATGACGCAACAATATATAGACATTACCTTTGGGATCCACTGCAGCAATAGGGCCCAAATCAACGGGAGGGCCACAGCCAAACTTGTTCTTCGCTACGACCCGGAAGATGTACTCCTGCCCTTCAACAATACCCACAATCTCACACTTAGATGAGGGTGTCTCTATGGGCTGTCTCCATGTGTGCATCTTGGGATCCCTTCTCTCAATGATGAAGCCGGTCAGATCACTGCCGCCATCGTCATCAGGATCGGACCAGTTCAGAATCATCAGCTTCCTGGTTACCACCACAGGCTTCAGGTCCAGCACAGGCCCGGGAACATCTGACAGAGGAGAAGTCAAAGTGTTACATCCAAGTAAAACAACATGTGTGTTGGTACGTAGCTTTGTCTGAGCCAGAATGGCCCATAGTGCAGGAGCCTGAGGCAGCTTGAAGAACACCCCTGGACAGGGTGCTAGTCTACAACATGTAAGGTGACACATTATTATTATTTTGATTTGACTTTTTATTTATTTTGGTTTATAGATGTTCCACTAACTATTAAAAACTATTCAACCAACTATCCTCTAACTCTAATCCTAGCTTTACGTCATCAAAGTACGTCCAAATGTGAAATATGCTCAAAATGTTCTAGTGATGTCATATAGCTAATACAGAATCCAAAACACGTACCCATGACTTCAACCCTTGTCCATGTAGACTTGATTCCACTGTTGTTCCTGGCACTGATCTGGTATTTGCCAGGATCCTTTCTTGTGGCAGCCTTGATACTCAGAATGCTTTCCTTTCCAACATTTTCTATCTCGACGTGGTTTTTGTCCGGTGGACCGTCATCTTTGGTCCATTTGATGTCTGGTGGAGGTCTACCAGTGACCAGGGCAGGCAGTATCAGTGGCTCCCCAGCTCTGATCATTACGCCATTCCTCACAGTGAGATCCAGCTCCACCACTGGAGCCTCTGTAGACACAATCAACGTTCATCAACGTTAGCTAAGTTGTAAAAATAATAATACATGGGACTTATATAGAGCTTTTCAAAAACCCAAAGACGCTTGAACATTTTCATGGAGACTAAATGAAGGGAGGTCGACTAGTAGTAATGTCTGGTATGGAATGAATGGAACAGCAGGATTTGATACTATTCAATTCATTCCATTCCAGCCATTACAATGAGCCCGTCCTCCAATTCAATGTTACACAAGCCTCCATGGTTGTATTGTATTAAGCATACATTTGTTGACATTGTAAGCTTTCTGATTACTGTTACCTTTAGGATCTCTGACAAAGACTGATTCAGTCAAGCCAGGAGTTCCTTCACCGGCTCCATTGACTGCGATCACACGGACCAGGTACTTGGCTCCCTCTCTGACTCCATACACAGTGAAGACCCGGGTCTTCCAGGGTCTCTCTGTGGAGCGGGACCAGTCTTTGGTGCCTGCTAGGGTTTTGTCAACATGGTATCCCAGGATGTCTCCACCTCCGTTGGAGGCAGGAGGATCCCATTCCACGTCGATGGAAGACTCCGTGGTATCAGTGATTCTTGGGAACGGTGGCCCAGGTGGCACTATGTGAAAAACACATCAACTTATCATTGCTAGATAATGAATCAGTGTTGTATTATATTATAGTGTATTGATTTGGTCTATTTTGTATGCTTAACCTCACAAAATGAATTTCCATGCAAATGGACATTAAAAGGTATGGTATCATAATCTTGTTGACTTACAGATTGGATCCTGGCATGTCATAGGATCAGACGGGATGCTGAACTTCCCAGGCCCAGCTTGGTTCTCAGCAGCCACCCTGAAGATGTATGTCAGACCTTCCAGTAGGCCTTCCACGTTAAGTTCCGTATCCTCCAAAATAACCCGGTTGACTCTGGTCCAGTGGGTGCTGTTGATCTCACGCCGCTCTACCCAGTAACCCAGAATGGGGCTGCCCATGTCACTTGGCTCCTCCCAGCTAACCAGCATGGAGTTGGCTGTGATGCCATCAATCTCAGGCTTCCCAGGACCCTCTGGTGGGTCTAGAATAAGAAGTTAAAATCACAGTTGTAAGAACAAAGTACAATCTAACTAAGGCAGATTAGAAAAACTGGTTGAACTGACATCAGTCATGATAAAACTCTTAAAAATAAATGCTTTACCGAATGGATTCTTGGCAATAAGTGGCTTAGAAATGCATGGTGGTCCAGGACCAAACTTGTTCTCAGCAGTGACCCGGAAGATGTACTCCTTCTTCTCTATCAGTTTGGTCACGGGGTATCTACATCCCCTGAGTGTTGAGGTTACGGTGATCCATCCGATCTCCACCTTGGAGTTGTCCTTTTTTTCCAAGGTGTAGTTCAGGATATCACTGCCACCATCATCCATGGGAGGATCCCACTTGCAGATGACAGAGTTCTTCCTGATCTCCTCAAACCGGAAGTTGATTGCAGGTCCAGGCGCATCTGTAAGTTGTAAAATATGAGGTTTTATATTAGGTTTCCAAAATGTGGTTGAAAAATAACTACGAATGGCAACAACCCTACTAAATTAATAAAAAAATGTATAAATGTTAAAAGAAGCTGATATCTCACCTAGCACATTGACTTCACAAGTTGCAGAGGCAATACCATGGTCGTTCTCAACCTTGATAGTGTACACTCCGTGGTCACCCCTGATGGTGTCCCTGACAATGCAAGAGGATTCTCCCCTCTTCTTGTCGTGGATGGTGAGACGTTCCTGGAGGGTTGGGTAGTCAGGGAGTTCCTCCTCCTCAGGCTCCTCAGGGGCAGGCTCTGCAGCTGGGGCCTCAGTAGCTGGGACCTCAACCTCTCCCTCCTTGACTTCCTTCTTTTCTTCATCTTTCACCTCCTTCTTTTCACCCTCCTTTACTTCTCCTTCCTTCTTTTCTCCTTCCTTCACTTCCTTCTTTTCCTCCTTCTTCTTTTTAACAATGGGTTTTTCTGGTCTCTTCTTCATGGCTTCTGGTCTAATGACGATGTCGTTCCTGTACCATGTGATTTGAGGGTATGGGGATCCAGAGATGTTGGCGCCCAGTCTGATCTGAGCACCTCTTTTGATGCTCATACCGGACTGCAGGCTTCCACTGAGGAACACCTTGGGTGTTTCTGAAAAGAAACAAACACATTTAGAAATGACAAATTACCGGTCTGAAAAATCGTAGCATTGGGATGGTTTGAACAAGATGTATCCTTCCTTACCGACAGCATCAGAAGCCTTCACCATTGGTGTGCTGCGTGATGGGTCGCTGACTCCGGCAGCGTTCTCAGCTCGTACACGGAACTGGTATTGTTTTCCCTCCCTGAGATTCCTCACTGTGTAGGACAGCACAGGCACAAGGAAGTCGTTGCATCTTGTGAAGTTCTCATCACCCTTCATCATCATCTCCAGAACGTAGCCCATAATCTTGCAGCCCCCGTCATACATAGGAGGTTTCCATGTGAGGGTGATAGTCTTGGAAGTAGGGTTGTGGGTCTCAACATCCAGTGGAGGGTCAGGGCTCTCTTAAATTTTGAACAAGGAACATTTCATAAATTCAATACACCTCTTTTGAAATGTAGGCGTGCTTGGATAATACAATTCACTTTAATTGTGAGCAAGAGTTGCACCTGTTATCAATCAATGTATTCCTTGGACAAAAAACAAATATTTCACTCACGCTTCTGATCCTCTGCAATCACAGGGTTGCGGAGCTCAAGATACTCCCCGCCACCAATCTTGTTGACAGCTTTGACCTGGAAGTAGTACTCTCCATTGGGGATCAGATCCTTGACAGGCCAGCTGACCTTGTTCTCTCCAGACATCATGTTGACGTAGGTCCTCCGGCCTGCCTCTCTGCGCTGTAGCACATAGTGGAGAACAGGGCTACCACCATCATAGTTGGGAGGATCCCAGGAAACCTTGCAAGAACTCTTGGTGATTTCACTGGCAACAATGTCTTTGCAGGGACCGGGCAGGCCTGTCAAAATAAAATGGATATGAAAAGTCGATCTTGATGGTTGTAGTATGCCTGTACTAGTAACCAAAATTTCAAATATTTTCAGGATCAAATATGTCAAATGTAATGATTACGCTATTAGGGACACCATGGAATATCATAGTATAGTAATATAATAGTATTTTGACACTGAAACGTACCAACAACTTTAACATTAATTGTTCCACTGCTAGCTCCGAGGGAGTTTTCCAGGGTGACCTTGTACTGGCCAGAGTCTGAATGCAGACAGCTCTCGATCTCCAGGTGACAGGAGAGGTACTCCTGTCTGAAGCTCATTCTCTCATCATCCTTCAGCTCCTTTCCGTCTTTGTGCCAGGTTATCTTGGGCTTGGGTACTGCTCTGAATGGGATGGGGAGATGCCACTTCTCTCCCTCAACAATCACAATGTCCTTTGTTTGAAACTCAAGGGTTGGGATGCCTTCATGAGGGAAAAATATAATCAGATATCAGTATTTCATGCATTTCTGGGAAGGCTATTATTACGGAATGGTAAATATACATTATGGAAGGTTTACTTACAGTCAGGGTCCTTGGCGTAGACCTTCTCAGAGATATCAGATGGCTCACTAACTCCAACAGAGTTGATGGCACGGACTCTCAGGACATATTGTTTCTCTGGGGTGATGCCCTCCTCTGTTTTGTATTTGAGCTCCTTGATTGGGCGAGAGTTGATTCTCATCCACTTCTCAGTGCCAGCCTCACACAGCTCAATATGGTAGCCAGTTACAGCACTGCCACCAGTTCTCTCTGGTGGTCTCCAAGCAACACACAAATGGTCTCTGCTGGCTTCAGTGATATGAAGCTCAATTGGAGGAGAGGGTACACCTATAAAAGGTAATGCAGAGACAATGATAATAATCTTGGAGATGTGGGTTGCTTCATTGGGAACTAGACTATACCTAATAGATTACTCATGCAAGTCAGACAAATGTAACCATAATACACAGTTTTCACTTTAAAAACGGATAAAACCCCACCTGTTGGATCTTCAATAGCAATGATTTCTGTTGATTCACTAGGATGTCCAGCACCGGCCTCATTCTCAGCGCGGACCTGGAACTGAACCTCGGTTCCTTCAATGACGTCTGTCACTCTGTACTTGCAGTCATCACCTGAGGTCTTTCCACACTTTACCCAGCGGGTACCAAGTTTCTCCTTCTTCTCAATGGAGTATCTGACGCACGAAAATATTCCCAAATGTTATAAACACGCTTATATGACAATATGACACTCCTAAAAACTAAAGTTGATCAATCTTTACCTCAGAACTGGTCTGCCACCATCATTCTTGGGGGCATCCCATTGCAGGTCAACATGTCTCTTTGACACACCATTGACAGAGAGATTATATGGTGGTCCAGGGGTAGCTGATAATAGGAAACAGTACTTAGCAACCTATGCATGTTGTAAGTGAACAACAGTTACAGAATACTATACGCATAAACTATGATCTTACTATAAGTATCTTTAGCCATAATGGAGTCTTCCAGTTCACAGAATTCACTGGGGCCAACAGCGTTCTCAGCAGCCACACGGAACACATAGAGAGAGCCCTCGTTAAGTGGAGTGACAGTGTACTTCAGCTCCTTCACAGTGGTGTCCACTGTCTGCCAGCCCTTACGCCTGACATCCCTCTTCTCAACAATGTAGTTGGTGATGGGTGAACCACCATCCTTCTCTGGTACTGTCCACTTCAGCTCAGCACTGTTCCTGGTGACGGTGATGACATTCATCCAGCGTGGGGGTGTAGGAGGATCTGGAAATGAATTGACAAGCATGAGTCATCAGAAACCATCAACTCAGCTAACCAACCATGATACACTGAACAGCTTCAGATGGAAACTATCTCAGTCTGTGTGTCACAATGGGACACCATATTACCTATATACAGATGTAGGATCTTAATTTGATCACCCTGTTGCAGGAGAACTTTCCTGCAATGCAGGAAATTTAAAACATGTAATGTATTTGACTTGATTTTCCCTTACAAAAAACGTAACAACCCCTTCAAAAATGTTAATTGATTATAATCCACATAATAATTCACATTTCCTGTTGTGGCCGAATAATTTTCCTCCTGTAGCAAACTGGCTCAAATTAAGATCCTACATCTGTAGTGCACTAATTTTGACCATAGCATTATAAACGGATTAGGGTGCCATTTGCTTGGCTACGAAAAGCCAACCCGACATTTACTTCTGAGGTGCTGACCTGTTACAACCTCTACAACCACTGTGATTATTATTTGACCCTGCTGGTCATCTATGAACGTTTGAACATCTTGATGAACAATCTGGCCTTAATGGCCATGTACTCTAATAATCTCAACCCGGCACAGCCAGAAGAGGACTGGCTACCCCTCAGAGCCTGGTTCCTCTCTAGGTTTCTTGCCTTTTCCTGCCTTTCTAGGTTTTTTTTCCTAGCCACTATGCTTCTACATCTGCATTGCTTGCTGTTTGGTGTTTTAGGCTGGGTTTCTGTATAAGCACTTTGTGACATCTGCTGATGTAAAAAGGGCTTTATAAATACATTTGATTGATTGATTTGGGACACAGTCAGTTACTTACTGAGTCTCTCCTTGCACAGAACTGGATCGCTAGGATCGCTGGGCTCACTCTCCCCAGCGATGTTGACAGCAAGGACCCTGAAGGAGTACTCCTGTCTGTCCATCAGGCCTCTCAGGGAGTGCTCCAGGATATTGATTCCCTCTGAAACACGGACCCATTGCTCAGTTCCACTCTTCAGGAGTTCAATGATGTAGCCCTCGATCTTGGCGCCACCATCGTGCTCAGGCTTGGTCCACTGCAGGAAGGCAGAGGTCTTTGCCACGTCTTTTACGGTTGGCTTACCAGGAGCCCATGGAGGATCTGTAGGAATAGACAACATGTTGTTTTGGTCAATGACATCACATTTCATAAAAGATCAATGGTCTGTTAACAAAATATGTTGGAAGTATTACCAATAGGATCCTTGACCAATATCTGGTCAGTTTCCTTGCTTGATTTTCCAGGTCCGGCGAGATTCTCAGCCATGACTCTGAACTTATACTTCTTCCTTGTGGGTAGTCCTTTGACTCTGCAAATCAGAAACAATCAAATAACCAACCCAACCATCAAATCAATAGCATCAACCAGAAATTAAATCAATGTGGCCATTACTGCCTTCAATTACCAAAATTGAAACATTACGGTGTTCATTACCTAAATGTATTCTAGCGTCTTACCTGTATGTGGTGTCTATGATTGGGATCTTGTTGCATCTGATCCATCTGTTCTGATCTGGTTCAAACCTCTCAACCCAGTATCCAGTGATAGGACTACCACCATCCTCTTCAGGCTCATACCAATTCAGAGTCAGGCCATCTTTAACAATATCGGAAGGCTCCAGCTTGGTTGGTGCACCGGGAGAATCTGAAAAACAGTTAAAGACAATTTTAGCAACAACCCACTGCACAAAATAATACTAGAAAGAAAATAAATATATTGCCTGAACTAAATACAAACATAAACTTAACATACCGAAGGCGTATCTGGCAATAATTGGCATATGTTCCGCTGGCACACCAATACCAAACTGGTTCTCAGCGAACACTCTGAAGATGTACTCCTTGAAGGCCGTAAGGTTGAGGGCCTTGTAGTTAGTCTCTTTGACAGTGGAGGAGAGCTTGTGCCAGATTTCGCTGTCTACGGCTCTACTCTCCACAATGTAGTTGGTGACCTTTGCACCTCCATCATCTCTGGGAGGGTTCCAGGCCAGGAAACAGGACTTGTTGGTGATCTCAGAGATATCAAACGCAGCTGGAGGACCAGGCTTATCTGTTCAAGACAAATAGAAAACAATGTTAGAACATTAAAAATATATTTTTTAAAGGAGTGTTTCCTCAGAAAAAGGTTAGACACTCTTCACAAAAAAAGATAACAAAATAGGGTACCTAGAATGTTGACGTCAATGGTTGCAGTAGCACGACCACAGCTGTTGTGGGCTTCAATGATGTAGGTAGCTGTATCCTCTCTCGTTGTCTTGCTGATCGTAATGACGGAGTGACCAGGCTTGTCGTCAATAGAGACTCTATCGTCTCCCTTCAGGACCACATCACCCTTGGTCCATTTCACTTTAGGTACGGGCTTTCCAAGAACATCAGCTGGAAGCTCGATCTTAGATCCAGCTTTGACGGTCAGTCCAGCAAGACACTTGACATCCAGAAGAATCTCTGGGGGGTCTATACAGAAAATGTGTTATACAGATTATACAGAAACATATTTCCGCCACTATGCAGGATTATTCACAATACATATACAAACGTGGAGCATTTATACAAAACATACCTTTAGGATCAACAGCCAATATCTCATCTGTAGCCTTGCAGGGTTTGCTGGCACCCAGTCTGTTCAAGGCCTTCACGCGGTAGGCATACCACTGTCCCTCAATCAGACCAGTCACTTGCAATCTAAGAGAAAGTAAGATGTTAGTCTTACTTGAACAAAATGATTTTTAACAACCAACTTGGAGCCTTTTGTCTGTAGTTCCACTTACTTAAACTCAGGGACCTGATCTCCGCAGGATTCCCAGTTGTCTGTCCCACGCTGGCATCTTTCTATGTTGTAGCCCCTGATTCCGGTGCCGCCGTCCCACTTGGGTGGTTCCCAGGTCAGAAAGATGCCAGATGCTGTCTTGTCCCTCCATTTCAGGTTCTCAGGTGAGTCTGGCACAGCTACAATTCAAATGACAGGTATGTCAATGACTGAGACATCGAAACAATAGATTAACTTCCCTTCACTTGTGTGCACAGCATAGGCATTGTCCCTGCTACTGTACTTAGTGAATACTTACTGGCAGGGGAGGACACATTGACTGGCTCGTCAATGTAGGCAGGCTCTCCTGGGCCACACTTGTTGCAGGCAGTAACCCTGAACAGATATTCTTTGCCCTCAACAACATCAGTGACAGTGAACTCCTGGTCTTGAACACCAGTGATCACCTGGGGAAAGACAGTCAGTGGCACGTGTTATTATGTTTATCTTAATAATATTTCATGTATAACAGGGTACAAGCTGTGGCCAAAGAAAGCTTACAAAAGATTGTTTGTCCCAACCGGGACAAAGAGGACTAAATAAGTAAGTTATTACATGTATATTGCTGGGTGGTTTGAAGACTTATGTTCATCCATACCTTGACCCAGGTCTTGCGGGATACGTCACGTTTCTCAATCTGGTACCCAGTCAGAGGGCTTCCTCCATCATGCTCTGGTGCCTCCCACATCAGGTGCACATGCTGTCTGGTCACCTCGGCAACCTTAAAGTCTTTGGGTGCACTTGGGGATGCTGAACAAATAGAAAAAGAGAGATATGAAGGGAAAAGTAGGGTCTTGCAGTTGACAATATCAAGATACAGTATGTTGTGTTTCACCACAAGACTCATCACGTCACTTACCGATAACATTGACTTCAATCTCTCCTGAGCAACTGGTAATATCATTCTCCAGGGTCAGAGCGTATACACCTCTGTCTGGACGCACACTTGGAGTGACGGTCAGTTCTACGTAGGTACTCTTTGTAATCATGTAAACACGTTCACCAGCAGTGAGCTCCTTATCAGCGAAGCTCCACTTTGCGTGTGGTGTGGGATATCCAGAGATAGGGACACGGATAGTAAGGGGATGGGGAACAATGACCTCAAGGCCATCCTTGAATCCACTCAGGTCCATTGTGGGGCCGACTGAAGATAGAAAATAATGATAATTGTTATGACAAATGCACAACATTTAAAGTGATGAACTACGTCAAGGTTAGCTCAAAGTTAACCAAATGTACCATGTGTATCATCAGCCAGCATGGGTCCCAGTGTGTTGGATGGGTCAGACACTCCAGCTGCATTCTCAGACATCACTCTGTAGTTGTATTTCTTGCCATATTTCAGGCCAGATATCTGAGGAAAAGAAGGAAGAGAGATAAGTGTGAGCAACTCAGACTTCCAAGTAAATGAATGTCAATGGGAGACTTCCATTCAAGTCAGAATACCACTCAAAACCTCTGACAATTACACGTACCAATATGAAATGAAATCTCTAAGAAACCATTTAGCTACTTTTCACCTTATAGGATAAATACCTTGTAGGTGAGATCCTGGCAGAGCCTGGCGTTGCATCTGAGCCAATGGTTTGTTTCGTCCTCACATCTCTCAATGATGTAGCCAGTGATCATGCTGCCTCCATTTTTCAATGGGGTCTCCCATGTCAGCTGGACTGAGTTCTTATTCTGTTCTGAGGGCACTAGGTTCTGTGGTGGGCTTGGCCTCTCTTGAATAACAAAAACAACATGTTAAAACAGTGCATACATTTCAGTAATAACATTTCAGAAACTAAACTAACTGAAATAACTCACCAATGGGGTCCATGATCTTCACTGGATTGGTGGCAGCGCTTGGCTTTCCAATGCCAGCCTTGTTTTCAGCCTTGACACGGAAGATGTATTCCTTGTTCTCAATGACGTCGTTGATGATTGCACTGCGGTCTGTTGCTTTACTGATCATAGCCACGGCCCACTTCACAGAGGTCCTGTCACGGGACTCAATTATGTAGGAGGTGATCTCAGCCCCTCCATCAGACACTGGTTTTTCCCAGGAGACTGTGGCTCCAAACTTACTCACGTTTCCAACACTCACATCCTGAGGAGTATCAGGAACATCTGAAATATAACACAAGGTTGTAATTCACTTTTCTAGTTCATTGTTGAAAATTGTTACTTTGAACAAACTTATACTGTATGAGGTGATACAATATGAAATATTTTGCTTACCAAACTTGTTCTTGGCATAAACACCAGGTTTCTCTGTCTCAATATTTGGTCCACTGCCCACTCTGTTGCGAGCAGAAACACGGAATAGGTACATGGATTCCCTCTGGAGTCCGGTCACAGTGTATTCTGGAGCATCAGAGCGGTCAGTAGCAAGGGTCCATGTCTTGCGCTTGACGTCACGCCTCTCCACCACGTATGTAATGATCTTGCTGCCACCGTCGCTCTCTGGCTCTTCCCAGGCCAGGCTGACCTCACCATCGGCGGTGTCAAGCACTTGAAGACTCTTCACAGGTCCAGGGACATCTGTGGAAGACAACAATACATTAATAAATGGAATCCATGAACAAGAACAGATTCCAAGAAAAATATCCTTCCCAAGAAAAATCTATTCAAATACAAGAATGGATTGAAGGCAACTTACCAATGACATCCAGATTAATGAATGCCTCTCCCTGTCCATGTTTGTTCTTGATGACAACATTGTAACGTCCTTGGTCGGACTTCTTAGGGTCCTTCAGCCTGTACTCTGTCCTGTCTCCAACAGTGTGGATGTTGTCCTTGGGCAGGCTGACGTTATCATAGAACCACTCAGCTTCAGCTTTAGGATACGCGCTGTAGGGCACGGACATTACGATGGGCTTTCCAGCATCTGTTACTAAGCTCTGATCCATAGTCTTGATATTTGGCTTAGCTGTAGAGGGATAAACAATTATACGATCAAATAATAAAAGGATAGATGTATTGTGGAATCAGAGAGGATATAACAGTTATGACAACTTACCAGCCAGTTCCAATTTGGCTCTGGCATCCTTGTCTTTGGCGATGATTCTGTACTCTCCTTGGTCCCGAGGCCTGATCTCACACACCTGGAGTCTGTGGACCTTGCCCTCGCTCATCATCTGGTACTTGTCACCCTGGACGATGGTCATGTTGTTCCTCAACCATTTTACCTCAACTCTGTCTTTGTTCAGTTCAACTTCATATACAACATCTGAGCCTGGAGGCTCAAACACATCCTTTGGTGGTCTGACGATCTCAACTGCACTCTCTGGAATAAACATTACACACAAATAAAAAATATAATTAGTGAAGCATTAATTCATACGGAACAGTTAGAAATATGGACTCACACAAACAGAATCATATAATGAACTCAAGAGGCTTGCCTTCAACGAAGAGATGGGCGTGTGATCTCTTTTCATCTACGCCACAGGAATATTCACACTCATCATCTGGTCTGCACTCCTTGATACGCAGCCTGCAGGTCTTGCCCTCTTTTTCAAAGACGTACCTTGTAAAAAACAAAAATGGATAATGTTACACTACGCCTTTTATTATTGAATTCAATTCCTAGGTTGGCCCTTAGGGGCAAAGTAGCTTTTAAGACTTAACAGTGACAGTAAAGCAACAGTGACCGTGCCTCATAGCAGTTTAAACGTGTTCCTACCTGGGTCCCTCTCTGATCTCACGTCCATTCCTGTACCATTTCACCTCAGCCTTCTCCTTGGTGAGTTTGCAGGTGAACTCAGCATTCTCAAACTCGGGGATGGTCTGGTCTTTGAGTTGTGCGGAGAAGTCAGTGGGGGCTTCACTAATGATCAGCTCAGCTGTAGACTTGTCATCACCAGCCATGGCGGTGTATTCACCTTCATCAGCAAGAGTACAGTCCTTGATGGTCAGTGTGTGCTTATATTGGTCCAACCTGTAGATTATGCGTTTGCTGAAGGTGATCTCCTGACCAGCCTTTGTCCATTTCAGAGTAACCTTCTGCCTGTTGACCTTGCAAGAAAAGCTAACAGTCTTCTTCTCCTGTGTGTCGCAGTCCTCAAGAGGTACAATGATCTTCAGACTCTCCTCTGTAGATCAAATGTAAAAAATTAGTTAGTCATGTAGCTAACTTCAAACAAAAATAAGACATACTACTACATCAAATTAGCCGTTGGTAGAATCGATAACAAAACTATGTTCACCTTTTACTGTCAGTTTGCCAGAGCTCTTGGCATGTTCACCACGTTGGTTTGTCAATGTAATAGTATAGTTTCCTTCATCTGACTTATCAGCATCCTTGATCCTCAGAGAGAACACGTTGTCTTTCTGGATCATGACAAACTTGCTGCTCTCAAACATGGTCTCCTCGTTCTTCAGCCACTTAGCTTTAGCTCCCTCAGTGTTCACTTCACAGTTGAAGATGATCTCTTGTCCCTCTTTGGCTTCTGTGTCTTTGATTGGTGTATTGATCCTGAGTTTTTCTGTGGAAATCAAAATGAAGGAAGTTAGTAGACGGAATTAAATATTTTGCCAAGGCTGCCTCAGGTAGTGCCACACAAGAAGATTACTTTACTGCCCAATTGTACACAAAGGTCAAACAGAAAATCTACTTTATCTCAACCCCTCCAAAAGACACAAATACACATACAGGTAGGTGAGGTTGTAATAGAAAAGAAAACCAACATTGATGACCTACCAAGAACAAACAGGTCAGCCGTAGCTCTGGTGGTGCCAATGAGGGCAACATAGGCTCCCTCATCCTTGGGTTCAGAGTTCTTGATAACAAGTATTCTTCTCTTGCCATCACAGACAATGTCATACTTGTCCCCCTTTTCTAGCTCCTTATCACCCTTCATCCATTTGACAATGAATGTGTCTTTAGAGACTGAGCAGACAAACTCAGCCTTTTCTCCCTCAACCACCTCCTGACTCTGAGGCATGGCGATAAACTCAGCAGCCAATTCTAGAAGAACAAAGACAGATTAGTGTATATGCTCTTATTTACACAAATACTTTACCTGCATCCCATGATTTGATTTTCATAACGGTACTGGTGTGTAGCCACTACCCAGGATATTTCACTTTCTACACCTCACAGTCTTTAGCTGACTAAATTAAACAGAACTTATGTCTGATTCCATTACCATTTATTTTCAGGTTTCCAGTTGTCTTTGAGCTGGACAGTTTGCAATAGTACTCTCCAGCATCATCTGTTTTGAGATCCTGGATGATAAGTATCCTCTTCCTGCCGTCTACGATCTGATCGTATCTTCCTCCCTCGGGAAGTTCCTGGTCTTCCTTATACCACATGACATCAGCGTCTGCCTTCGACACTTCACAAATCATCTTCACACTGTCTGCTTCTGTTCCCTCCACATTAGACAGGTTCCTGGTGAACGTAGCTTCTTCCTCTGCAAAGGAAATACAATATAACCCTCAAGGCAATATATTATGATAAGTCGATTACAGTATATGACATCAAAATGTATCTATTTTTCTGAGTCCCAAATGGCATATAAGTGCAGTACTTTTGACCAGAGCCCTATATGGGCCCTAGTCAAAAGTAGTGCACTATATTTAGAATAAGGTGCTATTTTGGATGTACCTTTTGAGACAGAGAAAATTTGCCAGACTCACCGATGACTGTAAGCATGCCGGAGGATTTGGAGACCTTCGCATCACATTCATATTCTGCTTCATCATCGAACACTGATTTGTGGATGATGAGGATGTGTTGGCGACCTTTGGCGATTATTTCATATTTCTTTCCCTTTCTGATTTCACTGCTGTCCTTCAACCAACGGACCTGTTTCCAGAAACAGTCATAAAACCAAGACCACAATGACGGTATAATACCTTTAATATGTACTGATAAAGACTATGATGGAAACAAAGGGAGTAGAATGTAACAGCACACTAGAATGAAACACAGTGTAAGACAGGAAAGACAACCAACTCTCAGTCTTAAAGGTCCTCAACAGTCATTCTGAAAAAGTACTTTTTGTGTTATGTGTAATTTCATAGTTTTGATGTCTTCACTGTTATTCTACAATGTAGAAAATAGTAAAAATTAAGAAAAACCCTTGAATGAGTAGGTGTTCTAAAACGTTTGACTGTTAGTGTAGAAGCAACTGTAATTTTTCCTACTTTGGTCATCGTACTTTGATCTGGTTTCCTTCAAATATAAACCAAACAATTTAATGAAAAACGTGATTTTGACTATTCATGACCATTAATATTATATTTTGTAATTCCACATGCAACTATATTATATTATTATAAAATAAGGTGTGTTTGAAGGTGTGTTTGAATGTGCATGTATTGTATGAGGGGGGGGAGAGTGGTAGGGTGGGGGAGGTGAGGGGTGAAGGGTCAGGAATCAATACCTTGGCATTTTCGCGTGATACTTCGCATTCAAATCTGGCAGATTCCTTTTCTTTGACCTCAACATCATGGAGTGGCTTAGAGAACTCAACATGTGGAGCTGTAAGGACACAGTCATAGTGTTACTACACCAGTAATGCAAATACACCAAAGTCTTTACAAACAAACAAACCATATGAAAGGTTTTAATCAATACTTTACTTACGTTCAACGTTAAGGAAGCAAGAGGTTTTGAATTCTGAGCCGTCGCAGGTAAATGTTTTTGAATCATCAAGAGTGCAGCCATGAATGATGAGTTTTCTCACGCGGCCATCGGCAACAATGTCATATTTCTTCGTTTTGAGGATCTCCTGTCCATCTTGGAACCAACTGACCTCAGCGTTTTCCCTGGAGACTTCACACTCCAATGTAGCAGTGGCCTCTTCCTCAACTGTCTGGTCCTCCAGAGGTTTGGTGAACTCAACTGGTGGTTCTGTGAGGTCACACATTAATTACACTTGACTCGTGCTTTACATGTCGTAACAGCTTAGGAAGCCAACAAAATAAGTTTTACCAAATTCTATCACTGTCACCAACTACTTTTATTGTTACAGTCCTTCTTAAGATGAAGTGGCCTAAAACCTATGTTTTGACTTTGTAGTTACAGTTACAGTTTATGCTACACATGTTACATAATTCCTTCAACCTGTGTGTTGTTTGTACAATTACACATTTACACTTTTCATACATTTGTAAACAAACTTATCATGGGGACACCTTTCTTCCTTCTAAAATAATTGGATCACACCATTATATTGTGATATTGCAAGGGATATCGCTATATCGTAATTATGGAAGGCATATACTGTTCTATACTTCTTCAGTGCTTCTTAGGAACACTTATGTACTGTTACAAAAGCATACATGACTGTGTCTCGCAGGCTCTCAACTCATATTTAATGCATACTTCTTTGCTGATGGGCAATCAACCGTGGATGGAATTCCCATAGAATTCAGACTGGTTGGGTAGGCTCCCAGAACATTAACACCTGGCCCACTTACCTTGTTGTCTGTGCTTTGCATAGAGAAGAAAACTATTGTCTAAAAAAAATGACACAATGTACTTACAATGATCCCACTTGACATAAAATGGCCTAAAATATGTGGCTTTTGCATTTTTACCTTGCATTTACATAGGCAGGCAAGGTATGTTACCATGAACCTGGTCTATAAAGCACCTTCCATAGTGATTTATCAGTCCAATATGCTGTATAGTGTAAATATTTTAACTATATTGTTGTTTAACCAAATCATATGCACAATATCGTACCACCAATGAATTTGGCTTGACAATTATACATTTGGAATGGTAATAGAAACCAAGTGTCCATGGGGGGCAAGAATCCCAACAACAGCAACCAAACACCACAAACAGTAATAGCAACCTATCATTCACATAACACACATAGATTAACCTACCATTCACATGTAGTCTGGCCTCAATCTGGAAATCCTTTGCAGTGAGTTTAATTTCTCCATCTTCTGAAATCTTGACATCTCTGAGAGTCAGTGTGTGAGTTTTGTCTTCTGCTCGGGTGACCACCTGTGCAAATCAAGCAGTTTGATAAATCAGATGGACGGTGATAGCTATGCGGGTTCAAGCTATTTACTTCTTCCCGTGAATGAACATCAGCAGCTGGTGACAAGGGACCGAAGGCTCCCTGAGGGAACCCTAGGCTCAATTTGAACTCCAGTTACACTATTCCCTTTTACCAGAGGTTTGATAAGGTGGTTAACTAAAACCACATTTCCCTAGTGTTTTACAGTAGGTGTTCCATAAAGTCAAAATGTTCCTCTTGAATGTAAACAATATAGGCCTACCTCTTATGGTGCAGTGGTACAGCAATCACAGTCAACATAGGTTCTATATTTTTCCCCCATTTCAAATAGTCATGATATGCCAAATGACATAACAACTATGTGAAAACATGAAGACCATGGCAGTTCATTCACAGACTTTTCACGAATGGTTACAGTATATACAAGTTATTTAGCTGTCTCTTATATTGTTATTATAACAGTGCAAATGACACCACATGCAATCATATTTTACAAACAACATTTGACAGCATAAATCATCATGTTTTGGACTATTCAGCCATAGCCACAATACAATAATAGCCTACATATTCAGAGTATATTATTCTAAATGTAAGATTTTTTGTGGAACAAAAGTAATCACAGTTATCCTCAAAATAATCAAATGTTCGCTAACATTGTGTATGGCAACACATCAAATTATCAAGGATGTGAATTCAATCATCATTAAAATAGGTAATAGGACCCATATAACTGTATGTAACTGAAGGACAAACCAGGCTATGCAACATCGTAAATCAACCTATCATATAACATTTTCACACCTCAAACACACTGGAATTAATTAAATAACTAGGCTAGACACTATACATAGGTATATAAGGACCTAACAGATAACTCAAAGCAATTCAAAGCCAATTTCTACATGAAATTACAACACCTGTTTCATATTTTTAAAATGATAACTGTCAAATAACTCTTCAAGCCACCTGCCATTGGACACACACACTTGAAGCAGTTAAAAATAACTAGAAGAACGCTTGCAGGGCAGAAAAGCCCTCCCGCGTTATCTCAAAACCCGGATCAAATCCCCAACTGGAATCCTGATCCTCACAGGTCCTTATATGCAGAAAGCATGTAGGTTGCACAAGAGAACATTAAAACCTAAATGTAAATAATGCAACATGACAAACTGGCTAAGATCCATTTCAATTCAAGACAATTTGGAATAAGATTAAGTAAAACCAAGGACAATGTTTCGATCTTGTTAAAACATTAAAACTATTTGGGATAAGAGAATATGTTATAATCCAGGTAGTAAATTCCATGACAACAGGTATTTGTCTGCCATATTGGAAAAACTGTTGTTCATAAGTACAATTCAAAGTCTTGGCATGTTTCCATATCAATTACTTGAGGGAGTGTCAGTGTTGTGGTAACAAATATTTCAGATGTTACAGTATAAACACTTACTCTGTCACTTGGCTCCAACTTTGTACCCCCTAAGAACCATTCCACAGCAATTCCTTCATATGACAGTTCACAGTCGAAAGTGGCGGTCTCCCCAGCAGTAACAGTAACATCCTTGAGAGGCCGCAGCAGGCCGATCACCCGCGCTTTAGATTGAGGAGAAGACATTGTTAGTCACTCCCAAATCCCAAGATAAACCTAATTGCTAATCCTCATTTTGCGGATGCCCTGACGGCTGGCCACTGCTCTGGAGTCCTGTAAACCACCAGGACAACTGATAGAACTAGCGCAGAGGGACTTGACATTGAGGGGCCTTCCTCATTTGCATACCCGGTTTCCTTGAGATGTATATGGTCAGCAAAAAACTTTGAGAGGCAGGCATGTTGTAGCTCTGCCAATCACTAACCGCCCACTCTAGATAAGGCATGTGGATTCTAAAATAGCCACAACACCTGATTGGCCTTTAACCCACCCCCTGCCACACCACCGGCTAGGCAATCTGTCCCTGTCAATCAACCCCTCTGAATTTTGGGGGTACGCTGTTACCCAACTTTTACCCCAAAAATGGTTGCATCATGGCTAAGTATTGCATTGCATAGCAATGCCTTGAGTGTTTTGCAAGCAAGTAGATATTTAGATATATAAAAAGTGTGCCAGAATTGAAATCCAAACCTCAACACTTTTTATGACACACTTATTTAGATAGCTTTAGTCCTCCCTTGTAAAACTTTTGACACCTAATTAAAAGGGGCTGTAAATGCCTGACTATATCCTCATCTGACAGCTCTGCGGTTTACTTTACTTCAACCAACAGTTGGGAAATGTATCATTGAAGCCCACCAAAAAACAAATGAACTGATCAAACGTTTTGTTGGTGGCCTACTTGCATATCTTACAGAGTATAACTTTATCAAATAAGTGCTTATCTTATTGTCAAATAAAAGTGTGAGTATGTGTTAAATCATTCTCACCTTTAACTCTAAGCTGAGCATTGGATTTAGCATTGGCAGCTTGGAAGTCAACTTCTCCGGCCTGATCCTTGCGAACGTTGTACAGGATAAGGATATGCCTTGTACCCTCCTCCTTAATCTCACAGTCCTTGAAAGAGAATACACTAACAGTTACTAAGTGATCCTCGTCAAATTATACATACCATCTATTTTTTTTTTTTTTTTTACTTCTCTGTCTCCTCAACCGCTAGGAATGTCCAATTACTGTATGTAGTCATAATGAAGTGGATATTTTTCTTACAGGCGACTGATGAAGGGCCTCTCCATTGAGTTTCCAGTGACCATGGACATCATCGGCAGAGATCTCAGTCTCAAACTTGGCGATTTCAGTTTCTGTCACTTCCACGCTGTACAGGGGCCTGACAAACTTAATGTCACGATCTGTAGAAGAAACACAAAGACAACTCAAGTGTTTGTATAAATGAAATAAAATATAAACTGCAATCCTCAAATGCTGAGCTAAAAACACTAAAGGCTACCTTCAATGTTGAGCTTGGCCGTGGTTCTGTCCGCATCACAATCACAGCTGTATTCTCCCATGTCGGCTTTCTCTGTCTTCTTAATGATCAGCATACGCCTCTTTCCATCGGCTTTGATGACCACGTTCTTGGAGGAAGTGATTTGCTGGTCACCTTTGAACCATTTCACCTCTGCATTGGGCTTGCTCAGTTCACAAATCATCGTCAGTTCATCTTTCTCAGTGACTGAGCAGTCGTGCAGTTTTGTCGTGAAGTAAGGCTTTCCCTCTGTTTATGAAAAAGAAACCATGATGAGTTGCGTGTGTGATATTTAAGTTTCGACAACGGCTTATTTCCATCTACAGATTCTATAGATTTATTTTGATTGAACGTTTCAAGGGTTTTAACGATATACTAACCGAGAACTGTGTGCATGGCCTCTGAGAATTTGTCCATGGCCTCTACTTTGATCATGGATGTGTCATCAATGGACACCACCTTGAAGGTCAATATGTGCATCTTGCCATCGTCTGACATGTGCACAACTTGGCTGGGATGCAAACGCACATTGTTCTTGTACCAGGTGACCTGGATGTTGTCATGTGATACTGAACTCTGCTGTCTAGCGCTCAATACTGAACTCTGCTGCCTAGCGCTCCTTGACCGTGACATCTTTAATGGGCTTCACAAACTCAAGGCGAATTCCTGATAAGACATTCAATTCATAAGAAATTCAATCATTGTCATCGTGAGAAGATCAATTTCAGTCATTTGTAATGAATTGAGTCAGGACTTAAACAGAAAGCACAGAAACATTTCTTCAGATTACATTGGATAACTAGTTCGCCAGTGGCGAAAGAGTTTCTCTTGTCCTCTGCCTCAAATATGTACTCAGCTTCATCCTCATATGCGGCACATTTGTCTCTTTCCCTCATGGGTAATATCAAACTTATCATAAGCTGTCAACTCATGAGATCCCTTGAGCCAACGGAAGCCCGTAGGCACTCTGGACACCTCACACTCAAATCTGACCTCATATTTTTCATACACTTGTACATCACTCAAAGGTGTGACAAATGTAATTCGACTCTCTGTAGTTCAGAAGGAAACAGAGATAATGTGGCATCATGGCAATGCGTAAAGAACCAACACTGAAAATATTCACATTTACATGATCAAATATAAAAATCTCACCTTTCACTTTCAGATTAGCAACACATTTAGCATTAGCAGTTGTAAATAGAATCTCCCCTGACAAGGGGGCCTTGAGGTTGTATAATATTAATGTGTGCTTTGCACCGTCCTCTATCATTTCAATGTCCTATAAATTATAGCAAAATGTGTATAGAAAATAGTCCACATTAGATGAAGATGAAAGGGAAAAGGAGGAAGGAAGATAATTATATGGGCTGTTTCATTGTAATATTTCAAGATCACGTAAAGGATGAGAATGGATGATCACGTAATGGTATGAATGGTAGAATGGTCAAACAACAGTTCGAATGATTTGGGGATTGAGTAAGGGGATACAGGGGATTGGGTAAGGACTTCTTAGTTCAGTTTCCACTGGCCATGGACATCATCTTCAGAGATTTCTACCTCATTTCTACCCTCAAGTGATGATCTGTTGCACCCTCTACAACCACTGTGATTATTATTATCTGACCCTGCAGGTCATCTATGAAGGTTTGAACATCTTGGCCATTTCCGGTTATAATCTCCACCCGGGACTGCCAGAAGAGGACTGGCCACCCCTCAGAGCCTGGTTCGTTTCTAGGTTTCTTCCTAGGTTCTGGCCTTTCAAGGGAGTTTTTCGTAGCCACAGTGCCTCTACATCTGCATTGCTTGCTGTTTGGGGTTTTAGGCTGGGTTTCTGTACAGCACTTTGTGACATTGGCTGATGTAAAAAGGGCGTTAAAAATACATTTGATTGATTTTGCATTCTGTATTTATGTACTGTAGCGTGGGGCAAATCCTTGAATGACAAACAGTTTGAATGAAGCAACAAAGCAGGGGTTACCTATCACCGTCAGTTTTGCCATTGAGAGATTTCCTTTAGCATCTGCCTTAACCTGGCAGATATCATCAAGACTCAACTCCTTGATTTCTAACGTGTGTTTCTTTCCATGACTATGGATGAGCACGGTTCTGTTCACATGGAGTTCTACTTCATTTTTGTACCATGTCACAGGTACATTCTCATGAGAGAGCTCAAGCTCAAACCGAGCAGTGTTACCTTCCTTCTCAGTTTGGTCCTGAAGTCGCAATTCAAATTTGAGCCTCATACCTAAACTCAGCAAAAAAAGAATGTCCTCTCACTGTCAACTGCATTTATTTTCAGAAAACTTAACATGTGTAAATATTTGTAGGAACAAAGCAAGATTCAACAACTGAGACATAAACTGAACAAGTTCCACAGACATGTGACTAACATAAATGGAATAACGTGTCCCTGAACAAAGGGGGGTTCAAAATCAAAAGTAACAGTCAGTATCTGGTGTGGCCACCAGCTGCATTAAATACTGCAGTGCATCTCCTCCTCATGGACTGCACCAGATTTGCCAGTTCTTGCTGTGAGATGTTACGCTACTCTTCCACCAAGGCACAAGCAAGTTCCCGGACATTTCTGGGGGGAATGGCCTTAGCCCTCACCCTCCGATCCAACAAGTCCCAGACGTGCTCATTGGGATTGAGATCCGGGCTTTTCGCTGGCCATGACAGAACACTGACATTCCTGTCTTGCAGGAAATCATGCACAGAACGAGCATTATGGCTGGTGGCATTGTCATGCTGGAGGGTCATGTCAGGATGAGCCTGCAGGAAGGCTACCACATGAGGGAGTAACACACAGCTTTGAAATTGCCTGAAATGACAACAAGCTCAGTCCGATGATGCTGTGACACACCGACCTAGACCATGACGGCCCCTTCACCTCCAAATCAATCCCGCTCCATAGTACAGGCTTAACGCTCATTGCTTCGACGATAAACGCAAATCCGACCATCACTCCTGGTGAGACAAAACCGTGACTCGTCAGTGAAGAGCACTTTTTGCCATCCCTGTCTGGTCCAGCAAAGGTGGCTTTGTGCCCATAGGCGACGTTGTTGCCGGTGATGTCTGGTGAAGACCTGCCTTACAACAGGCCTACAAGCCCTCAATCCAGCCTCTCTCAGCCTATTGCGGACTGTCTGAGCACTGATGGAGGGATTGTGTGTTCCTGGTGTAACTCGGGCAGTTGTTGTTGCCATCCTGTACCTGTCCAGCAGGTGTGATGTTGGGATGTACTGATCCCGTGCAGGTGTTGTTACATGTGGTCTGCCACTGCGAGGACGATCAGCTGTCCCTCCTGTCTCCCTGTACCGCTGTCTTAGGTGTCTCACAGTACGGACATTGCAATTTATTGCCCTGGCCACATCTGCAGTCCTCATGCCTCCATGCAGCATGCCTAAGGTACGTTCACACAGATGACCAGGGACCCTGGGCATCTTTCTTTTGGTGTTTTTCAGAAAGGCCTCTTTAGTATCCTAAGTTTTCATAACTGTGACCTTAATTGCCTACCGTCTGTAAGCTGTTAGTGTCTTAACGACTGTTCCACAGGTGTATGTTCATTAAATGTTTATGGTTCATTGAACTAGCATGGGAAACAGTGTTTAAACCCTTTACAATGAAGATCTGTGAAGTTATTTGGATTTTTACGAATTATCTTTGAAAGACAGGGTCCTGAAAAAGGGACATTTCTTTTTTTACTGAGTTTATATTATGTTAGGTGATTGCATAGTGGACTTAGTTAAGAGAAAATGATTTCAACTCGCAAAATAATGAATGAATCAAAACTTTTGGTGATATCAAACAAAAACCACTCAAAGGGTGTCAAGTCTAATAACAATGGTTCCATACTTACCCTCCACAGTGAGTGTAGAGGTTGAATTCTTGCCCACGGCTTCTATACTGTAATTCCCCTCATCATCAAACTCACCGATGTTTATGACCAACATATGTTTTATTCCATCATTGATTATTTCATATTTTTTGTCTGATGTACCAATAGTGTCTGACCCCTTTAACCACATGACTTCAGGCACATCCCTTGTGATAGTACATTCAAACATAGCCTGTTTCTTTTCAGGTACAGGCATGCCCTTTAAGGGGACTGTGAAGTCCATTTCCATTACTGGGAGGTACGAATAAGGCTCTCTTTGTCAATACATGCATAACATCATCGATACATACATTACATGGGCAAAAGTATGTGGACACCTGCTTTTCAAACATCTCATTCCACTCTTCTGGGAAGGCTTTCCACCAGATGTTGGAACATTACTTCCTTTCAGCCACAAGAGCATTAGTGAGGTCACTGATATTGGGCGATTAGCTCTGGCTCGCAGTCGGCATTCCAATTCATGCCAAAGGTGTTCGATGGGGTTGAGGTCAGTGAAGTTCTTCCACACCGATTTCGACAAACCATTTCTGTATGGACCTCGCTTTGTGGAAGGGGACGTTGTTTCCTGAAACAGGAAAGGGCCTTCCCCAAACTGCCACAAGGTTGAAATCACAGAATCGTCTAGAATGTCATTGTTTGCTGTAGTGTTAAGATTTCCCTTCACTGGAACTAAGGGACCTAGCTTGAACCATGAAAACCAGCCCGAGACAATTATTCCTCCTCCGGAAAACTTGACAGTTGGCACAATGCATTCGGGCAGGTAACGTTGTCCTGGCATCTGCCAAACCCAGATTTGTCCATCGGACTGCCAGATGGTGAAGCTTGATTCATCACTCCAGAGAACGCATTTCAACTACTCCAGAGTCCAATAGCAGCGAGCTTTACACCACTCCAGCCAACGCTTGGCATTGCGCATGGTGATCTTAGGCTTGTGTGCTGCTGCTCGGCCATTGAAACCCATTTTATGATGCTCCCAACGAACAGTTATTGTGCCAACGTTGCTTCCAGGGGCAGTTTGGAACGCGGTAGTGAGCGATGCAACCGAGGACAGAATATTTTTAAGTGCTACACACTCGCCGGTCCCGTTCTGTGAGCTTGTGTGGCGTACCACTTCGCGGCTGAGTCGTTGTTGCTCCTAGACGTTTCCACTTCACAATAACAGCACTTACAGTTGACCGGGGCAGCTCTATTTGACGGACTGACTTGTTGGAAAGGTGGCATCCTATGACGGTGCCACGTTGAAAGTGACTGAGCTCTTCAGTAAGGCCATTCTACTGCCAATGTTTGTCTATGGCGATTGTATGGCCGTGTGCTTGATTTTATACCTGTCAGCAACAGCTGATGATGAAATTGCCAAATCCACTAATTTGAAGGGGTGTCCACATACTTAAAAAGAAATATATAATGCAAATACATACATACATACATACATACATACATACATACATACATACATACATACATACATACATACATACATACATACTGTGCTCTTGGAACAACTGCTTACCCTTGACTGTGAGCACAGCACTAGTGACAGCATTCAGAGCTGTATAAGACACTTCACCAGACGCGTCCAGTGGAACACTTTTCAGAGTGAGGAAACGTTTATTGCCCTCCATTTTGATCTCACATGTCTGAAAATGCACAATAAAAAGAAAACAGATATCAAAGACTGTTAAACATTTCTAAAAATTGTGGTTAAGCTTAGTGTTCGTGCAAATATTACAGTCACATCACAAGACAAGTCATACCGGTGATCTTGTTAAGACCTGCCCTTTATGTTTCCATTCTCCAGGCACATCCTCTTCAGATATCTCCGTTTCAAATGTAACATCCTCTTTCTCGACCACCTCGCAACTTGAGAGAGGCTTCAAGATCTCAGCTTCACGTTCTGTAAAAATATCAAAAGTATAGAGTAAGCATTCACTAGGTAGCCTTACTGGATTCAACACCATACAAGATATGAGTGATTGTGCAACCAACCTCCAAGAGTCAGGTTAGCTGTGTATCTGTGGCCTTCAACCTCCATAGTATATTCTGCAATATCTTCGGGCTGTGCATTCTTTATTGTGAGAGTCAGGACTTTGCCTTCTTTCTTGACCTCAGTCTTGTCAGTGGGATCATTTGTAATCTCATTGTTGCCTTTGAACCACTTCCAGTTGGGGGTTTCTTTGAAGAGCTCACATTTGAAAGTGGCAGTGGCCTTGGGTTTCACATGCTGATCTTTCAATGGTTTCACCAACCAGTCTCTGACAATTTCTGTAAACATTTATTTGTAATCAGTTTTCGTATGTACACTAACAGATTCAGTATATTTATATTGTTGATAAGTGTCAACGGTTTATTTAGGGAATGCTCTACATACCAATGATTTTGACAGTTGTTTTAGTCCTGATGAGTTCACACTCGCATGCGTAGATTCCAGCGTCGTCATCTCCCATGTTCTGGATCGTAACGGCTTGTTGCATTCCAATGACGTTGATGGCCACCTTTCCAGCGATGACCTTGAGGATCTTACCACTCTTCATCCAGGTCACTTCTCTCTCCTTGTTCAACTCACAGGTCAGGTACATAGGCTGCCCCTTCAGGACCGACGTCTCCTCAGCCAGCTCTTTCACCCACTTCACGGGCAGTTCTGAACAGGTAGGTATTAGGTCATTATTTACATGACAAAGTGCATACAAATTATTTGCATCAAAATATAAAGGTACAATGCATCAACCCATATCAATAATATATACATACAATTATCATCACAACTTAAACGTGACTAAAGCTACATAGATTAAGGAATACTTTATCAAAAAGGGGAGTACTCTCCATCAAATTGTGTAGTTATATGGTATACATTTTTATATGACAATATAAAACTTGACATTATTAAGTAAACAATCATTATGTAAGCTACATCACCTGGAAATGAAATGTTATCAGCTTTTCAGTGGTTCACATGATTTTGTACAGAAATACGATTCTTATAAATACATAATTAATTAATTGTTAGTAATTTCTTATATAATAGAAATAATTCACATTCTTTCAATTAAGAAAATTCTCTGAAATACCTTCAACAATGAGTTTGGCGGTTGTTGTCTTTTCCTTGTTGCCCAGCTTGGCAACACAAGTATATTCACCAGTGTCCACCAGTTGGACGTCAATAATGGCCAGTCTGCGATCTTTGCCATCAGAGGTGAATTTGTGTTTTGGACTCTCTCTTAGGTTGCTGCCATCTTTCATCCATGTAGTTACAGCAGTAGAAGGTGAAACTTCACACTCAAACGTAGCAGATGCACCAACAGCATCACCTTCTTGTAACACTATGTCTTTGAGTGGTTTCGTAAACTTCAGGGGAACTGCTTTGAGCTGGAATCCAAAAGGATTAGCATCTGGGGGTTTGTCTCCTCCCCCACCACCAGGTTTCAGTCCTCTACCCCTGCCTTCACCAGGGGATGGAGTTTTGCCTGCTACAATTTAGACACAATTACACAGATTAGATGTTTTGTGTTTACAGCAGTTAAAAGTGTTAACATAATCAAACTAATATTTTTTTTTTTACACTTACCATGATATTTCCTAATAGAAAATGTGAGTGCTACGTCAGCTGTCCAAAATTATTTTTATGATAGTTTAAATTGTTAGAGGCTGGCTAGTGTTGAAAAATATAGGCTAGTGTAGTAGAATCAGGCTAATGACTATATCATAAATAGTAGTGGGATAGTATCCTTTCTAAAATGGAGGTTTGGATCATGGATGCAGATTGGTTGATAGGCGTTTGTTATTCACAATAATCCATGGCAAATGCCAGTTCCATTTGAATTATCAATGCGCATCCACTGCCCCCCAGTGACCTGGACGCAACAATTGGTGACTCAGACCTGGACTTGGACTTGACCAGTAGCGACACTGTTGTCATTAACTCTCATCCTTGCTTAATTTTCAACATGCTAGATACAACAGCAAATGCTACTGTATTAACTGCTAGCCTTACTACTGTAATATGCAAGACAGTAAGATAGCTTCCTTATTATGAAGAATGAATAATTAAGTTAGTTGGCTAGCTAGCAAGGGAATGTTAGCCAGCCTGCATAGCAACTATTTTTGTTATAACTAGCACCAAAAGAAAGAAGCTGATGCGGCTACCAAAATAGTTGTAGAATATATTTATATTCTGATTGCTTATTTGAAAAGCAGTGAATGAGACAAAGATTTCATACACTGAGTTTCTGTCCAACTTGCTGGGAAAGTAGTCAAAGTAGCTAACTTCTTTCAAAAGCCAGTGTTCACAGTGAATAGAATGTTGGATGTCATTGCTGAATTATGAGAAGTTTAGAATATTGAAGGTTTTGGGAAGGACACAAATCTTAATAGTTTAAGAAGAATAAATTACATTAAAAAGCTATTGACAAGAAATGTAAGTTTAACCTGTCTGCACGTTTTTAAAGTTGGAACAGTCATTAAAATGTAAACCGTTCACATTTAGTTACAGTGACAACACTATGAAGAAAGAGAATAAGCTTGAAAAATACTATGCAGGAAAAGAGTAGTGTGCTAACGCAGAACATGGATACAGTCTTACCTTTGAGGCCTCTGCCTCTGCCTGCACCTCTACCTGCACCTGCTTCTTCTGCTGGCTTTCCATCTGTTTAAGATATTTAGAATGACTACAACGTAAAGACAGATCACATTCAAATCCCTTGTAAAATCCCTCCCGTCTGTTCATGTTATTTAGAATGACTACAACGTAAAGACAGATCACATTCAAATCCCTTGTAAATATGTATTACTCAGAACTGTACACGCATAAGGTGAGATAAATAAAGATGAAGGGTGATGATGAAAGAAATTGACAATGGATGATGGAAAATGGGTATATAATACACAATGTCAAATACCATGTAGAATAACAACATGCTAAATATGTGCTTTTTACATGGATTGACAGACAAATAACACAAACATGGAGACAACACACAATGATGACAAACATCACATAGAATAAGATGGAAATGGATGAAGATTGTTTGGGATAAAATACTTTTTCTGATGAAAATTATCGACATGAAGAAACAATACGGAATGATGACAAACATTAACATGTAGAACATAATTGTTTTGGGAAAATGAATGGAGATTATTTGGGGTGAAGGACTTTTTCTGAGCCATTAATGTTGATTCGCTGCAGCCTTCATCTCACCTCGTCTTGGCATTCCAGGGGTCTCAAGTGCATCACCTTCCTCTCCCCAGTCTTTTGTGGACCCAGAACTATCACGAGGGACAAGTTCCCATCCCCAACCTTCATTGTCAGATTCCTCCTCAACCTCTGGCTCCTCCTCAAAGACTTCCTCCTCTAGCTGAGTGGAGAGATTTCGTAACTGTACCGCTTTGGGGGAAAGCTCTTTCATTCCTGGCACCTTCTTCGGTGGTGCTCCTTCAGTTTTCTCTTGTGGTGATTTCCTTTGAACTTTTTTTAGGGTAACACATTCAAATGAATCTTTTGGTGAAACTTCTTTGGGCAGCTTTTTGGTCCTTTCGGCCCTGGGATTCCTCTCCATAGTAATTTTTTCTATTTCTTGTGGTTTTTCAACCTTAGGTGAAGGAGTCTTTTTCAGTTCCACCATTTTCGTAAGCGTCTCTTCATGCTTCAAAGGTTTGTCTTCTTTGTCCTCTGGTTCTCTTGGCACGCGATCAACCTTTTTGAACTTTTCCACTTGAGGACTCTTTTCCATTTTCTTTGCGGGTGCTGTCTTTGGAGGACTTGACTCATGTTGAGTTTTTTTCCCAGCTTCTTTTGTCTCAGGCTCCTTCTCAGGATTCACAGCTTCAGTGTCGGCTTTAGGTAACTTTGAAAATGGATTCAATTTAACATCTTCCTTCTCTTGCTCCTGTGTTGGAATCCTTTTCACCTTTGTCAGTGGTTTGTCAGAATCCTGGACTTGTTCATCTTCAGGAACTTTGGCCACTGGTTTTAATTTGACTGCCTGTGGCTCTTCTTTAGCACTAGGAACTCTATCAGCTTTCTTACGATCAACAGGTTCTTTAATGTCTTCATCGCTTGGTTGTCTCTCACCTCTCTTGAAAACCACAGATTCTTTGTCTTTGTCCTTCTCTGGCTCAACGGTCACAGCTTTAGAGGATTTTTGGAACAGTTTTAACTTCACAGTTTTTTGTTCTTTTTCATCTGATGGTAATCTGGACAGTTTCTTTTGGGCTAAACTTGGGTCTGTTGGTGCCTCTTCTTTCACCCCCTTGGGAATTTGCTTCAAAGTCATTTTGTCCCCTTCTTTTTCAACTCTGGGAATGGTCTGCCGAGACCATTTGTCTTCAGTTGGTTCATTTTCTTTAGGTGTCTTTACTTTAGCTCTATCAGGTATCTTGCTTATTTTCTCTGCCTCATATCTTTCAGATATTGTTACTTCACCTTCATCATACACTCTCTCTTCAAAGTCATGGATTGTAAGCTTTGTCATTTTTGGAGGTTTCTTTAGTGGTGCTGGCAGATCTTCAAAGGGGACTGAAGGTACTTTCTTCGGCGATATAATATCATGTTCTTGCTCCAAGTCTTTGGAAATCCTGGTTGTTTTCTTCAACGTTGGCGAGACAAGTTTTTCTTCTTCCTCAATGTGAATTTGAGCTTTTTGTCGGAGAACTGCAGCAAAGGTTTCACATTGCACATAACAGCTCACTTAACAAGATAATAACTTTGAAAACTTTACACCAGAAAACATTCAAACCCTGAGGTTTTACACATTGAACAATAGACACACAACACACAACAAACAAAGAAACAAACAAAATTCACAGAAAACAACAATGCCACGGTACCAGATATTTAAAAGTTTGAGCTGGATATTTATTTTTATGCAAGGAATATGGAAATGGGATTATAAATGAAGAGGAAAACAAGTATTCATCATACCTTTCTTAGCTGGTCCTGGTGCCTGCTTGCCTTCACCTAGCAGGAAAATTATAGAAACCTTTTTAAAAAATTGTTCACTTAAGAACATACATTTGAAGATATATGGGATACAAGCCTCAATGTATCATGTACGGTTATGACATTGAGATATGATTGAGGAAACCAACGCAATCACTTTCTATAAGAGACTGATTCATTTCTCTTTGGATGGCGTTGGGCATTAGTCTTGAGGAACCAATCCTGGAATTTCAAGGGATATTCCTCCCATAACCAATCAAAGATCAGGACAATTGAAGTAATATTATCAAGTGATGATATAAATGAGGGAAAATATTACATGCTCCCATTTTTGGCATTAATACATTTCAGGATGAGAACATACAGTAGTTAAGACAAACAAAATGGCATGACATACAAAACCCCAGTATTGCTGAGAAGGAGATTAGAGGTGGCACCTACCTGATTTAAATAGTATAACATGCACATACAATATTATAGAACGGACAGACAAAAAAACAGGAGTGCTTTGTGAAATGAAGAGGTAACATTCTTGTTGAATGAAATGAACACTAAAACCTGTTGTTAAGTGACTTGGAGAAACCCAAGCCAAATACACTAGCTTCAACCCTCTATGCCTAGAATAAGGTTGAAGAAAGCATGCTTGGTTTTATTTGGATGGTATGGTATTCAGAATATTAATAGGATATTAGTTTGTGATTTTATATCCATATTATTTGGAACATTCTTCGCTGAATACCTGGCTTTAAATGGTCTTGTTCTTGCTCTTGGATGACAGGCTTGGTCTCCTCTGTAGCCTTTTTCTCTCGAGGTGCTTCAAAATAGTGTTTAATATTTAGATTTGCCCAAGAAGCATTCATTCACGAATGTATAGAATGAACTTTAAGAAAATAAATGACAAACATTTAACAGAAGTGTACCTTCAAGAGGGCTGACTTTCTTTGCAAGTTGCTCAGTGGGATTTGGAAATGTTTCCTTCTCCTTTTCTGGTACTTCAAATAAAATTATACTATGATCAAAATCAAGACATTGCATGTTGGGGGTAAGCATTAAACCACTGAGAAGAAACATGATTTCAACACACAAAGACACATAATAGATCATATGTAATATCCCAAATACATCACACAAACAAACATAACAAACAGGATAGCAAGGATTGGCTTTGTTATACCTTTCTGGGGAGCAACATCATCTTCACTTGAAAGAGACACCATTTCAGCAACAGCCTTCTTCTCTGGTTTAGACTCAGACTTAGGCTCAGGTTTAGACTCTGGCTTAGACATTTTCTTTAGAAGTGGCTCTGTTGGCTTTGGAGGCTCAGCAACAGCCTTCTTCTCTGGCTTAGGCTCAGACTTAGGTTCAGGTTTAGACTCTGGTGAAGACAATTTCTTAAGAAGTATCTCAGTAGGCTTTGGAGGTGACTCCTTCACCTCTTCAGCAATAGCTGTTTTCTCTGGCTTAGGAACTTTCTTTGCAAGAGGCTCAGCAGGCTTTGGAGCTGATTCCTTCTCCTTTGCTAGAACTTGAAATAAAATGATATGGTCATAATCAAGATACTACAGAGCATTGGACCACTAAGAAAGTATCAGAGAAAGATGTTATCAAATAGAGCACACACCACACAGAGAAAAACATACAACATGCATAACATAGACACAGACATAACACACAAAATATAAAGATTTTTTAAAGATTTGTATTTCAGGTTTTCTTGTTATACCTTTTTTGGGAACAACATCTTCTTCAAGAACAGCTCTCTTCTCTGGCTTAGTCTCTGGCTCAGCCACTTTCTTTACAAGTGCCTTAGTAGGCTCAGTTGGTGATTCCAGCTCAGCAATAACCATTGTCTCTGGCTTAGGCACATTTTTAGGAATTGGCTCAGACGGCTTAAGAGGTGATTCTTTCACCTTCTCAGCATTCATTTTTTCTGGTTTAGACTCTAGCTTAGGCACTTTCTTCACAAGCGGCTCAGTGGGCTGTGGGAGTGTTTCCTTCTTCTTTGCTGGTACTTAAAATAAAGTAATTTTATGATTAAAACCAAGTAGTGTAGTGTACAGATTGGGGTAAGCAGTGGAGCACCAAGAAAGTACCAAGGAAAGATGTGATCAAACAGAAAACACTCAAATAACAAAATATCCCAAACACAAAAACACAAAACATACAGACAAACAACAGACCAAAAAGCAAGATTTTAAGAGTGAAGATTTGTATTTCAAGAATTCCCCTGGTTATACCTTTTTGAGGAGAAACGTCTTCTTTAATTGACAGAGACACCTCTTCACCTATAGCCATCTTCTTTGTCTTGGTCTCTGGCTTAGACTCTGGTTTGGCTACTTCCTTTGCAAGTGGCTCAACAGGCCCCGGGGGTGATTCATCCACCACATCAGCAATAACTGTCTTCTCTGGCGTGGTCACTTTCTTTACAAGTGTCTCAGCAGGCTTTGGAGGTGATTCTTTCACCCTTACAGTAACTGCCTTCCTCTCTGGTGTAAGCTTTTGCCTAGCATCTATCTTAGACTCTGATTCAGGCTCTGGCTTAGCATCTAGTTTAGGCTTAGGCTCTGCCTTAACCTCTGCTTTAGGCTCTGGCTTAGGATCTAGCTTAGCCTTTAGTTTAGGCTTAGGCTCTGGCTTTAACACTTGTGGCTCAATGGACTGTGGTACATTTTTCACCCCTACTTCAATAACAGCCTTCTTCTCTGGCTTAACCTCTAGCCTAACCTCTGGTTTAGACTCTGGCATAGGATCTGGTTTAACCTCTGGTTTAGGTTTAGGCTCTGTTTTAGCCTCTGGCTTAGGCTCTGGCTTAGACTCTGGCATAGACACTTTCTTTACAAGTGTCTCAGCAGGCTTTTCAGCAATAACCCTCTTCTCTGGCTTGGACTCTAGCTTGATTTCTGGTTTAGACTCTGGTTTAGCCACTTTCTTTGCAAATGGTTCAGATTCTTTCACCCCTTCAGCAACAACAGTCTTCTCTAGCTGAGACACTTTCTTTGTAAGTGGTTCAACAGTCTGTGGAGGAGATTCCTTCTTCATTGCTGGTTCTTGAAAAGAAATGATACCATGGTCAAGATCAATATATTACAGACTGGGGTAAGCAGTCCAGCACCAAGAAAATACCAAAGAAAGAATGATCAAATGGAGAACACAAAGGATACACAAAAAATACACAGAAACAACACAGAATCACAAAACAGGTGCAAGAGTGGCGCAGATATATTGTCCTCCTTCTGTGAGACAAGAGTTTCCTCCTCAGATAGAATAACTTTAACAGGTTTTCCTTTGTCAGTGACCCGTTTCTTAGTTTGGATGTCCTCAATTATAAGAGGTATCTCTTCGAGGGGTTCCTCTCTCATAGAAGGTATCTTGTCAGTGCCTTCCTTGGATTCAATTACTTTGGCAGGTTTTCCTTTTTCAAGTATCTGTTTCTTTGATTCAAAGTTCTCAACTCTAAGAGGTATCTCTTCAGGGGTTTCCTTTCTCTTAGTAAGTCTCTTGTCTAATTTTTGCTCCTTGGATGTAGTTACTTTGGCAGATTTGCCTTTCTCAACTACTTGTTTCTTAGTTTGCTTGTCCTCCACTGTACGAGGTATCTCTTCAGTGGTTTCCTCTCTCGTAGTAAGAGTCTTCTGAAAAGTTTCCTCTGTGGATTGAATTACTTTGGAAGTTTTGACTTTCTCAACTACCTGTCTCTTTATTTTGAAGTCCTCAACTGTACGAGTTATCTCTTCCGTACAACGTGATCCCTGTCCTTTCTCTTTGGGCAACGCCAGGTTTTTGGGAGAGAAACCTTCTGAAAAAGGTATTTTGTCCTTTCCTGTATCAACTTGAAGATTTGATATGTTTTGCCTTAATGATTCTACGCTGATAGAAGATTCTACTGGTTCTATGGATTCTACTGGTTGAGAAAAATCTTCTTGGCTAGATCTACTTTCAGAAGCATGTTTATCTGTTGGTTTGGGGAAAATATGATCTGTGGCTCTTTCTTTTCTGTGAAACATCCATAACAGATGCCTCTTGATTCAAAGTGTATTCTTCATGTTCCTGGGTAGAAGCTTCTCTTGGAGAACTATTGTCTGTCATAACAGAGATCTCCTGTCTTCTGCCTGACTTATCCTTCTTCTCTGATACCCTGGTGGTAATTTACTTTTTCTTGACAATGTCTGCTTTCTCTCTTTGCACTTTCTTATCTGTTTCTATTACCTTGCTTTAACCCTCAACTACCAACGGTCGATGGATAGACTTTTTCATCGATATTTCTTCACTTATACCAGCACTCCCTTGTTTCATTTCAGTAACTTCTTCATATTTTTTAATAAATCTAGTGTCCTGTTTTTTGTCAGATAATACTTTCAAAGCTCCAGTATCCTTCTGTATAGGTAACCTGTCCTTTGTATCATCTTTGTCAACTTTTTGGACAACATGTTCTTCTATAGATTGAACTGCTTGATGGATAGGTACATCTTCAATAGTAACCTCTTCTGTCTTTAACTCAATTACATCAACATAAATAGTTCCCTTAGTTTTGATGCATGTCTCCTCTTCCTCTCTGAAAACTATACTTGCAGGGTAAACACTTAGCAGTGTTTCTTTTGCTTTTGTAGACAACTCAGGAGACTCCCTCTGAAGAGATCTATCCTTTTTGACTGGTAAATATGCATCTAGATCAGACCTAGTAAGAACCTTAGTCGCTCTATGTTTCCTTTTGGAAAGCTCGCTAACAGAGTGTTCATGTTTCATATCTGACTTTTTATATTTTTGGACAGATACTTTTTCTGGTACGGTATCTTCTGTCTTTACTGAAATCTCCTGTCGTGACATCAATGTAGTGCTCTTGTCCAATATATCCCCTTTGTCTTTGTATAATACCTCTGCATTTGCATGCCACACTTCTTCATGCTGAAAGACTTCTTCTATTGGAGGAGCTCTCTCCATCGTGTAAGAAACCTCCCGCAACTTGTGAGTTTTCAAAGATCTCCTTTTCTCAGCCATCTGCAGACTGGAAGTCATTTGAAGTTCTAAAGGTATGGAGTTCCACACTAAATGGTGGTTGCAAGAGATTATTGACAAAACACAACATAAAGACAAACATTGCGTAAAAAAAAACACAGATGAAAAAAGAGAGCTGCACTGGCGTACCATTATAAATATCTAAGTGAAGTAAGATTTTAGAATTTTGAACACACAAATACACAGAACACTTAGAATACCTGTTCCTTTTCTTTGTGGCATAACTTCTATTTCTGAAGTTGGAACTTTCTTTTCTTCTTCCATCTCCTTTTTAGGTTTAGTAACAGGTACCTTTTCAGTAGGTTTTTTCTCAGGTACCTTCTCAACAGGTACCTTTTCAGTAGGTATTTTCTCAGGTACCTTCTCAACAGGTACCTTTTCAGTAGGTATTTTCTCAGGTACCTTCTCAACAGGTACCTTTTCAGTAGGTATTTTCTCAGGTATCTTCTCAACAGGTACCTTTTCAGTAGGTTTTTTCTCAGGTATCTTCTCAACAGGTACCTTTTCAGTAGGTTTTTTCTCAGGTATCTTCTCAACAGGTACCTTTTCAGTAGGTATTTTCTCAGGTACCTTCTCAACAGGTACCTTTTCAGTAGGTTTTTTCTCAGGTATCTTCTCAACAGGTACCTTTTCAGTAGGTATGTTCTCAGGTACCTTCTCAACAGGTACCTTTTCAGTAGGTACTTTCTCAGGTACATTCTCAATAGGTACCTTTTCAGTAGGTATTTTCTCAGGTACCTTCTCAACAGGTACCTTTTCAGTAGGTACTTTCTCATGTACATTCTCAACAGGTACCTTTTCAGTAGGTATTTTCTCAGGTACCTTTTCAGTAGGTACTTTCTCAGGTACCTTCTCAACAGGTACAGGTTTCTGTTTGGGCTCGATCACTTCAAGCGCACACAAACAACACACAAAAGACATTGGCAACACAGAAGATTTACAGAAGTGCTCTCACATAAGATACATCAAATTCGACAAAGAGATCGTCAACACATTACATACTGTCAACATGGTCACAAACATATCATGACCCATGTCTGAAAGAGACTTAACAACTTATGATAAACTATAAGTCTAATAGGATGTTATATTGTAAGACCATGAAGTCAGCATCATGATGATAGTTCAAGTAAAGTGTTATCCTTGTGTATAGACTACCAAACAGAGAAAACTGAGCGGTGGAAGACGGTAAACATAGGACAAAGAAGAGCTCAAGAATACCCTTAAGACATCACAGTACACAGTATGTACAGTACATAAGTCAGTATATAAATCCCTACCTTTTTGCGGTGTATTCTCCTTTGGAGGCACAATAACTGATTCAGGCTTTCTGACAGCCTTTGGGGATTCTGGTTTTCTTTCCTCCACGTGAACTTAAAAAAACATTAAACTTTGTTAAAAACCTGCATATACAGTACATGAAGATATTCAAGACAGTAGATTCAAACACAGACATTCCACAAATACACTCTGTCGAGTGGTAAGACTGTATGAAAATAAATATGACGAGACAATATAAAGCATCTGGTGCAAAGACTTTTCAGCTGTGCACAAACACTTAAAAAGTCAAACAGTTCATATAACATTGTGATGTAGAAGTTAGAAAAAATACAGAAGCGAGATAAAAACAAGACAGAGATGTTCAAACGCTTGGGTTGATTAGAAGAAAGCCATTAAACATGAATGGAAGAAGCATTGACAGCCTATAGTGAGTATACCTTGTTCTGGCACAGAGTGTATTTGAGGCTCTATGTCCTCTCTGTCCACTTTTTGAAGGATGGTAGCTGGTTGCTGCAGAGTTACCTCCTGCCTTTTTAGTTCTTCTGGCACTTCAAAAGAACATGCAAATGATCAGTAATATACTATGTGCTGCCATGAAAGTACAGAAAACAGACGTATTACTGACAAACAGAAAACAACAAATACAGATTCCAAATATGGATTCCATTATGCCAAAAACAAGACAAAGAGTGACAGATTACACCTAAATCGACTTGAAATATCGAATAAAGAATGTTGTATAGCAGAGATAAATGTACATACACGAGACAAACATAAATGTGGTTGCAACACGTCCTCAATTGAGGAGTACACTAGTCTTAAACGTTGTAATGCCATAGTCAGAAAAAGACAGGTAAAGATGGACTGACAAACAGAAGAGTATAAAGAGCAGACATGTTTTTAAAAGACTCAGAAAGCTGCCTCTCTTTTGAGAGATACTGATACCTTGTGGTGATGGGACCTTCTTTGCAGCAGCAGCAGTAGGCTCCGGCTCCTTTGGATCACGCGTAGAGGCTGTCTCTGGCTTTTTAGCTGCTGTCGGCTTTCCTGGTTCTGGCTTTGAAGCCTCTGGTTTCTTAACCTCCTCAGGAACTTCAAGTAACATGCACTTTGATTTAGAGTTCACTAACCAAGGTAATACTTACATGTTACATACACATATGACACAAAAGAAAGATATGCTTCTATGTTAGAAGCTATTTAAACATATTAGATACAGAAACACGTACGATTCCACAAACAAAGGAGAGGTGCATTAGAGAGGAGAATAAATCTTCCACACAACACATGATAT
This sequence comes from Oncorhynchus nerka, assembly GCF_034236695.1. Lineage (NCBI taxonomy): Eukaryota > Metazoa > Chordata > Actinopteri > Salmoniformes > Salmonidae > Oncorhynchus > Oncorhynchus nerka. The sequence continues at coordinate 34,440,446 of NC_088396.1, read as the reverse complement.
AAATACCTTTGGTTGGTGGACTCTCTGGTTTCTTTATAGGCACACGGTTCGGTTCAGGTTCAACCTTAGTCGCAGGTGAAACTTCAGGCTCTGGTTTTGGTTCAGCAACATGGGGTGCAGCTTGAGGCACATCTTCAGGTAATACAGACATCAACATTAAAAACAATATAAGCTATGGGCTATCAAGAAAAGCCGGGTGCAAAAAAAGAGAGTGAAAGCCATAAAATGGTAAGAGTAAGATTGAGACAACTTCTCTAAACGCAATTCAAAAAGTGACAAACGTGAACAAACTTAGTCACACAGGCTTATTCACACAATCCCTTGGGATAATAATATGCAATGTTAGAAAGCACTGCATAGAAGATTTAGAAACTGTGTAGACAGGTATGCAACTGACAAGAAGACAAAATATTCAAGAGCTACAGCAGCATTAGGAGCATTTCTGAAGCACTTAGGAAAACGCAGTATACCTTTCTTTAGTGGAACCTGTTCAGGTTTCTCAGCTGGCTTATGGGCAGGCTTCTTTGCTTCTTCATGTTCTTCTAAGATATTGAAAGGGAGCAATTACATACACCAAAATAAAAGAGTATAATATCATTTACAGAAGTCATTAAAATAAATACAAAATAATTACAGTTAAAGGAAATTAATAAGTTGATGAAAATAAAGAAAAATCCACACCAACAATGAACAAAAACAAAGTTACTGCTTTAGTTAATAGAAAATGATGAATACGTGGCAAGCATGACAAGATGGTCAGACAAGCGCATCAATTCTGATGTAAGACTATATCTTTTGGAGAGGGGTGTTTCTCTGGGACAACGTTTGCAGCTATCTTCTCCTCCACTGGCTTTTTGGCTTCAGGAACTTGGAAATATCATCACAGTAAGTTAATTTTCCCTATTATGCTAATTTATCACTGAGTTAATGTGTTGGGACAAATAAAATGTATCTAATAATGTAATTTAAAGTAGTGGAAGTTGGTTACTTTACGCAGACAAACAGTCAAGCAAAAGTAGACAGGAGGGACAAACGTAGGTAAATTATCAACATGTACACACATCAACCAGATTAAACACGAAATAAACTACTTAGAAATACAGATATTTGGATACCTTTATGTGGTTCTGCTGCCTCAGCTGGTTTAGCCTTCTCCTCTGGTTTCTTGTGCTCTTCAGAAACTTTAAAGACACTCATTTTGTTAGCCCAATGTAGCAAAGCTCTATCTAATGTGGACATCCAAAAAGCACATAATATTGGGGAAGGCCTTACAGACAAACACATAAGCCACTATGCGTGATCCATTTAAGAGCAAAGAGTAAAAGATCATTAATACTGACAGTACAAACCAAGGCTAAACTAAGACATGCAAAAGAATTCAGCATGACATTACAGGGAACACCTTTGACACAGTTAAAAGAAAATAAAGTTGTAAACATGGAGTTTAATTAATTACACATGAACAAATATTATGAACTTTGCCAACAACTTACATTAAGGTTAAATCAAAAACAAGCTCTCAAAGAGTTTACCAATTGAAACAAACAAGATTATGACCATGTTTGCCACACATTAACAAGATAATGAACTTTGCCATAACATTGCTGTAAATCGAAGACAAACAAAAGCTATTCTTCCAATACCTTTTTGTGGCATTTCCTCCCTCATTCCAACCTTCTTACTCTGGACAGACACCTCCTCAACAGGTACTCTCGGGGCTGATAAAACAATGAGAATATATTAGTATCTTTGTTTCAACGAGGCTAAGGAGAGAGGTTTACGGTTCTAACACACAAATATAAACACACAAATTAAATGACTCCTGTGAGACAACAAAGGAGAGAGAAAGACCTGAGATGTGTGTCTGAGTTCCAAACACATGCTAGTGTGTGACAGGTTAAAGGAAATATTCATAGCCTGTTATACATTAAAAAGTATTAGTAAATTCATAGTATGTGAGGATCTTAAAACATCTAAGGTTAAAAAGATGCATTCAGTATTAGTTGATAGAGATTGATAACATTCATATAATTGTGTTAAAGTTCAAAATATGTCAAAGGGTACGAATTGTGAGAGTAATGTGTAAACGTTATATTGATTACTTTATTTTGTGGTGCCTAAAAGTGTTAATCTGTGATCTACGAAATGCTCTTAATCTATGAACCGGAGATCGATTGCTCTGGTCTCCACCCATATTCCTGGTGAAAATCGCGGTCTTTTCTCATGAACTAAACGTTGAATTGAGAATACAACACCGTATCACTGTCGTGATTATTTCTCCCCTGTTTTCAGGGGCGTAACAAGTGCACTACGGCAAGATTACACATACAAAGAGTAGGAGCCCATATATTCTGTGCCATTATATTTTCAAAGAGTGGCTCAAACATACAAAGACAGACAACAATGTATTTTAAGCACCAAACATGTTAATACCAATGTAGTAGCATAATATGTCTCAAGGTGGAACGTTAAAGATGAACTGTTTGCCCGCTTGAGTTAGCTGCTAGAAGACAAACTCCAATGGTAACATCTATTCTAAGGGATACCTGTGGTTGGAGAGATTTTCTGTACTACAAAAATTTTGGAATATGAAAAACATGTTTAGTTGTGTAGATCGTGGAGATCAGGAGGAAATGCTGGAATACTGGTTAGGTCGTGTTACAAATCTGAATCATCTTTTTAGAAGGTGTACAAACGTGTACAAACATGTTCAAATGGAGTAGGTTAAATTGATGGTGGTGATCACTGACAGAAACAGTAGTTAGGTCATGTTACTAAGTTATTCATACAAACGTGAATAAACATGTTCAAATGGAGTTGGTTAAATTGATGGTGGTGATCACTGACAGAAACAGTAGTTAGGTCATGTTACTAAGTTATTCATACAAACGTGAATAAACATGTTCAAATGGAGTTGGTTAAATTGATGGTGGTGATCACTGACAGAAACAGTAGTTAGGTCATGTTACTAAGTTATTCATACAAACGTGAATAAACATGTTCAAATGGAGTTGGTTAAATTGATGGTGGTGATCACTGACAGAAACAGTAGTTAAGTCATGTTACTAAGTTATTCATACAAATGTGAATAAACATGTTCAAATGGAGTTGGTTAAATTGATGGTGGTGATCACTGACAGAAACAGTAGTTAGGTCATGTTACTAAGTTATTCATACAAACGTGAATAAACATGTTCAAATGGAGTTGGTTAAATTGATGGTGGTGATCACTGACAGAAACAGTAGTTAGGTCATGTTACTAAGTTATTCATACAAACGTGAATAAACATGTTCAAATGGAGTTGGTTAAATTGATGGTGGTGATCACTGACAGAAACAGTAGTTAGGTCATGTTACTAAGTTATTCATACAAACGTGAATAAACATGTAAAAACATGTAGATAGTGATAATGGTTACTATTAATATGACATAAATCTCACACAATAATCGAACATTAGCAAATTATTTTATGATGAATTTAAGGGGTTTGATGTTAATGGAAAGACGATAAATATAAAACAATACAAGGCTATATACCTCTCATTTCCAACTCTCTCATGTGCATCTCTTCTTCATAATAGTATTCATAAGTTTCTTTAAAAAAACAGATATATGTTGAGTATTCAGATTCATAAGGTTAGTTTAGATTTAAAGTACCAGTCAAAAGTTTGGACACATCTACTCATTCAAGGGTTTTTCTTTATATTTATAATTTTCTACCTTGTAGAATAGTAGTGAAGACATCACAACTATGAAATAACACATATGGAATCATGTAGTAACCAAAAAAGTGTTCTTTTATATTTGAGATTCTTCAAAGTAGACACTCTTTGCCTTGATGACAGCTTTGCACACTCTTGGAATTCTCTCAACCAGCTTCATGAGGTAGCCACCTGGAATGTATAATTAATGGATTATCTTATGTTCCATTCTTACCTTTGAGACTGACTGAAGATGGCATATCAGGGACTCGTATTGATGAATCAGGGACATCTAAAGGATGTTGAATTTGGTTTAAATATTAAAGATATATAAAATATAAGTCATATAAGATAAGTTGACTGCAATTTTGATTAATAATTGTGATACAATTGAAAGTTTGTGTAGCTAGAAATCAAATACTTACCATGGGGTACCCTTGCTAATTCAATTTCTGTGAAAAAGGAAGATTAAATATGAACTTAAACTTCATAAAACAACTATGAGATTCAGACAGCTGGAAAACAAAAAAAATGGGTGATGGTTGCTGATAATGGGCCTCTGTACGCCTGTGTAGCTATTCCATAAAAAATCAGCCGTTTCCAGCTACAATAGTAATTTACAACATTAACAATGTCTACACTGTATTTCTGATCAATTTTATGTTATTTTAATGGACCAAAAATGTGATTTTCTTTCAAAAACAAGGAAATTTCTAAGTGATCCCAAATGTTTGAACGGTAGTGTACATGTATTATCAGAGCGCTCCAGGACTAAAATTAAAATGTCAAATAAAAAGTTTTAAAAAATTGAAAATGAGTGAAAATACTGAAATATTAAGTGACAAAATATGTGACGAAGGAAAAAAAATAGGTCAGGTTGGGATGACCTTCACTCCACAACATGAAGGTAGATGCAACATCAACCCATTATATGGTTAAATCTATACAAACCTTCAACCAAGAGATCTGCAGTGGATTCGAGGTTTTCATATTTGCAGGTATAACGTCCTTGGTCTTCTGGTCTGAGATCTTTAATCGAGAGCCTCTGAATGTTGTTGACCACCTCATACGAGTATCTGTGTTTCATTTCTAAGAGCTTTCCATTCTTAAACCATTGGGTTTTGACATTAGGGATAGAAAACTGACAAGAAAGAGTGCATGTTTGCCCCTCCTGTCCCGCAACTTCCTCCAGATGTTTCTCAACCTCAGGCTCTGTTTGGAAACAAATAACAAAAGTGCATCTCTATTAGTATTTACCGATACAGTATAATGACTTAAATCAATAACATTAATGTAAGTACAAAATAAACAAATGCAGATCCATGGATACCCACCGATAACAGTCAGTTTGGCGCTGGAGATATGTGGGCCACATACAACACGGTAGTTGCCCTGGTCTTTGGTTTGACACTGCTTGATCTTCAAGATGTGACGGTCACCGACAATGCTGACTTCATATTTGTCATTGTTGTTAAGCTTCTGAGTTCCCTTGTACCAGGACAGGGTGATCTCAGGGAAGTTGATCTTGATGTCACACTCAAAAGTAGCGACCTTGTTGGTAACTGTAGACTGATCTGTTATGTCCTTATTCACGGTGACCGGCTACAAGCAGATAAATAAGAAATATAAGCTTAGACATTAATGTAAATGAATATGCATACAATATATGATGAATTACTGCTGTTGTTATTGTCAGACATTTCATTGTGACAGCTAATGAGGAACCTACCTCAGTACATTCCATTCTCTTTTGCAAATCAGCCACAAGAGCGACCAAATCCTCATCCAACTCTCTCTCTCTCTCCGGTTCCTAAATCACACCAAAATACATAGTAGAACTTGTTAGAGTATCACCATTATGTCTTTAAAAAAGCAATGAAATTCAGTATTGAATTGAATTGTGCTCTGAAAAAAATGAAAAGCCATTAAATTCAATTGAATACAACTTAATGTTAAATGAATTTACCGATCTTCCACTTTCTTCTACTTTCTCCCTCTTCAGCTGCTCAATGGCCTGAAGAAGTCCACGGTAGTCAGTGATTCCATACATACGGGCGTATTTCTCATACTCCTTAGGGTCCACATTTCTGAGCAACTCTACAATGTCAATGTCTTTCTCTTCCTGAGGACTCTTCTGTTTAGATGGAGTCCTGTGGAGAAAAAACATATAAGAGATATGCATGGAAAATATTATTTGTGTAGTTTCTTGTGAAATGTGGACGGTAGCAACACAATCGTCAAAGAGAGATTCACTTACTTCTTCAGTTTTGCTCTGAAGTTTCCCTCAACTCCAGCATCCTCTTTCCTTTCCTCAACATGCATGTCGGTGTTGCATTCTATTTCTCCAGCTTTGTTAGTTGCGACACATCTGTACTGTCCGGAGTCAGACCTTGTTATTTCTGTGATCTCCAACTTGGCCTCCGGTCCCTTCTGCTCAATAGTGATGCGACCACCATGAGTGATCTGTCTCCACTTGCCCTTCATCCATTTCACGTTAGGAATAGGATCACCTCCAACTTTGGCAATGAAAGTTGCAGTGCCCTCTGTGAATTTAACACAACATATTGAAGACATCACATTGCTATGGAAATGTTAGATATCCAACTATTAATAAAAACTCTAGGCTGTTAATGGAATACTAATTAAATGCTTCTAAATCTCCTTTCATCACACTTACTCTCGGCTACATGGCAAGGCTTGGGCTCCTCGATGAAGAACAAGTTGTCCAGTTTCTTTACTGGTGCTGCAGTTGGTTCCTCTGCAGCGGGTTCAGGTGCTGCTTTGGATTTCTCTGCCATTAAGCATAATTCAAGAAGTCTGTTATAAAAACCATAACCATTCATTCACGACAGCTGACTCAACAAATGTTTGGATATGATTTGAAAAAAAATATGGTCCAGAACATGTACCTTTGATAGTTACTTTGGCCTTGCAGAATTCACTACCAGCCTCATTGGTTGCCTTGCAGAGATAGTCCCCTGCATCATTCTTTGATACGCGCATGACCTCCAAAGAAGCAACACCATCGGCAAAACTTATTTTACTGCTGGAATTGTTTTTCAAGTCTTTCCTGTCCTTCATCCACTGAATCTTCATAGAAGGTGATCCATGGACATGGCAGCTAAGGTGCAGGTTCTCACCCTCAATCAGCGTGACAGGTTTGAGAGCGGGGTCAAATGTAGGGGGCTTCTTGTGTTCTGGATTAATAAGGAAGAGTCATGGAAAAACATACATGGCATATGGTAATGCAGACACACATTATTTATATCTAACTTTCTATGGAGAAACACAACATAGTAGACAAATAATAATATGGACCTACCAGTTATGGTAACTGTCAATTTGCAAGAGGCAGTGCCTGCTTCATTGGTTGCTGTGCCGGTATACCTCCCACAGTCTGAGACTTTGGAGCTCTTGATACACAACACAGCCACATTGCTCTTGAAAGACATGTCATAGTGATCAGAGCTGTGAATCTCACTGTCATCTTTATACCAATTAATGGTCATGGGCTGAGATCCAGACAAACGTGCCTCAATCTTCACCATCTTGCCCTCCGTTTCCTCTAGGGTCTCTGTGGGCTTTTTGGTGAATGAAGGTGGGATTTGACGCTCTGAAAATAAATGTTAAAGCATTAATGGTTTACGAAACAAGATTGCAATGTTCACTTAATGTGACAGAGGAGGCTAAAGCAAACAGTACTATACCAAAAGTTTCTCTCAAGAAACATGAAAGGGACTAAAATTGTGAGGCAGTGGGCCAAATACCTTTGACAGTAATTTCAGTGGAACAAGAGTCCTTTCCAATGTCATTAGTGGCATGGCAAATGTAGCGGCCATTACTTGATTTATCTGCTTTCAATATAGTGAGGTGTGGGGTGTTATCCACACAGGCCATCTTGTAATTTCCCCCTGATCGAATATCTTTGTGATCTTTTGACCAAGTGACTTTTAATGGCAAAGATCCAGTCATGTGGCATTCCAATTCCACACTATCACCCACTGAAATGTCCACCATGGGTGACAGCTTTTTATCAAAGACAGGGGGATATCTTGGCTCTAAAAGTTCAATGGGAAAGAGGTGGAACATACAGCATACTTTGAAATGAAAGCGTTGATACTGTACAATATGATACTGTACTAATACAGAACATGCACTGTCTCTCAGTCAGCAAGTAAAAAAACAACCTCTTTGAGGAACAAACGACCCACCTTTAAGAGTGAGTTTGGCTCTGCAGGATGCAGTCCCAACACTGTTGGTAGCAATACAAGTGTATTCCCCAGAGTGTCTCATTTCACCTCTGGATATTTGTAGGACAGCCGTGTTATCATCATAACTCATGGTATAGTCGTTGGATTTCACAGTTTCACCGTCTTTAAGCCAAGAGACCTCAATGGGGGAGGAGCCTGACACACGGCACTCCAATTTGACTTCCATTCCTTCAGTCTGTTGAATGCTGGTTATTTTCTTGGGGAAGGTTGGTGGCGTTTTTGCCTCTGAAAATAGGATAATTTAACAAAAAATATGACATTAGCTGCAAAAAAATATGAAAATTCTTCATACTAGTTGTTAACTTCATAACCAATGCAGAGTCAAAGCTGAATATTTTCTGATTTAAAAAGAGAACATTCCTAAAAAAAGACAAAGGGCATCACCTTGGACAGAGAGACGACAGCTGGATGAGGCTGATCCTATTCTGTTTTCAGCTTTGCATGTGTATTCACCAATATCAGCCTCGGCTGCTTTGCTCAATTTCAAGCAAGCAATGCCTTTGGAATACTCTATTTTGCAATCAGGGGAAGAGCTCACTTTTCCGTCGGCCTTATACCAAGCCACCTTAATGTCAGGGGTTCCTCCAACATGGCATTTCAAACAAACTGCATCACCAGCAGTAACTTCCATTGGCTCCAAATGATCAATGAAATAAGGTGGTTCTAAAGTGACAGATATAAACAGTTAAATCAGAAACATGCACATGTACATCAGATATATACAGCATAGGACAATCCCAATAAATTACCAGGTCAATTTAGGCAAACTAACCTAAAATGAACACTTGTGCTTTGCAGGTATCTTTTCCGGCGTCATTGGAAACTTCACAAGCGTATTCCCCACTTGCTTCTTTATCGTCACTGTTTAAACACTCCAAGATGCAGGAGGTCTCTGTGGTAGTGACGTTGTGCTTATAAGAGGCATATAGCTGTTGGCCGTCCTTATACCAGGTGACGAATATCTTTGGGGTTCCAGTGTATGTGCACTCAAGTATCAATGATTTTCCCTTTTCAACAGAGTGGTTGTTCAGCTTCTTAACAAAGCTAGCAGGTTCTGAGTAAAATCATACAGAAGTTTGTTAGTCCACATCCTGATAAAAAAATGTAAATGTTGTTTTAATTCTATTAATAAAACTATATAATAAAAATACATATTTTCAATTATTGACCAACCTTTCACAGACAGGTTAACTAGGAAACTTTCCTTCCCAGCATCATTAATAATCTGGCATGTATACTCTCCCGCGTGGAATTTGTCAATTTTGTATAGCTCCAGAGTAGCTGAATTGTCCCGTAGAGCAATTTCACAGCCTTTTCCAGACACAATTTCCTTCGTGCCTCTGAACCACTTCAGTTTCAGTGGGGCACTTCCTTTGACAATTGCTGAGAAAGTTACATTTGTTCCAGGCATTGCTTCCAGTGGCTGAGGTGGCTTCACAAAAGAAGGAGGTTCTAAATACAAAAAATACATACTTTTTAGCTTGCAGACATCTGACATTAAATCAGTTACATCACAAAGCAATAGTAATTACGAAGCCCAAACAAGTCATGTATATTTACTTACCTTTCACAATGAAAGAGGAACTGGTCTCATTGGTCCCGGCCTTGTTTACGGCTTTGCATTTATACACTCCAGAGTCAGACCACTTAAGAGTGGGCACTTTAAGTGTGCAGGTGTTGTCACTGAATAAAATCTCATAATTTGGTCCAGTTTTGATCTCCTCTTCATCATGGTACCAAGTAATGGTAAAAGGTGCAGAACCAGAGACTTTGCAGTCCATTTCACCAGCTTTTCCAACAATAAGATGAGATTCCTTCAGTTTCTGTGTGAATGTTGGAGGTATGGTTTTATCTGTTATAGGAGGACAGGGTTAGTAACCAGGCATTAGGCAAAACACTAGGCAATTAGACAATTAGAAAAATGTCATATCATACTGTGTATAGGAAGGGGCCACCCACCTAGGACAGTGAGGTTTAATTTGGTGAGATCACTGCCAACCTCATTTTTGACCTCAAATGTATATTCTCCCATATCAATCCTCTCTGCAGACAACACTTTCAAGCTGGAGATCATCTTTGAGAAGGAGATGTTGTACTTCTGGCCAGAGGAGAGCTCGACTCCATTCTTAAACCACTTTGGTTTCAGCTCTGGTGTCCCCGACACTTTGACTTCTAGAGCTGCAATATCACCTGCAGTCACGCTGAAAGACTCTGGTCTCTCCACAACTTTAGCGGGTTCTGAAAATAAAGAACACGAGCAGAGGTGTGCTTACAGAAACTGAATAATAAAAAAAAGCAATGACTGGGGAAAAAACTAAGCGAATTAGGGGAGAAAATGGAATTAGAGACTAAATGGAAATGTACAAACCTAATACAGTTATGTTAGAAAAACATTCCACAACTCCGGCATCGTTTCGGAGTTGGCACGTGTATTTGCCCATTGCCAGTGAGTCTGCTTTAAATACTTTAAGAGGGAGCTGGTTGTTTTCAAATGTAATTTTCTGGATGTCACCATCTCTGAGAATGTGATCCTTATCCTGTAACCAAGATGCAGTCATTGGCTGAGAGCCTTTGACAGTGGCTTTCCGGGTGACTTCTTCACCCAATGTGCATGTCGTATTCAACAATTTCTCCACAAACGTTGGTGGTTCTGAGAGAGGACAAAAATTGAGAGGCTAAAAATAAATCATCATGAAGCAGGATCAAAAAATCAAAAAATACCCACCGATGACGCATTTCTACTAACCTCTGAGTTGAACTGTAGTACAGCATGTTTCATATCCTATACTGTTTGATGCCTTGCACTTATATTCTCCAAAATCTGAAGCTTCCAATCCAATGATATGAAGAGTGGCAGCAGTATCCTCATTCACAATCTTATATTTCCTACTTTCCTTTAATGGCGTTTTGTATTTGGCCCAGGTAATCTCAAAGGGTGCTGTGCCAAACATCTCACCGTGTAGGCTAGCATCCTTTCCTTTCATTCCTTCAATTGGCCGAAGCACTTTGAGGAAAGATGGTTCATCTACAAAATATTGAGAAACGTTAAGAAGCAGCTGTTTGCTACACGCAGCAAAGCTTCAAATACATACCGGTGTAATACCACCAACAGACACTATACTAATAATGGATTATTATGGAATATTAAATGGAATATGTAAATATCAAAATCCAATGTAATTTATTAGTGGCTAACCTTTGACTCTAAGAGTTGTGCTGCATCTTATACTTCCAGCGTCATTGGTTGCTTCACAGGTGTAGACTCCATTGTCATCAAATCTTGTGGTGCGCAGCTCAAGGACTGCCATTGAGTCAACAAATGATTGTCTATAGTTGTCACCATCTGTGATCTTAGTGTCATTTTTGTACCACTGCATTCGCAGAGAGGGGGAACCCTTAACTTTGCATTCAAGACGGAGTGGCTCGCACTTCTTCACAAACTTTGTGACTGGCAATTTTAGCGCAAATTCAGGAGGTTCTGCAAAGCCAACATTTTGCAAAATTAGCTTATTGAAGCACATGCACCTTGACACAATGAAAGAATATGAGGCTTGCAATGAACTGCAAAAAGATGTAATTTGATGACTTGATGCATCTGTTAAGGAGTAAAGGCAAGAAGAATGCGTCAAGGGAAATGGGAAGAGTGACACAACATTTGTTGGTGTGATGGAGAAGTAGGTAAAGGTGCTGTGAACTGGTCAGGGAGCTGTGAACTGGTCAGGGAGCTGTGAACTGGTCAGGGACCTGTGAACTGGTCAGGGACCTGTGAACTGGTCAGGGAGCTGTGAACTGGTCAGGGAGCTGTGAACTGGTCAGGGAGCTGTGAACTGGTCAGGGACCTGTGAACTGGTCAGGGAGCTGTGAGCTGGTCAGGGACCTGTGAACTGGTCAGGGAGCTGTGAACTGGTCAGGGAGCTGTGAACTGGTCAGGGACCTGTGAACTGGTCAGGGAGCTGTGAACTGGTCAGGGACCTGTGAACTGGTCAGGGACCTGTGAACTGGTCAGGGACCTGTGAACTGGTCAGGGACCTGTGAACTGGTCAGGGACCTGTGAAAAGGAGGTGGTGGAGGAGTTGTGAAAATGCAAAGCAATAGAGCACAGATAAAAGCAATCGAGGACAGACGGAATAATCGAAGCCAGTTGAGGAAAGATGGGGAGATGGAAGCCAATGCATGAGTTTAAATAAGAGCATGTTGCAACCTTTCACCATTAAAGCAGCACTACATCTTTTAATGCCAGCATCATTTTTAAATTGACAAGAGTAAATTCCACTCTGCAAAACTGAGTAAAGATCTAGGAAGCAAGATAATCCTTCCAGTCCAATAAAACATGATGGTCCAGTGATCAATTCAGTGTCATCCTTAAACCATTTCACTGTGAAGGGAGGTGTTTCTTTAAACGTGCTCTTAAATCGCATGTTGGAGTTAGGAAGGGCTGTATGAGACTCAGGCAACAGAACAAAGCTTGGTGGCTCTAAAGAAACAATAGCAACCAAGTTAATCAGCTGGCCTGACCCTAACACGAGAGAGAAATATATCAAATGTATATCATTTTGATCAATTCTGACCTTTCACCTTCACTGCCCCACTGCATTCAACACTTCCTGCTTTATTTGTCAGTTTGCAAGAGTAAGTGCCGGCATCAGCTCTCTCTAGCTGTTCGATTTCCAAATACATAGAAATGTCTTGACGAACAAGTTTATATTTTCCACCAAAGTCAATTCTGTTCCCATCTTTCTGCCATTCCACAGTGATAGGAAGAGATCCAGATATTTTGCCATTCATTTGAACAAGCATTCCCAATATTTCCTGTATTTCACTCAGAGGTTTGGTGAAGCTTGGAGGGATAGTTTGTTCTGTTTTCACAAGAGCATCAACAAAACAGTCAAACCCGTGTTCATTGCATATCATGTCATAAGCGGTATACTATCATACCAATTTGATTCAATATAAGATTTTGCACTGACCTAGTACAATCAACTTAATTTTGCAACTGCATGTCTCAATGTGGTTTGAAACCTCAAATTGATAGTCGCCTGCATCCTCCTTTTGTGTAGTCTGCATATTAAGGCTACTAAGGTTGTTCTCAAAGCTAAGTTTGTATTGTGGATTTGACTTGAACTCTTTGCTGTCTTTGGTCCACTTCACTTTGAGCTCAGGAGTGCCTGCCACTTTGCACTCTAAACTGACTGGATCCTCAATAGTTACTTTTATCACTTCTGGTTTCTCTGTAATCTGAGGTGGTTCTAAAATGCATATAAATATACATTTTCTAATCAAATTCATACATTTTAAAGACAGAAAGACACAATTAAAAAAATATATCTAGCTAGCAGATTAATTTAAAAGACAAACCTTGCACTATGAGGGTTGCAAAGCACTTGTTTTGTCCAGCCTCATTTTCCACCTGGCAGGTATATTTCCCGCTGTGACAGGCTTCACAGACCGGAATCCTTAGAGTTGCCATATTATCTTCAAAGATCCTTTCAATTTTAGGGTCTTCCAAGATCCAATTCTCTGATATTTGCCATTGCACAGACAGATTTGGATACCCGGTGACAATACACTGAAATTCAGCCGATTTTCCCAAAACAGTTGTGACATTTTCGACTTTCTTCACAAATGGTGGTTCTAACATCAAACCAATCAAACCAATAAACAATTATTGGCAGTGATCAAATATTTAAAGTAATTGTGTTGTCATCATGGAAGTTATTTAACCTATCACAATAGTACATATTTTAAGTAACTAACTTTTTATACGAAGAGTAGTTCTACAAGAACAACTTCCAACCTAATTTGAGACGGTACCCTGGTATTCACCAACATCTACACCATAACATTTCTGTTTTTCAAGATTCAGAATGTCCTGTACTTGTGAGAGGCTGTGCTTTGTGCTGGATTTCATTTAATTTAAATCCTTGTGCCACAGGTCCTCAAACGGACCTGTGCCAATGACTTGACAATTGAAAGACGCATTTGAGCTCTTCACAATATCAGCAGTCTTGATCTCTTTCTCATCTTTGTACCAGATTACAGATATGGGCAGAGAGCCAAACAAAGACATTCCAAGTGGGCAAATGATCCTTTGATACTCTCTGTTTCCTTCAGTTTTCTTGTGAAATATTGTTTCATCATTTGATCTAGCATAAATAAAAAAGAAAGTAATGAGAATACTGTTCAATCAGGTATACCTGTACAAAAAGCTCAAAATATTGATTACAATATTTGTAAATTAGCTGACCTAGGACAGAAACTGTGGCTTCACAAGTACTGCTTCCAACGTCATTGGAAAGATCAAAGGTGTAATCTCCACTATCGCTTTTCTCTGTATGGAGAATAGTTAGTACATAGCTATTATCTGTGCTCTGCACTTTGTATCTTTGCCCTGATGTCAGCTCTCTTCCATCTTTCAGCCATTTAGCTCGTTCTGTGATAAATATAAGATTAAACATTGAGTTTTCAACAGCAGAGTATAAAATCCAATTTTATCCTCATAAACGTCAACCAACCTTTGACTACCAATAACACAGAGCATTTCTGGCTGCCAGCTTCATTTTTGGCCTGACAAATATATTTCCCAGCATGTTTTGTTTGAATATTTGAAATACGCAGCAGTGATGTCCTGTTTTCAAAGGACATCTGAGCACATTCACCATCTTTGACATCATGGTCATCCTTCAGCCATGACACAGTCATAGGTACTGATCCTTTCAGAATACACTGCATAGAAATCTCACTGCCAACTAGGGAATTCATATTCTCTATCTTTTGTGCAAATGATGGCGGTTCTATAGGTGGAAAAGCAAAGATGACTTCCCAACTTCATTTTCTAGTGTACACTGATATTTTCCAGCATCTCCGGCATCAATTCCCAACATCTGGAGGGTAACTATGTCATCCTTTAAGACTATCTTGTGTATTTTATCATTTCTGATCGCCTTTGTGTTTTTGTAAAAAGATGTGTTGAATGGAGCAGAGCCTGCAAGGTGTCCTTCCAAAATAATATTAGACCCTTTGATAAGTTCTTTGGATTCAAAGGTCCTCGTAAATATTGGAGGTTCTAAAAGAAAATGGCAATGAAGTCAGAATACAATCATAAAATGTTATGAATCTAAAAAACAGAATACTCAACAAACCTTTAACTGTAATTCTGCTGGTGCAGTGGTCACTACCAGCATCACTTGATGACACACAAACATAATCTCCACTATCATCAACAGAGCAGTTGACAATCTCCAGTGAGGCAACTGAGTTAGTAACAGCCATTTTGTATTTCTAATTTTGTCTCATCTCAATCTCGTTCTTAAAAATGATCTCAGGGGTGCCGGTTGCTTTACACTCCAGCTTCACAGCACTTCCTTTCACCTACTAGTTTTGTAGACTCAAGCTTCATCACAAACATTGGACATTGATTATCAGACAAGTAAACCAACATTGATGCAAGGACAACAAATGCATATTGATCTGGGAATGTATATGAAGAAAGGGCACCTTTCCCAAACAAGACAGCCGTGCATGCCACCGTTCCAGCGTCATTGGCCAATGTGTATTTAGCCAAGTCGGTGGGTTTTACGGAGTGAAGTTCCAAATCATTTGAGTAGGTCTCTTTCTTGATAAAAAATGTGCCTCCACTTGATATCTCCTTGTCCTCTCTGAACCACTTAACAGTAAGAGGAGCTGATCCAGTGAAAGCAGACTTCAAGGCAACAGTAGATCCTGGTACGACATCTTGGTTGTCAGGTTTTAATGTGAAGATTGGAGATTCTAAAATCCGTTAAGAAGAAGAAAATATTCATTTTTCATCAGCATATTATCCCTAGAAAATGTGATAGGCCTACTTCAATTGGATGTGAGAGTGTGACATAGGGCTAGAAAATTACTTAAGCTTTATAAACCTTTGACATATAAGGTTCCACTGCTTTCTTTAGATCCTGTAGAATTTGTTGCATGGCATGTGTACACTTCAGCATCAACCTTTTCCAATTTAGTCATTTTCAGTGCAACTGAGTTGTATTTGATTTGAGGTAGATATCCATCTCCAGACTTGATCTCTTTCTCATCTTTGAACCAAGACAGAATCATAGGCTGGGATCCAGATACTTTGCAATCCAATGAAATATTGTTACCCATAATTCCATCAAGTCTTTTCAGAGACTTTGTGAAAGAGAGTAGTATGATATAATCTGTTTATTGGAAAGAAAATGTTACTTCACACTGCAAGTTAAAATAGATTTAATGAAAAAAAGCTTTTGAAAGTAGCAAAGAAGAAAAGCTAACCCAACACGGGTAATAGAGCATGTGCACTGGTCCTTTCCAACACGGTAATAGAGCATGTGCACTGGTCCTTTCCAACACGGTAATAGAGCATGTGCACTGGTCCTTTCCAACACGGTAATAGAGCATGTGCACTGGTCCTTTCCAACACGGTAATAGAGCATGTGCACTGGTCCTTTCCAACACGGTAATAGAGCATGTGCACTGGTCCTTTCCAGCACGGTAATAGAGCATGTGCACTGGTCCTTTCCAGCACGGTAATAGAGCATGTGCACTGGTCCTTTCCAACACGGTAATAGAGCATGTGCACTGGTCCTTTCCAACACGGTAATAGAGCATGTGCACTGGTCCTTTCCAACACGGTAATAGAGCATGTGCACTGGTCCTTTCCAACACGGTAATAGAGCATGTGCACTGGTCCTTTCCAACACGGTAATAGAGCATGTGCACTGGTCCTTTCCAACACGGTAATAGAGCATGTGCACTGGTCCTTTCCAGCACGGTAATAGAGCATGTGCACTGGTCCTTTCCAACACGGTAATAGAGCATGTGCAGTGGTCCTTTCCAACACGGTAATAGAGCATGTGCACTGGTCCTTTCCAACACGGTAATAGAGCATGTGCACTGGTCCTTTCCAACACGGTAATAGAGCATGTGCACTGGTCCTTTCCAACACGGTAATAGAGCATGTGCACTGGTCCTTTCCAACACGGTAATAGAGCATGTGCACTGGTCCTTTCCAACACGGTAATAGAGCATGTGCACTGGTCCTTTCCAACACGGTAATAGAGCATGTGCACTGGTCCTTTCCAACACGGTTGGACACTTCCACCATGTATTCGGAAGAGTCTACTTTTTCAGCTGCAATATTCTTTAAGATGGCAATATTATCTTTTAGAGTGATTTTATATTTTCGATTCCCTTTCATCTCCTTTCCATCATGGAACCATTTCACTTTAAGTTCTGGGCTTCCAGCGATTTTGCATTCCAAGGTTGAGTCCCCTGAAGTCACGTTGATGGATTATGCTTTCTCTAAGACTTTAGCAGGTTCTACAATAAAGTCAAATTAATTAGATTTAGTTGTCACAAGAGTATTATGTGTGTAAATGTTACAAATGTATATATCATGTATATGTTTTATATAAATGTTTCAATAGTTGTTATCCAACCTTAAACTGTTAGAGTGGCATCATATTTGTTTTGTCCAGTCTCATTCTCTGCTTGGCAAGTGTACTTGCCGCCGTGGCTAATGGCAATGCAGTGGCTAATGGCAATGCCGTGGCTAATGGCAATGCAGTGGCTAATGGCAATGCAGTGGCTAATGGCAATGCAGTGGCTAATGGCAATGCAGTGGCTAATGGCAATGCAGTGGCTAATGGCAATGCCGTGGCTAATGGCAATGCAGTGGCTAATGGCAATGCCGTGGCTAATGGCAATGCCGTGGCTAATGGCAATGCAGTGGCTAATGGCAATGCAGTGGCTAATGGCAATGCAGTGGCTAATGGCAATGCCGTGGCTAATGGCAATGCAGTGGCTAATGGCAATGCCGTGGCTAATGGCAATGCAGTGGCTAATGGCAATGCAGTGGCTAATGGCAATGCAGTGGCTAATGGCAATGCCGTGGCTAATGGCAACAGCTGTTACTGACAGAATAGCAATAGCAATCTCAAATGTCATTTTTATATTTGGATCATCATCTCTCAACATTTCAGTGCATTTTTCATCCATTTTATGGAAATGGGGGTGAGCCTTTCAATGTGCCCTGCAGTTTCACAGAATATCCCAATGTTGCTGTAATGGTTTCAATCTTCTTCGCAAATGTTGGTGGTTCCATACAAATAATATCAATTCGATGAACCATGTTATTTAGAAAACATATTTAGACAAATCAATATGAGTTTTCTATTTACCAGCTATACCAACCTTTAAGTTTGGCCAGTGTCTTAGTGGTGATTTTACTAACATAATTGGCTATGCAGCATTGGTAATCTCCAATGTCTGCACTTTCAAATGAGCAGAACTCCAAACGAGCAATGGATTCCTGATAGGTGATCTTATACTTTTGATCTGTGGCGAAGACTGGTTTCTTATTCTTCAACCAGATGATTTCCAACAGAGCTGTTCCTTTAATTTCACATTCGAGTACGGCAGGAGTTTCCTTCACTGCCTCAACCATTTGCAAATCTTTTCTAAAGGACGGGGTATCTCAGAGTAAAGATCAGATTCAACTAAATAATACAGCTATCTGTAATTTGTGGAAAAATAATTTTAAGCAAGTAAAATATGTAATGGTGGCAAACCTTTTACAGATCACTCAGTGATGCTGCTCTCACTACCAGCTTCGTTTGACACCTCGCAAGTGTAGTTTCCGCTATCTAACACATTTACATTGATTATTTCCAAAGTTGCAAGACCAGCCTTGAAAGTGATTGTATGTTTATCTCCATCACTGAGATCGTTGTCATTCAGAGACCAGGAAGTTTTGAGTTCAGCTGATCCTTTGACTATGCACTGCATCCGAGCAGCTATGCCCTGCTTCCACATTAGCTTTGGTTCCAGTTTCTTAACAAAGGTTGGGGGTTCTGAAAGAAGTATTGCGTTGCAAAACAGTAAATGTGTTGTCAAACAATAACCAATACGTAACCACCAAAGAGAATACTGTGACATAAAAAATAACATAAGAATATGTTGTAGCTGCATAGCATTAGTGGCTTAAAATATAATTAAATGATCAGTCTTTTTTATTTAAACGGTTGCATTTTTTAAACTAGCATCTGTAGTCACACACACACTGCGATACGACAAGATATCAACATAAAGACCTTACCTTGTGCCATCAACATCATAGAACAAGTTGAACTCCCATAATCATTTGAAGCTGTACGGACATATTTCGCTGAATCTTTCAGTTTTTCCTTAGTAATTTCAAGAACAACAACATTTTCTTCAAAAGATTGTATACAGTCCATTGTTTGATGGAGCTTTTTTCCTTCCTTTATCCAGGTGATGGACACTCCAGTGTCCTCGTCCACTTGACCTTCGAGCCTCAGTGTATTACCAATGGCTGAAGACACTGAGGTATCGAAGGTCTTTATGAAACTGGGTTTGTTGATAACCCTCAACTCTGAACTGCATGTAACAGTGCCAACGCTGTTCGATGCTTTGCAAATGTAAGTACCCTGATCGATCAGCTGAAGATTTTTGATTTGTAGGGAGTATTTGGTCTTGTCAGACGCTATCTGATAGTTCCCCCAAGAAGAAACAGCAATATTGTCTTTGTGCCAGACTACACACTGGAATGATGCTTGTTTGCCCACGTATAAAGTCATAGGATCAGGCATTGTACTAAATACTGGCGGGTACATCTCTATAAAAAGTCATTAAAGATAGGGAAAAGGTAATAGGATATGGATACCTAATTTACATGACAAACCGGTACACTATACAAAGGTTGAGACAACAGGTGCACATTACAATTCTTTGTTTAACATTCAACCTGAGAAGAAAACATCAATATACTGTACATAGAGTTGCATAAATATTGTTAAAGGAAACAGAGGACTCACCAATTACTGTCAGTTTGGCGGCACAGGTGTCACTGCCATGCTGGTTTGTAGCCTTGCAATTGTATTCACCACTGTCAGCTTTGGTTGGGCTCAGGAGCTCCAATGAAGATGTCAGTTGCCGACTGAGGATGCAGCAATTGGCACTCTCTTTGATCGAAGTGCCAGACTTGAACCATTTGAAGTTCACATTTGGTGCATCTTCAATTTCACATTCGAACTTGGCTCCGCTGCCAACATTGATCTCCAGGGGAATGATTTTGTACCTGAAAACGGGTGGCACTATAATGTGCACAAAAATAAAAGTAAATTAGTACACAGGTAGATAATGATGCGAAAATGAACATGTAGACAAGTGCACAGAGCTGGAACATTGATGGTGGAATGCAATGGTATGGTGGGATGCATTCCAGGAGTGACTGTGAAGAAATGGTGGAATGGTTAGAGGAGGAAGAAGGAAAGTGACTTCATCACATCATGATTTATGAAACCATGACAAATTTGCACCTGAAAACATGCAAAAAGTTTTCAGTGCCCAGTGGAGAAAGACCAAGAGTGAAATGTAATAGTTAATGAGTGACGCAAAAAAAATTATAAGCATGAAAAGTGAAAATACCTGAGCATGATATAGAAGAAATAAGCATGTGGATAATGATATAAAACAATACTAAGGTGAATTAGTGGTGGGGGATTGAAAGTATGGTAAAAGCATTCTGACAATTATATACATTTCAATATATGAAATAAAGTATGAGTTTGCTGCCAAGATGAGAATTTTTTTTAATGTTACATTAGAAAAATGTAGTTTGTTTACGTGTATGGTGATGAGTAAAACTAAAACTATCCTCAATTATCCAACCTTTTGAATCAATTGTAAGTCTTGATGATGTTGTGGTCTTTCCAGCTTCATTCACAGCCTCAAATAAATACTTTCCTTCGTGCTTCTCATTGACAATTGTCATGATTGTCTGAGTTGTTCTCTATAATGCAAGACTTACCACACTGAATTTGATGAGCACTTTTAAACCACTGCACATCTGGCATTGGTTCACCAGTTACTTTATATTTAAAGTAAGCCTCACCTCCCTCTTGGCATTTTATAGGTTTGATTTGGCTAGTGAAATTAGGTGGTTGACCAGTGGCTTTGACAAATGTTTCAACCCATTTCTCAGCTGTAGTTGAAGCTCTCTTTTTCACCTCCAGGTAAGTAGTACAGGTTGTCTGGCCAAATCTATTGTTAGCTGTACAAGAGTACTCACCTTCATACTCTGTTTTTACCTCAGATATTATTAAAGCGTACTTGTCTTTTTCATGAACCAATTTGTAAATTGATGAAGAAGTAATGACTTTCCCATTATAAAACCACAAAACAGTAGGCTTTGGAAGGCCAGATACTGTGACAATAAATCTAGCTGCCCCTCCAACATTGACAGCTGCTGGTGAGAGTTGGGTCAAAAAGATAGGATTTTCTTTTTTATTCTCTGAAGTACTAGAATAGCGTTTTGTTTTGTGAGGTAACTTAAGGTCAGTAGTGTAGAAATCTTGTTCTTCTTCCACTGTCGTCACAGTCGAGCTAGAATATTCTGCGTAAAAAAATAATGAGTAAGATTGAGATAAAGTTTCCATAAAAGAAAGGGTTATGCTGGTCAATTGTGTGTCTGTTGCATAAGCATAAAGGGTGAAATCAAGACAACACCAGACAATCATTTACATCAGCATATACCTCCTTTATTTATACATAAATAAAAACTGTTAGAGACAAACTAAAGTGATTTCTGTACAAATAAATAATGTATTTCAATTACTCCCATTTCCAAATGAATCCATTGCTTGATATTTTTTTTACTGTTTTGAAAAGCAAACATTCCCCTTTACCAAAAATGATTATAACATGTATATAATCATTCTGATGTGTGAAGTGAGTACACACACTATACACAATAAATAGGATCTACACTTCATTTCAGAACATTTTTCACAAGTATCACATTATAATGAATAAAAGCTACTTTTCTTACATACAGTAAAAACATTTTAATTGAGTTCAAAAAACAAATGACATGAAGAGATTAGAACACTTTCAACAAAGCAGTTGTTTCAGTATATCCAGATTTGTTTTGGATAAGACACTTGTACTCTCCGGCATCCTTTTGGGTGACATTTGTGATGATCAAATTAAAATGTCCAGATGCTTTCTCTTGGATCATGTACCGAGTGTCTTTCACTGGATCGCCATCTTTGTACCATTCAGCGGTGGGATGAGGTTTACCATTCACTAAACACTGGAGGACCACTGGAGTTCCTACTGCTGTGGTAACGTTTGTCAAAGGAATAATGCATTTTGGTGGAGTTTCAGTCATTTGAAACCGGAAACTACACAATTCTGATGACTTTCCTTTGAAATCTATTTTGTCATCTTTGGCGGGCTCTGCGAAAACGCCAAAGTTTATACTGACATATTTCTGTCCCTGCTCGCTCATCTCATTGTTCGTCATGGCTACAAGTCTAACAGCCTTTTGTGATTCATCAGCTTCCTGCTCAAATTCAAATTCCAGCTCTATTTCTGATGCTTGTTCACCCTCAAACTGATTCCCAACAACCAAGTCAAACTTTTGAGGCTGAACTTTAGCACTACCAAGTGACACAGCTGTCAATTCTCTCCCTCTTGTTTTTCCTATAAAGCTTTTAGGATTCAACACAAGAAGAGATGCCCTGCAAAGAGTTTCCCCAACCACATTGATGGCCCGGCAGGAGTATATTCCACTATCATGAGCACTGACGTTCCTAATCTTAAGGAAATGATTGTCTCCATCAGATGAGTGCAAGTATTTATTGTTATTGTGAGGGATCTTTTTGTTACCTTTAAACCATGATACTATGGGTGATGGAATTCCCATCAGAGAACACTCAAACATTACTGTTGTATTCTCAGGGGTTTCCATATCACAAATTGGGTTGATGAAGCGAGGCGGCATTTCTGTGACCTCAAAAGCTATTTTCAAATCATCCCTTTCCTGCGTTACAAAGTCAACTCCACTCTCCTCGTAACTACTCGGAAGAACATTGAGTGATATTATCATACTTTTATTGTCAGCGGTGTATTCTGGGATGGTAATTATCTTCACCTGTCTCTCAAACTCTTTAACCTCATTTTCATCCAACTCCACCTCCAATAGAATTTCCTGAGGGGAGCAAGACCTCGATGAGTCATCGTCTTCCTCAACATCAAACTCCATCACATGCTGATGGGTGACTGACGGTGGTGGGAGCATATATCTGACCTCGTTGGATATAACTACAACTAGTGCAACGCTTTTTGCCTCTCCTACATAGTTAACAGCTTCGCAAATATATTCTCCTTGATCAGCTTTCGTAATGTTCTGAATAACAAGCGAGATATTGTCACCATCTCTGTCCATTGTAATCCTTTCATCTGCAACAAATTGGGTTTTGTTTCTAAACCACTTCACTTCAGGTGAAGGCAACCCAAACAACTCAGCATAAAACGATAACGAATCATGTTCAAAAACTCTCCTTTTGGTGAGAGGTTTGAGGAAAGCCGGAGGGATTCCCTGGACTTTTTCCTGTAGTCCTCCAAGGCCAAGGGCACGCTCTGAGAGGAAACGTCCTTCATCTAATCTAAATGCAGGGGGTGTTGTCTCAATGCCCTCATCATCGGGTGACCTCAAGAACTTAGCAGGAGAAAATAACCTCTCACTGGAGTCAGTGGATGGTCTTTTACGTTCAAGAGGAGAGAAGGCATACTCATTGGGGGTCATATAACCTGCCGGGGTTTCAGTTTCAGGAGTGTGGAAAGATTCTGGAGTTTTAGGGAGCTGCAACATCTCATTTGAAGAATATGGAGTATAGAACTGCTCGATTTCTGTTAATTCCTCACTAAATGTGCTACCACACTCTATGGACATTTCTGACTCTGGTGATAAGGGTCTGCCCCATTCAGATGGTGGGTGGTAGTAGTCATAAACAGTACTGAAGGTCACTACCTCCTCCTCAAGTGAGGTCACACCTGAAGCACCTTCACTGGCAGCCATACTTAGATCAGCACTTTCCGGTTTAGCCTCTGCTTGCTGTTGTGAACCTTGTGCAGCAAGATAATCTGTACACCCATCTCCTTTGAGCTTGACGCTAACTGATTTTGAAACCACTGAAGGCTCACCACTCTCAGCAACAGCATGTTCCTCGTTTTCCTCTGCTGTTTCTTCACTAACAATTTCACTATGTGCCCAAGAAACCCTGACAAATGCGCTATCCTTTGAGAGTTCAGATAGAGACAAGTTTTCATTAATATCAGTCATGTCATTGCCAACAGAAGACTGAGTGTCCAATCTATGAATTTCTGGAGTTGCAAATGAGCCAGATAATCTTTTTAGCTTTACAGACTCATCACAGACTGACGCTGAAACATCATCTGGGGTCACTGACACTGGGACTTTCTCACGAAGACTGTCCTCTATCATATTTTGATCTATTACATGAGGTCCCATAATTTCTGTTGAATGGCTAGTCTTTACTTCTTTAACTGCCTCAGGTCTGACAGGCTTTGGTGACACCTGCACCTCTCTTATACTTGAGAGGGGAACACAGTGTTTTAAGTGACTGTGGGTGTCAATTATGTCAGCTTCCGCAACAGTTTCTCCAGAAATCATACAGATTTCATTGTCTTCCTCCAGAGTATGAGACATGGTCTGGACACCCTCTGGGGCACATTTGGGGGAGACTGATTTCACTTTGGCAGAAATCTGTGCACCACCGAGTAACACAACCTCTGGCCCACTTTTGGCTGAAATGAGCTTTGCTCTCGGAATCTGTGTATCACTACCTTCAACTAACATAGTGTCTTGTTTGGACTGCAGTGGAGTTCCTTCCACAACATTAGTTGCCAATGACTTATCATCATGATCAAGATGGATTACAACTTCTGGGATATCATCCTCAGGGAAATATGACTCTGTGGACTTTTTCACTTCATCAACAGAAGTGGTATCTAACAATTCAGGTGCCTCTGACAATGCAGGTGCCTCAAATGCCTGCTTAATTTGTGACACTTTGACTAGCGCAGCAGATGATTGCAGACCACAC
This sequence comes from Oncorhynchus nerka, assembly GCF_034236695.1. Classification (NCBI taxonomy): domain Eukaryota; kingdom Metazoa; phylum Chordata; class Actinopteri; order Salmoniformes; family Salmonidae; genus Oncorhynchus; species Oncorhynchus nerka. Next base: position 34,415,533 of record NC_088396.1, on the reverse strand, counting down.
CCAGTAATAGTAGGTGCTTCTTTTGAAACACTTAGTTTTGGTTTAGATACGTTTGAAACATTCTCTTCAGCGCTGTGGGAACCTATAGAGTTGTCCAGCTCATGCATTAATGCCTGATCAGTAATATCACTAGTATGGCTAAAAGGGGAATGCCTCAAATCTTTAGAAAATCTGGATAGTATATGCTGTTTGCTCTCACTTGCCATGTCTGCTTCTGATCTAGATAATTTTGAAACATTATCCTTAGGGTTGTGGGAACCTACAGATTTGTCCAAAGTCTGCATCAATGTCGGGTCAGAAATATGCCCAGTATCACTCAGAGGGGACTGCCTCAAATCTTCAGAATTTCCAGATAGTATATGTTGTTCCCATTCACCAGCCATGGTTGCTTCTACCTCAGAAGATCTAGCAATAGCCACAGCAGATTGGAAGGACAAATCAGATCTGATTTCAACCTTTCCGGTTTGGCCTTCTGAAGAACGTATCTTCTCAGATTCACTGACTACCTGCGCGGCATCATAGCAGAATGTGAATTTGTGTTTCATAGGATGGGAACTGCCATCGTCCTCAGACATCTCTGCGTCTTTTCCAATCATTTCGAATGGAACTGGTGTTGGAGCAGTGATCCTGATCTCGACAGGAGAACAAGAATATTTTGAAGTGTCTGAAGCACGAGGTCTGTGCAAGACAGCCTGTGGCACCTGTAGTAAAGATTTCTCATCCATTTCAACACTATTGTACGATTCAAGTTCATCGTCAATCATTTGGTCAAGATCTTCTTCACTCATTTCATACTCTGTTGTCACTTTCACTTTATACGAAGACACTGGCGATGGCAATTTTCTTAATTGCTTACTTTCAGTAACTTCTAGTGTAGCAGAGGAGGTTGACTTTCCGAATGTATTAGTTATAACACAACTAAATGTCCCTTCATGGTATATAGTGGGATAGTAGATGGTTAGCGTGGTTTCATTCAATTTGGTGAGAACATCAAAGTCTGGGTTTTGACCGATTGGTTGGTCATCTTTGAGCCAAGTGACAATTGGTTGAGGGTCACCCCGAAAATTACATTTAAAGTCTGTCATCTCTCCCCTCTTTACTTTCAAGGATGAGATTTCTCTCACAAAGATAGGTACAGAAGTTTTTGGTGAAGTCTTAACTTCTTTTGTCCTCTGAGGCATGTCCATTTGGTGAAGGTTTTCTTTTGAGCTGGATTGTTTGCCATCTTTTGATAGCATTTCTCTATGTCCTTCTTTCCTCTCTGCAGTCCCCATAGCCACTTTTTCATTGTGTCTCAAGTCAGATTCACAATTAGAAGGCCCTTCTGCACCAACTTCAGCTTGAGAGCCATGCTGACCAATGTGAAGTTCTCTCGAAGGTGAACAGCATCTACCAAGTGAGGCTTCTCTACCAGGTTCTTTCACAGGTGATTGACCTCTGTCATGTGAGCGTTCTCTGCCAGGGGAGGGCTCTCTACCAGGTGAGGTTTCTCTAACTGATGAGGACCCTCTCACAGGTGAGTGAGACCCAAATGGCATTTGATGAAACGTCTCGATATGATGAGAAACAGGTTCATAAGAAGGACCTTCATTGGCATCATCTCCACTAACATCAGTTCTCCTACGATGGTGTTGTGAAAGTTCAGCCATAGCCCAATCCTCTTGAGAGACATGCTCACCAATCTGATGTTGTCTCATAGGTGAAGATTCTTTCACAGGAGAGTGCTCTTTCACATGCGAGGACCCAAGAGACATTGTACGAGACTTCTCATTCTGATGAGAGACTGGTTCAAAAGAGGAACTTTCATACTGACCAATGTGATGTTGTCTCATAAGTGAGGGTTCTTTCACAGGTGAGCGTTCTTTCACAGGTTCATTAGAGGAACCTTCCTGAGGTCCACTGATATCACTTTTCTTTGAGTGTTGTGAATGTTCAGCCAAAGCCCAGTTGGACTCTAATTCAACAGCTTCTTCTTGTTCGGTGAGAACGTCATCTTGCCATTTTAAGATGCGCTGAGCCAAAGCTTCCTCTTCGCTCACAAAATACTCACTTTCTGTTGTCTGCAGCCTTGTTTCATCTACAACGGTTTGTGGAGGAGGGGGCCATTGGAAACTTTCATCTCTGAAATCATGATGGACATCCTTACTCAGGGACTTTTCCTTTGCCGTCCTTTCTGGTGAAGATCTTCTTTCATCTCTGTAGTCATGAGGGGCATGCTCACTCAGAAACCTTTCCTTTGTTGTCTTTTCTGGAGAAGGCCTTCTTGAACCTTCATGGGCTCTAGCATCACGGAGAAGCATTTCCTTTGTTGTCTTTTCTGGATGAGACGTTCTTCTTACATCTCTGTATTCATGAGGAGTATCCTCAGTAAGGAACTTTTCATTCATTGTTTTTTCTGGTGAAGACCTGTCATATCTGTATTCAGGAGGGATATCATTCTCAGTAAGGACATGTTCCTTTACAGTCTTTTCTTGTGAGGACCTTCTCTCATCTCTGAAACCATGAGGAACGTCCTCAGTCGGGAACTTTTCATAGTCTGTCTTTTCTGGGGAAGGCTTTCTTCTTCTCGTTGAATCTGCCTCAGAGTGAGCGGTTGATCCAAGAGTAATGCCTTCAGCAGACATTTTTGACTCCTCCACTTTCCTAGCGATATATGGGGAGTACTCTGCACCAACCCAATCAGAATCCAAGTCAACAGCTATCTCCTGCTCAGTCAAGACGTCTTGCTGCCATTTAATGATTCGATGTCCCAGAGCCTCTTCCTCACTCTCAAACATTTCACTTTTGTGGGTCTTTTCCCGAGATAAAAGACACTGCTCTTCTTGTGTTTTCTTCTCACTGGCACGCCTTTCTCTTGGGGAAAGGGACAAATTCTGTACAGGTTCACTCTTCAATCCATAAATATTTTCCTGGGATAAATGGTGCTCTTCCTCTGTTTTCTTCTCATTGGCACTCCTCTCTTTTGATTGGGAAAGTGAAACATTCTGGAAAGGGGCAATATTTTCCAGGGATAAACTGACCTTTTTCAGGGATAAATGGTGCTCTTCCCATGTTACCTCACTACTTTCTGCAGGACTCTTTTTCTGAGAACTGGGCAAATGTTGGAAATTGAATGCCTCAGTTTCTGTTGCAGACTTTCTATCTACCTCCTCACCATACATATTGACATGCCTCTCTTTTGGGGAAAGGGACAAATTCAATTCATACATTTTTTCTTGTGATACAGTGTTCTCTTCTCCTGTTTTCTTCTCACTGGCACTCTCCTCTTTGGTTTGGGAAAGGGACAAATTCTGTTCAGTTCCACTCTTTACTCCATACACATTTTCCCGGGTTAAGCAGACCTTTACCAGGGATGGATGATGCTCTTCACAATATTTCTCTTCAGTTTTTGTGTCTGTTTTTCTCTCTACCTCCTCACCATATAATATTTCAGATTGCGTGTATGACAAATCCCTTGCCTTTGAATGGTCGGTTTCATGCTTAAACTGTTCCTCTTGGTCCATCTGCATTCCTTTTTGCCATTTTCTAATCCGCAAGGCTAAAAGTTTATCTTCACATTCACTCTCAATGTTCTCATACCGGTTTTCTGCAAAGCTGGGTTGTTTTTCAAATTGTTCTTCAGTGCTCTTCACAGTATCCTCTTGTGTATTAGTCGTCTTACTGGAAAATATTTCCGTCAGTGGTTTGTTTGAGCTGATTCTGGAAAAATCATCCTTTTCAGCTATGTTTAGAGATCTCCTTGTTTCAGAACAAGCTAAGACAAACGGCCCCTTCATCTTTGTCTTCAAGTCTTCAGACAACTTCTTTCCTAAATAGTCCTCACCTTGATTTCCTATGTAGTGTGCACCTTGATTTTCTAAATCCTTACCTATCTTATGTTCGAATCCTAACTCATGTTGAGGTTCCCCTTGAGTAAGGACCATTTTATCCATATGTGTTTCAGAGACTCCTTCATCAAAGTATTTTTCATTTCCTGTTGCTTCTAGATCATCGTTTAACATTTGAATGGCCCTAGTTTGAGACTGAGGTTCAAATGAATGTCTCACGCGGGGCTGTGTTGACTCAGCACAATGTGTGGGAATTCTGTCATATCTACCATAGAATTCGGCAGACACTTTATCGTTTCTAACGTTTCTTTCAAAAGGTCGAACATGCTGCAAGTCTCCAGGCTTCTTGACCCTTAATTGATCAACATAATCTGCATAGCTGGTTTCACTCACGTTTGACTCCAAATCAAACTCTGATGACAGCGTAGACATAGAGAGCCTCTTTTTTCGTTTGACTGCACTTTGTAACAGGCCAAGCTTGGCTTTTACTTCTTCGTGGAGGCTTTCTGTGTCACTGAATCTATCACTGCACCTGTCACTGAAATTGTCGCTGAATCTGCCAGTGTGTCTGTCACAGTAGATATCACTGTATCTGTCGTTAAACCTTTCAGACCTACTAACTCTTTCTCCACCAAATATAGAAGGTGGAGAGAGGGCCCGTTCAGATGCTGTTTCATTCAGATTAGTTTCTTTATCTTTCCCTCTTGTTGGTGATGAACTTCTGAAGTACAAGGTGTGAACCGGTGCATCCTTAGATCTAGATCTGCCGCTAGGTTTGAACTTTTGATCAAATGGAGACCCAACACATCTCAAGTTAACCCTGAATTTGCTCTCCTTTTTTTGATCAACCAACGAGTCTAGGCTTCCGTGAAGTCTAGTTGACCGCCTAATGTGGCTTAGATCATTGCCTTCTTGTTCTTCCCTCATTGACACCAGAAGTGATGATATGGACTCTGCAGACCCCTCTGTGTTAATAACCATTACTTTGTAACTGCCGGAGTCTTTGTCTTTTATACTATCAATGACTAAACTAGTTTCATGCATGTGCAAAGTGCTCTCTGTTCTTATTCTCCGACGGCGTTCTTTATGAATTTGTCTATTGTTATGAAACCATATTATGGTTGGGGTTGGGAAAGCTACCAATCTGCATCTAAACACAGCAGGTTCCCCCTCTGAAACATTCTGGAACTTCAGCTTTTTTTGAAAAGATGGCTTGATGGAAGAATTGTTGGCTTGATCCAAGTCTGAAAAGGCTCCGCACATCTGTCCTCTGTTCTCCCGAAACACAGTCCTTTTATTATAAAACAACTCTGAAAGAGAAAAGAAAAAAATATTTCAATAAAATGGGTTAAAAAAATAGAAAATGTTCAAATTGTTGAAATTAATATTAATGAAAATATTAAATTACATGCAGCAAGTCACAAAGCCATAAAAAACTATTTCACTCACCATATTTGTTCGAATAAACGCAAGACTGGATTCTTTTTTAAAGATTCTGACACGAAAATTGCTGGATGTTTTGTTCCTTCTTCTGTGGACATTTCTTCAGAACATAAATTTCTTAAAAAGCATAATTATTGCAAAATAAACTGATTTGTTTTTTTAAATACGCTTGCTTTTGCTTAACTTAGTGTGTGATTTAGCTAAATATTCCTTACCTGACTTGCAGAAAGATGAATAAACGCCCTTTCTAATCCTTTAAATGAGGGTAAATTATTCAAAAACATTTAATGAGAAACATGGCTCTCAAATTATACAAAAAAGTACAACTTGTAAGAGCAGCTCTACAATTGTATGAGAAGGCGTTTATTCGAACTAATATAGTTTACAGGTATAATCATGTTATTTAAAAAGCAAACAACAATTAATCACATACCACTTTCTGCAAGCCAGTCTATGAAATATGTGCAGGAGGAAGGAGAGTTCCAGATGCAAGACATTTTAAGAAGCAATTAAAAGATGTAGCTATTTCCATATCTTTTAAAGGATAGTTTCCTCTGGTCTGTAAACTTTAAAAGATACACATCCTGTACCTTTTTGGGGAACCATTACAATACAGTATGAACCCTCATGCTTAAAGGATAAGATTGATAGATATACCCACATTTTCTTTCTCTAAAACCAAGCCGTTTTCATCAGTGCCTGCTATACAATAACCAATAATATAATACAAGGACCTAACATTATGTGGACATTGAAGAATACATAAGATTAACATTTTCCATCAAAAACATTTTGACTGCTTGCATGCAGTGTGAACATTCAGAAATCATTTATCAATATGCTCAGGTTCATGTCATTCAACTAAGGGATAGATGAAGTACATTTCAGTAATAAAGAGTAAATGAGTCTTACCTTTGACTTCTTGCTCAATGGTTGCTTCAATCTCTTCCTTCATATTGGTTACTGTCAAGGAAATGAAGAGTTGCTGTCAGCTAAGACAGTAATCTAAGATGATGATGGGTACCAATTCCCTTCCATTTTGGCTTCATTTCATCCTCTGTATGTGAGAGCCATATAGTTTTTTAAATTAAAGAAAAAGATACTGTACTGATCCATCTATACATTTTGAGAATGCTCATTTCAAGGAGCAATATTGGACTTAATGCTTAGCTCAGATGTCATTTCCTCGAAGTGACATCCTGCTGGACAAAGGTTATGCTAACTATTTTAACTCAAACTCTTTCACTGATTACAATCATATGACCATGTTTCCACTTTGATGGTACAGACAAAAAAAGCAGTTTGACAGTTGGATTCAACTCCAGATAGTATAGGCTACAACATGCACCGTCCACAGAGCTATCGCTGAGAGGGATTTCACAACCAAGGACAGAAAGGAGTGAGAAAGGAATGACAGAAGGAGAATGTACTACCTACTGAAGTTGCAAGGAGAGCAAGGAGTGACAGAAGAATGAAGCATCTAGGTATTAGAACTAAAGAAGTGACTAACACATTTATGCTATTCTATTTTAAATTGTGAGTTATAAATTGTGAGGTTAGTAAACAGAAATATGGGGAAAATAGGGTTCTTTCAAGAAGAAGGAAGTCGTTTGGATAGTTTAATAAGAGGTGTTGGTTGGTGGTGGTAAATAACAAGTTAACTTCTTCCTTGGTTACTGCAAGGGCTGCTGTGCACACCGCCTCTCCAGCATTATTTGTTGCTTTGGAAGTGTATTGTCCAGCATGCTCAGAGAAAGCAGCAACTATAATTAGTGTGGTGGTGTTTGTCATCTCATCAGAATGAAAAACAATATCTTTAGTAGGCTTAATTGGCTGCTGGTTATGATACCAGCTAATCTCTGGATTTGGCATGCTGGATACACAAGCATGAAACCTGGCCACTTCACCATGCTGAACCACGCAGCTTTCTATTGGGTGAATAAAAATAGGCCTTTGGGCAATTTGCTCCTTCTTTACACTTGACAAGCTTGTTGAAATACTGGTTGAGACATGCCTTTGAGAATCGGATGTAATGTCCATAATTTGTTTTTGCCCTGAAAGGAAGCATGTTCAATGAATTGAGTATTAGCATTTTTATGGAATGAACACAGATACACATATCCAAGTTGTATATTCCTAGTGAAAGAAAACAAGTATCTTAATTCATGAGGATACTGAATAATCATGTTATATATTGAATATACACTGTATTTCTAGTGAAAATACGTGTCGTTTGACTACTTGTGCCCAACCTACGCATTCTAGGCTTACATCAAAACTTCATCAAAATAATAGGAAACCATGTGGCTACAGAAAGTTATGCAAACTCACCATCAAGTTTCAAATGTGCAGAGCATGTGACCATTCCTGCTGGGTTTCTGGCAACACAGGTGTATTCCCCCTCAACCTCAGAGTACACTCTGGTGATCTCCAGCTGGCAGGTGTTATCAAACGTAGACATCTTAAACAAGTTTGACTGCTTCATTTCTTTCTCACCACAGAACCAGGATATCTTCAGAGCTACGAATGTAGAAGAGAGGATTAAATCATAATCATTCATAATAATTGTGAGCAAATGTGAATATATACATACAAAATGAATTAAAGTATATTATTCTTGAACATTTCTGACTGACAAATTTGCTCTGTCTGATGAATGTCTATGACTGAAACATCAAGGTATGTCTCTAACTATGGATTTATAATAAAGTGCCTCACCTTCTAATGCAACAAGGACAAGAACACACAATAAAAGGTATACTTGTAATTACAACTATAACAATTCATCCCAACAATGTAATGTGCAAAATACCTTCTCCAGTAACTTTGCACTGGAATCTGGCTGACTCTCCCTCAGTGGTTGAGGTGTTGCTGATTGGTGAGACCATGGTAGGTGGGGACAGAGGAGCTCCAATATCAGGTGAAACTACTTCTGAGACTGAAATAAAAACGAATTAGCAAACCATTTCAGTTCTTAATTTGTGGGTTAATATCCTCTGCAACTAAACAAACACATCATGGGAATCTTAGCCCTCTTCAAAATGTTGATACGATAACATAATCATAAAAGGAATGCATTACATTTGTATGAATGGTGTACCTTTACAACTAGCTGACAACAAATGGTCTTCTGTTATGTCATAATTTCCCTTGACTTGCCGTTATTATCACACAAAAATGTAATGGTTACCTTCGACATTCAGTGCAGCTGAACTGGTGGCAACACCACCTTCATTCTTGACCTCACAATTGTAGACCCCCGCGTCATCTGGGAACACTTCAATGAGCAGCAGACAGTGTTCATTCCCATCACGCAGGAACTTGCACTTGAAACCAGGGGAGAGAGCCTGGGAGTTCTTGTACCAGAACACCTGGGGCTGGGGGACGCCAGTCACTTCCACAGAGAAGCGAGCAGGTTTGCCGGACTCCACAGACAGGGGCTGCATGTGGTTAATGATCTGAGGTGGCTCGGGGACTAAATTCAAATGAAAACAATTATTACAAATAAATTGAATGAAGAAAGATGGAAGACTGAGGAATAAACCTTGGTCATCATCACTTTGATTCCAGCTGTTAAAAAATATCATGCTGTATTTATCCAGTCTATACTTGCTATGCTTCTTCTCTGGTAGGAGGGCACTGCTATGCCCTCTACAGGCAATGACATGTAACTACACAGTTACTACGGTAAAGGTATATCATGAAGTTTGACTTACTATTGACATGAAGTGTCACCACCCTCCTGTTCCTGCCAGCGATGAAGGTGTATTCTCCTGCATCACTTCTACAGGTCTCAGTGATGGTCAGACGATGAAGCTTTCTAATGCATGCATAGCTGAACCTCTGCTCAACGGCAAACTGGAGCTCAATGCCGTTCCTCAGCCAGCGACCTTCAATGTCATCCTTATTGACTTCAAACTCGAACGTTGTTCTTTGTTTCTCAACAACCTAGAAATTAATAATCATATCAATAATGTTTAAATTGATAAGAAAAAGGTTGTTTTTCTTTCTGTATATAAAAATGTGTGATATTTATATTCACCGTCATTTTCTTCTCAGCAGGTTCTGTAATGCAGACGTCTTTGCCCTCCACGGTGAGATGAGCCTTTGACATGCTTGCACCAGCGATTACAGAGTACCCTCCGGCATCAGACATGCAGACGGACTGGATCATTAGACGGTGCAGGAATTCCTCAGTGGATACAGTGTATCTGTCAAGGCATTTAGAAATAACAGTTAGGACACAAATTAATAGTTAAGATTCGATCGAAGCAATTGTACACCAGAGGGAGTGCTAAACTACATTTTTAGCACGGCTGTGCTGCGGTGATAAGTTCGAGGCAGATTCAAGTACCGTGAATCAGCACAACCTCGTGTGTACAATTTGCTTTTCTACAATAGGTTACCAATGAAATAAAAAACATTATTTTATTAAATGTATTCATAGGCTACTATTTCATCCCTCAACATAAATATAGGCCTAGTCCTGACACATGGTGGTTGCTGTTTTGTTGCCAGATAATATTTTTGTTCCATATCTGTGGACGTGACGCAGTTGTTCGTTCTAAAAGTTATGTTGCCACACTGGTTGGCAATGCTATTATCCCTTGCTTGCTAGCTAGCCAACTATGGCTAACAGTCAGGGCAAACAGGGAAGCTAGAATAACAGCAAAGTAGCTGTATTTGCATTTGTTTAAGCTGTTTGCGCGACCTGGCATAGAAAATGTGTCTCGTCAGGACACTGTTCAGAGGAGCTACCCAACTACACAGCTAAAGCAATCACATCAAACTGAAGCTGGTAAGTCAGCAAAATAGCTGCATTTCATGTCGTTTGACCTGTTTCTCTATTGACATTTCTTTTTTTATATATTTTTCGGGATTTTTACCCCATTTTTCTTCCCAATTTCCTGGTATCCAATTGTTTTTAGTAGCTACTATCTTGTCTCATCGCTACAACTCCCGTACGGGCTCGGGAGAGACGAAGGTTGAAAGTCATGCGTCCTCCGATACACAGCGCGCATCCAACCTGGAAGCCAGCCGCACCAATGTGTCGGAGGAAACACTGTGCACCTAGCAAACCTTGGTTAGCACGCACTGCGCTCGGCCCGCCACAGGAGTCGCTGGTGTGCGATGAAACACGGATTTCCCTACCGGCCAACCCCTCCCTAACCCGGACGACGCTAGGCCAATTGTGCGTCGCCCCACGGACCTCCCGGTCGCGGCCGGTTACAACAGAGCCTGGGCGCGAACCCAGTCTATTGACATTTCTTTGTATATATCCATAAAAAATTATGGCGATTCATGACTGGCTGAGAAAAGATGTCTCTTCATTCTATTGGTTAGGTTGCCAGAGTGAAGTCTTGTAATTCTATATCTATGGATGCTACCCAGTCATTCGTTCTAAATGTTCTGTTGCCATGCTGGCTGACAAATCCCTTGCTTGCTAGCTAGCCAACCAAGGCTAACACAGTCACGTCAAACCGTGCAGCTAGAACAACACCAAATTAGCTGCATTTCATTTGACCTGTTCTTCTATTGATATTTATTTGTATAGTATATCCATAAAAATTATGCTGATTCATGATTTTGACTGGCTGAGAAAAGATGTCAGTCTCCTCCTGACATGTTAATTGTCAATTGGAGAGCGGAGATCGAATGTCAATATTGAAACTATGTCGAGAGATAAACAGCAACGTTTGTACAACCCCCTGTAAAATATGCCTTTTAAAGGGGAGATCACGTTAATGAATTGTCTGGCTCACCTGATGAGGCTGTGAATGAGCAAGGATTTCTCAGATTAACAGAAAACAAGATTCCCATTTTTACGTCATAGGTTTACCCGTGCTAAACAGTTTTTTTAGTATGGTTTAGGACACGTCTCAACCAATCACAATGCCTGTTTTGTCCAACCCGTTGTAGAATATTATGATATCCATTACTATCTTTACCTGGTCTAATATTCCTGGTAATAAGACATACCTTTCGGAAATGTCCAGTTCCTGTCCATCTTTCATCCACGTCACCTGTACATTAGGCTCAGAGATCTCACATTCAAAAGTGGCCCTCTTCTTCTCTGTGATCTTGATATCTTTGATATGTTTGGTGAATTCAATAATGCGAGCTAAAACACAAAGAGGGCACAGAAATAAGACATAAGTTCGTGAAATATCAAAGAAAACCTTCTTTTAGAAAATGTAAGAAAAAGAAGAACATACCATCAACATAAAGCTTTGCTGATGACGCAGCAGAACCAGCCACAAACTTGTACTCTGCACCGTCACCAAAATGAACATTTCGGATGGTGAGAGAGTGAGTTAGGTGTTTGGTGCTGCTCTGGCATCTGTCAGTGGAGCGAATCTCAACACCATTCTTCAGCCACTTGTAGGTGATGCCCTCATAGTTGACATTCACTTCAAATGTGATGGTGTCTTTCTCCTGTGCACTGAGATCTTTCAGCAGGTTGGTGATCAAAATGGCTAAGGAAATAAGAAAATGTTACGATCAATACTGACAATATGATTGGGGATTACTTCCTTGATAATGAAGAGTGAATTTACCATTGATAGTCAAAGTGGCAGAGACTCTGTCATTTCCACAGACAAAGGTGTATTCTGCAGAGTCTTCACTGCCAGTGTTCATGATCTTGAGCTGGTGAAGTTTGCCCTGCACCACAATCCTGAACTTGTCACTCATTTCTATCTCCACTCCATTCTTCAGCCAGGTGGATGGGACATTGAAATGTGACACTTCGCATTCAAAAGTGGCCACCTGGGTCTCTGGGACTTCAATGTTCTTTATGGGTTTTGTGACACGCAGAGCTGGAAAAATCACATTAAATCAACATTTACGTAAAAGGTATCAATAGAGTATTCGTCGATCATATACCCAGTACTCTAGTCCGTTCATCACAAACGCAATACCGACCTTCAACATGTAAAGATGCACTGCATTGCAGGTTTCCAACTACAGCAGTGTACTCTCCATGGTTGTTAGTCTTCACATTCTGGATGATCAGCTTGTGAGCTTTTCTCTCAGACAGCATTTTGATGTTTTCACTTGGTTTAAGCTCAACGTTATTGAACATCCATTTGATAGGGATGTCATCATGAGACAGGCTCAGCTCAAAAGAGGCAGTGGCATCCAATAGTGATGTCACATCTTTAGGCTTCTTAACAATCTTAATTGCTGAAAAAAAGATTGACAAGAGTCAAAAACCTCAAAGGGTAAGTAGAAACATCTCAAGTATAGATACATTTGTATACTTGATTGTATACATCAATTTGTGACAGTTAATATTTTAACTTACTCTCAACGTTCAATTTGGCATTAGCAGATAGTTTTCCAAGTTTGAATCCATAAACTGATTCATCACGTGTGTCGCAGTTCTTGATCTTCAAGGTGTGGACCATGCCATCAATTGTGAGTTCATATTTCTCACTAGGTTGGATATCTACACCATTCTTAATCCATTGTGAGTCCTTCACATTCTTGTGGCTGAGCTCGAGACTGAACTCTGCCTCCTGTGTCTCAGTGACAGTTTGGTTCGTCAGGGTTTTCATGACTTTCACAGCTATGAAATCAAACATAAACATTACATAACAGCAGGCATATAGTAATAATATAATAGTCATATATTAATGCCAGTTGAAAACAAACAAAACATTTCTGCTCAAAAGGTAACACCTACACTCAACCCTCAGGATGGCTGTTGTCTTGGAGTTTGCAACCTGGTAAGTGTATTCACCGATGTCCTGGGGTCTAGTCATGGTAATAACAAGACGTCTGACAGCTCCATTTTTCACATGTTTGACATTGTCACTGAAGTCCACAGGTTGTCCATCCTTCAGCCACTTGCCCTCAGCAGCTGGGTTGGCCACGTCACACTCCAGCTCAGCTGTCTGAGACTCAGCCACAGTCACGTCCTGGAGTGGTCTGTTTATGGCACCACCTGGGAACATGGAGACACGGTTTAGTTTTATATAACAGGCTAAAAGTGAAAGTAGTAGTGAAAGGTGGAGTTATAATCATTAATATGATGGAAATAAGGAATTTTGGATGTTTTTTGACTTGGTCCCTTTCAGGCTATTTTTGTAAACTCAGTGCAGTTCGCTGAATATTTTGTGCAGTTTGAACACTCCAAAGGAACTCAGACCCCTCAAAGAGCCCCTGAAGCAAACCGAACTGAGAACATCTCAAGAGGTTGTCTGAGTTTGGTCCACTTGAATTCCGCTGTCTGGTTCCCTTTTTTGGGGCAAAGCTCCCCAGTTTAAAGCTAGGGGGCAGAATTTTCACTTTTGGATAAATAGCATGCCCAATTTCAACTTCCTGCTACTCATGCCAAAAATATAAGATATGCATATTATTCATAGCTTTGGATAGAAAACACTCTAAAGTTTCTAAAACGGTTTGAATTATGTCTGTGAGTATAACAGAACTTATGTAGCAGGCAAAACCCCCGAGGACTAACTGTTCAGATTTTTTTATTTTTCCCGCTCTCTGTTCACTATATTGTCTTTGCCATTGGATATTTAATAGGAACCTATTTTCAGTTCCTACCGCTTCCACACGATGTCGCCACCCTTTGGAATATGGTTGAGGTTATTCCTTTGTGCTATGAAGAAGTAGGCCAACTCGGAACTGGGGACACTTTTGCGAGTTGCGCAAGACGTGAAAAGCAGTGCTGGTTTCTTTTCGTTCCTATATTGAATACAGATTGCCCCGTCTACAATTTGATCGATTATTAACGTTTAAAAATACCTAACGTTGTATTACAAAAGTAGTTTGAAATATTTTGGCAAAGTTTATAGGCAACTTTTGAAATATTTTGTAGTGACGTTGCGTTTTTGTAAGCTGTTTTTTTCTAGATCAAACGCGCTTTATAAATTGACATTTTCGATATATATGGACGGAATTAATCGAACAAAAGGACCAATTGTGATGTTTGTGGGACATATTGGCGTGCCAACAAAAGAAGCTCGTCAAAGGTAATGCATCTTTTATATTTTATTTCAGAGTTTTGTGTAGTGCCTGCTATGCTAGCTCCTTTGTTTACTGCTGGTGTAGATGGGTGCAGGCTATCAGATAATAGCTTCTTATGCTTTCGCCGAAAAGCATTTTTTAAATCTGACATGTAGTTTTAATTGAGTATCTTACATGTGTGATTTAATGAAAGTTTGAATTTTATAGTATTTTATTTGAATCTGGTGCTCTGCATTTCCCCCAGCAATTGGTCAGTTGAGACGCTAGTGTCTCCCCTATCCATAAGAGGTTTAACTTGTCATTATTCCCGCACCACACACAGACTACTGCAACACTGTTTCCCCTGCCATAAACACCACACAATAGACTGCTGCAACACCGTTTCCCCTGCCATAACCCCTCACAATAGTGCCACAAAAGAGAGAAGATGATGATGCGCAGCTTCGCGGAAAAAACATGCTTTTTTTTGGTTGATATTAATTAGCGATTAATATCCATCCAAGATGGCGTAGCAGTCAGACGTCTGTTTGTCTTGTCCTGTCCCATGTATATATCTTTTTTTCTTCGTATATACACTGCTCAAAAAAATAAAGGGAACACTTAAACAACACAATGTAACTCCAAGTCAATCACACTTCTGTGAAATCAAACTGTCCACTTAGGAAGCAACACTGATTGACAATAAATTTCACATGCTGTTGTGCAAATGGAATAGACAACAGGTGGAAATTATAGGCAATTAGCAAGACACCCCCAATAAAGGAGTGGTTCTGCAGGTGGTGACCACAGACCACTTCTCAGTTCCTATGCTTTCTGGCTGATGTTTTAGTCACTTTTGAATGCTGGTGGTGCTTTCACTCTAGTGGTAGCATGAGACGGATGGGACATCAATTCGAGCTGTGTCCAGAGCATGGAGGCGCTACCAGGAGACAGGCCAGTACATCAGGAGATGTGGAGGAGGGCGTAGGAGGGCAACAACTCAGCAGCATGACCGCTACTTCCGCCTTTGTGCAAGGAGGAGCAGGAGGAGCACTGCCAGAGCCCTGCAAAATTACCTCCAGCAGGCCACAAATGTGCATGTGTCTGCTCAAACGGTCAGAAACAGACTCCATGAGGGTGGTATGAGGGCCCGACGTCCACAGGCGGGGTTGTGCTTACAGCCCAACACCGTGCAGGACGTTTGGCATTTGCCAGAGAACACCAAGATTGGAAAATTCGCCACTGGCGCCCTGTGCTCTTCACAGATGAAAGCAGGTTCACACTGAGCACATGTGACAGACGTGACAGTCTGGAGACGCCGTGGAGAACGTTCTGCTGCCTGCAACATCTTCCAGCATGACCGGTTTGGCGGTCGGTCAGTCATGGTGTGGGGTGGCATTTCTTTGGGGGGCCGCACAGCCCTCCATGTACTCGCCAGAGGTAGCCTGACTGCCATTAGGTACCGAGATGAGATCCTCAGACCCCTTGTGAGACCATATGCTGGTGCGGTTGGCCCTGGGATCCTCCTAATGCAAGACAATGCTAGACCTCATGTGGCTGGAGTGTGTCAGCAGTTCCTGTGAGAGAAAGGCATTGATGCTATGGACTGGCCCGCCCGTTCCCCAGACCTGAATCCAATTGAGCACATCTGGGACATCATGTCTCGCTCCATCCACCAACGCCACGTTGCACCACAGACTGTCCAGGAGTTTGCGGATGCTTTAGTCCAGGTCTGGGAGGAGATCCCTCAGGAGACCATCCGCCACCTCATCAGGAGCATGCCCAGGCGTTGTAGGGAGGTCATACAGGCACGTGGAAGCCACACACACTACTGAGCCTCATTTTGACTTGTTTTAAGGACATTACATCAAAGTTGGATCAGCCTGTAGTGTAGTTTTCCACTTTAATTTTGAGTGTGATTCCAAATCCAGACCTCCATGGGTTGATAAATTTGATTTCCATTGATAATTTTTGTGTGATTTTGTTGTCAGCACATTCAACTATGTAAAGAAAAAAGTATTTAATAAGAATATTTCATTCATTCAGATCTAGGATGTGTTATTTTACTGTTCCCTTTATTTTTTTGAGCAGGGTATATTTTAATCTCAATTTCCATCTACGGACTGAACATACTCTCCTATAACCCGCCTCACCCAATGTGTCACGGATCTGCTATTTTTTTCACTTTAGAACCGGAACCCCCATCAGAAGCTAGCCAGCTAACTAGCTACTAGCTAGTAGTCAGTTAGCCACTGCTAGCAGTCATCACCGTTAACTCGGACATCAGCCAGCCTCAGCTCGGTCAATTCCTGACAGTCTGCACAGCGCGATATCAACCCAGAGCATATCGGACTGCTTTTCTTCTATCACATCTCTTCATCTCCAGATTCCTACCGCAAGCTCTGAACCTTTACACCGGATCATCACAGCTAGCTAGCTGCTATCATGGCTAGTGGCTACTCCTGGCTAACGTCTCTGTCCCGAAGCAAGCACCAGTTAGCCTGTCGGCCCATCTCCCGGGTAGCTGAAGAGGTCCATCAGCCAATTCTTGGGCTACAATACCTGTTTTGCCAATTGGCCTGGACCCTTTTACTGCTGACATGGAGCCCCGCCGATCCATCACGACTGGTCTGTCGACGTAACCGTCTGAGGGGGTTTCAACAGGCTCTTCCGTTGCGACATCCCCCGAAGGCCCTTCTGCTAGCCTGCTAGCCCCGGCCCGCTAGCTGTCTGAATTGCCGTGTCTCCAGCTCGCCTAGCTACTCACTGGACCCTATGAAAACTCAGCTAGATCACTTGGTGCCATCCGTTTTGTCACCAAAGCCTCATATACTACCCACCACTGCGACCTGTATGCTCTCGTTGCCTGGCCCTCACTACATATTCATCGCCAAACCCACTGGCTCCAGGTTATCTATAAGTCTATGCTAGATAAAGCCCCGCCTTGTCTCAGCTCACTGGTCACCATAGCAACACCCACCCGTATATTTCACTGGTCACCCCCAAAGCCAACACTTCCTTTGGCCGCCTTTCCTTCCAGTTCTCTGCTGCCAATTACTGGAACGAATTGCAAAAATCACTGAAGCTGGAGTCTTATATCTCCCTCTCTAACTTTAAGCATCAGCTGTCAGAGCAGCTTACCGATCACTGTACATGTACACAGCCAATCTGTAAATAGCACACCCAACTACCTCATCCCCATATTGTTACTTATCCTCTTGCCTGTTGCACCCCAGTATCTCTACTTGCACATCATCATCTGCACATCTATCACTCCAGTGTTAATGCTAAATTGTAATTATTTCGCCTCCATGGCCTATTTATTGACTTACCTCCCTAATCTTTCTATATTTGCACACACTGTACATAGATTTTTCTATTGTGTTATTGACTGTACGTTTATTTATTCCATGTGTAACTCTGTGTTGTTGTTTTTGTCACACTGCTTTGCTTTATCTTGGCCAGGTCGCAGTTGTAAATGAGAACTTGTTCTCAACTGGCCTACCTGGTTAAATAATGGTGAATTGTCAAGGATGCACAGAATTTCCTAAATATGTGTGGTATTTTTAGTTACGAATATTTGTTTGCAATATGTGACCTATAGGCTAAGAGAGCTTCATAAACTGTTTATTCGATTGTGGGGGTTGAATAGTGTGAGAACACATCAACATATTTGTTGAGAATCACAACAGGGTACAAAATCAATTCTTCTTCTTAAAGGGTTAGTAGCTTACATTGGGTGTACAATTTTAAATTACAGCATTATTTCATCTGCATTTATTCTGCTGCTATTTATTATGTTATCAATAATATGTACATGGTAATATTATCTATCTTCTGATTACAATTATTATGTTTTATTTTGTAACTAAATGCAATATATTAGCTTCCAAAATGTATCTAGCTGTGCGATAACACATTCTGATGGAATGGCTTTTCCTGCACTTAGTAAAAACCTAGAGTGCATTGAAGGAATGTTGGCATGTTTTACTCCAGAGATCACTTTAAAGAGGACTGAGATTGGTTCTTTTAAAAATGACTATATGTGAAAACACCCTAATCGTTTCCAACTCAGCAGACAACTTTGAGTCAGTGCAATGGAAATCAATGGATCTTTTCAGAAGAAGTTTATGTACAATATCATGAAGACGTTAAACATACCTGACACAGTAAGCTTTGCACTGGATGTCTGTTCACCAGCAGCGAATGTGTATTGCCCGTCTTCATCCTTCATGGTGTTAATGACAGTCAGGCTGTAATTCTTGCCCTTGGCCTCAATCTTGTGCTTTGGACCAGCTTTGAGTTCTTGTTTCTTGAATGTCCACACAGCGGCAATGCCAGGGTGGGAAACCTCGACTTTAAATGTTATATTCTGGGTCTCTGTGCAAACTTGATCCTCCATATGCTTCACGATATGAATTTCTGTAAAATAACAAAATAAGTTGAATAGGGTCTGTATAAATGGGGTCTGAATGAACTTGCAACACACACAGTAAAAAAACATACTTTCGATAGTCAGTTTACAGCTAGAGTCAGCTTTGCCAACACATAGCTTGTAGGTTCCTTCATCAGTGGCAAAGGTCCTGTGGAATACCAGGTGCTGTTTGGATCCCTTTGCAAGCATCTGGATTCTCTCGCTGGGCATCACAAGCTTGTCATTGTGTAACCATTTCACAGAGGTAACATCAGCAGCAGAGATTTTAGTCTCAATAACAGCCTTGGTGCCCTCAACTGCGGTAACATCCGTGAGTGGGCTCAAAATTTCAACCGCTGTAAAACGGGAAAAATATCATTTAAAAAATCTGGTGATTCACAATATAATTATACCAATATGAATATAGTCAAACTGATAAAAGTTGCTTACTTTGAATGTTCAACTTCCCAGAGGTTGCGATATCCTGAGTTGGGACAAAGAATGAGTATGTTGCAGCATCATCTCTGCTCACATTTTCAACAAGCAGCTTGTGGACCAGTTTGTCGATAACGATGTGGATGCGATCTGTAGCGGAGATTGCTTGGCCATTCTTCATCCATGTTCCCTCAACGTTTTCCTGGGAGAATCGCACTTCTAATTGAGCGATGTCACCCTCGCAGATTGTCAGGTCAGTGAGGGGTTGCATCAGTGTCACAGGGCGCACTGAAGGAACAGACATTGACATTGTTACGCTGTTCATCCCACCTTTTCAACAGTAATGGTTGTCTTGAGAATAAGAGAAGAAGCTAACCACTCTAATAACAAAGTCACAACTCACGTTTCATCTTCAGGGAGGCACTGGTCTGCATATCGTACATTTTGAATGTATATTTTCCCTGATCTTCTTTCTTGATGTCTTTGACAGACAAGGTATGGCGTCCACGACAGGAGGAGGTAACATATTTGCTGCTGGGCGTGATTTCCTTGTCATTGAAGTACCATGTACCTTCAGCATCCTCTCGAGACAATTCTACCTCAAACTCCCCAGTGTAGGTCTCAGGCACTTCAATGTTCTCCAGCCTCTTCACGATTGACAGTGAAGCACCTGCACGATAGGAACATTTTAAGTTAAACAGTTTCAGAGTTACTGTTCTATAATTAACGCATTCCAACGTCCCTATTTTCACAGTTGAAAATAACTGTTGAAGTCCGTGAAAGTGATATAGTATAGTAAGAAAAACTGCCAACCTTCCACATTGAGTCTGGCAGTGGTCCTGATGTGGTCATCTTCAATAACAGCACAACTGTATTCTGCATCGTCCTTCATGTTGATGGTCAGTACAGAAAGGAAATTAACCTTTCTGTCTGAGTGCATCCTGTATTTGTCTCCAGAGAAAATCTCTGCATTGTTCTTCAGCCATTTGACTTTGACAAAAGGCTCACTGGTCTCACACTCAAATGTCACCATGGTGTCCTTCTCTTTAGCTTCCACATCCTCTAGTTGTTGAGCAAAGGTAATAACTGTCGTGGTTAAAGTGAACAAAGGAAAGACACATTTAATATGATTTTTTAAGGTAGACAGAACAGTTTTCTATATTTCTTTATACAAAATTACATACAACTTTTAACTATTTGTAGAATACAAGCTTCATATGCATTGAAATAGATAATTTACCTTGCACCAGCAGGAATGCCTGGCTTGAAGCCTCTCCAGCGATGTTTATGGCTTTGACCATGATGCTAGCAGAGTCTTCTGCTGTGACATCGCTGACCACTAATTCACATACGTGGTCTTCAGGCCAGAACCAGTAAATACGATCTGTCTTCTCCAGTAGGATTCCATTCTTGAACCACTGGCACTCAGGTTCCGGTTTGCCAACAACTCTGACTCTGAAGCGAACTTCCTCGGTCTGAGACACGGTCTGGCTTGCAATGCGTTCCAAGATCTTTGGAGCTTCCATGCTGGGAGAGTGCTGTACTTTCTCTGGTTTGATTGTGGGGATGGTGAGTTTTCCCTCCTCCAAATCTTTCTTGTTCTTAGCCTCAGACAACAGTTTCTGATGGTGAAGCAGTTCTTCCTTCCTCTTCCTAAGCATGTCCTCATAGGACTCATCCTTTTTTCTGGACTTGAGCTCCACAGCAGTGATGGCTTCATAATAACCTTCCTCTGTCCTGCGCTTAAATTTACTCTTCAACTCATCTGTCTCCTCTGTGGACTTCTCATGAATGACTCTTTCAGTCTTCCTCAGTTTGACAACTTCCTTTGGCTGGGCATCAGCAGGTCTGTCAACCTTCACAACTTCAAAGCTAATTCTTCCTTGTTCAGTAGTGTCATGTGCCTTTGGTTCAGGAATGCGACGGAGAATAGATCTGAAGTCCTCTTTCTGTGTGATCTCTATCTTCACCAGATGCTCAGCTGTGCCCTCAGGGTTCTCTGCTACCACTTTGACATATCCTGCATCATATAACTTGATATCGATAATCTCAAGATAGTAAATGCCATCATAGCGAAGTCTCATTCTCTTGCTCTTGCGAATGAGCTGCTCATTGAGGTACCAGTTGACCTTAGGTGTAGGATAACCAATCACTCTGCAACGGAATCTTGCAATGTCACCTTCCAACACTCTTGCTGGCTCGGGAAGAAGGACAATTTCAGGCTTTGACTTCTCTGAATACTCATCTGCAGTGACTCCAGAAGGACCTCCTTCGTGAGCCATGCGCTCCATCTCATCAATTCTGTATATTTCCCTCTTGCCCTCCACAACAAGGCTCTTCTCATCCTTTACAATGAGTGTAGCTGAGGTCTGGTCAACTCCAAATTTGTTAGTGGCTCTGCAGGTGATAACACCACTGTCTCTGGCATAGGCAACTTCAAAGTCAAGACTACAGTAGCCAAATTCATTAACCATGCGCAATCTGTTAGCAGCTGCAAGGGGTTTGCCATCAAGTAACCACTCAACAACCATAGTGGGATCACCAATAGGGGTCAGTCTGCATTCAAAGTGGACAGCACCAGAATGCTTCAGCCTGACGGAAGTCAGCTTCTTCTTAAACTGCGGTTTCTGCTGCTTGTCCTTGTCATATAGGTCAGCCTCCTCCCATTGCTCTTGGCCATAACGTAGATGCAGAGATTCCAACTCTGGAGCTGCAACTTCCTTGGCCTTGTAGGTTCCCTTGGTGATAATGAGTCTCCTCTCCGGTGCAGGTGCAGCAACATCCACTTCAATGTTGACCCTGCAGCGAGTGGTATCTCTTCCAGCTTTGTTAATGGCTGTGGCTGTGTACCAGGCACTATCAGAACTCACAGATTGTGGGATATAGAATTTGGCTTGTCCCTTGAGGCCCTCAATCCTACAACAGACATCATTGTTAGTAAATCCGTACAGCCTTGTAATATAAAGATAGTAACAATATACATATCATAAGGACTGGAGAGGTATTTGGTGCACATGATGTATATCATAGGCATGTGCACATTGAGATAGCAGGTGGGGCAAAACACATACTTAATATTTGGGTGCTTCTGTGGGGAGATGATGTCACTGTTTTTCAGCCAAACAATGTCAGGCAGGGGGTTTCCGATGGCTTTGACAGCCAACTCAACCAGAGTGCCTTTCTTGACACTGACGTTCTTCAGCTTCTCAATAAACTGGGGTCTGACCAGGTTCTCTTTGGCTGTACATGGAGAAACACACATGAGAACAATGCTATCATTCAACAATGGTTCAGTGCATTCGGAAATGATTCACACCCCTTGAATTTTTCTACATTTTGTTCTGTTTTTGTTTTTTCTGATCAATCTACACAAATTATCCCATTATGACAAAGCAAAAACAGTTTTTTATAAATGTTTGCACATTTATAAAAAAAACTACAACTGAAATATCACATTTACATAAGTATTCAGAACATTTCCTCAGTACTTTGTTGAATCACCTTTGGCAGCGATTACAGCCTCAAGCTTTCTTAGTTATGACACTATAACCTTGGCACACCTGCATTTGGAGAGTTTCTCCCATTCATTTCTGCAGATCCTCTCAAGCTTTGTTAGGTTGGATGGGGAGTGACGCTGCACACCTATTTTCAGGTCTCTGCAGAGATGTTCGATCGCGTTCAAGTTCGGCTCTGGCTGGGCCACTCAAGGAAGCCACTCCTGCGTTGTCCCACGTGTTCTCGCACACCCCAAGAGCTTCTGGTCAGCGGGGTGGTGGCACAGGGATCCTCATCTCTCCCAAGTGGTCATTCTCTCTTTCTCCCCTTACCCATCTGTCTATCGCCTCCTTTGAATTCCATGCTGTCACAGTTACCAGCCCTTTCAAGCTTAACATCCTTATCATTTATCGCCCTCCATTACATTTTTTACATTTAAGTCATTTCCCTCGGAGAGTTCATCAATGAGCTTGATGCCTTGATAAGCTCCTTTCCTGAGGACGGCTCACCTCTCACAGTTCTGGGCGACTTTAACCTCCCCACGTCTACCTTTTGACTCATTCCTCTCTGCCTCCTTCTTTCCACTCCTCTCCTCTTTTGACCTCACCCTCTCACCTTCCCCCCCTACTCACAAGGCAGGCAATACGCTCGACCTCAACTTTACTAGATGCTGTTCTTCCACTAACCTCACTGCAACTCCCCTCCAAGTCTCCGACCACTACCTTGTATCCTTTTCCCTCTCGCTCTCATCCAACACTTCCCACACTGCCCCTACTCGGATGGTATCGCGCCGTCCCAACCTTCGCTCTCTCTCCCCCGCTACTCTCTCCTCTTCCATCCTATCATCTCTTCCCTCTGCTCAAACCTTCTCCAACCTATCTCCTGATTCTGCCTCCTCAACCCTCCTCTCCTCCCTTTCTGCATCCTTTGACTCTCTATGTCCCCTATCCTCCAGGCCGGCTCGGTCCTCCCCTCCCGCTCCGTGGCTCGACGACTCATTGCGAGCTCACAGAACAGGGCTCCGGGGAGCCGAGCGGAAATGGAGGAAAACTCGCCTCCCTGTGGACCTGGTATCCTTTCACTCCCTCCTCTCTACATTTTCCTCTTCTGTCTCTGCTGCTAAAGCCACTTTCTACCACTCTAAATTCCAAGCATCTGCCTCTAACCCTAGGAAGCTCTTTGCCACCTTCTCCTCCCTCCTGAATCCTCCTCCCCCTCCCCCTCCTCCTCTCTGCAGATGACTTCGTCAACCATTTTGAAAAGAAGGTCGACGACATCCGATCCTCGTTTGCTAAGTCAAACGACACCGCTGGTTCTGCTCACACTGCCCTACCCTGTGCTCTGACCTCTTTCTCCCCTCTCTCTCCAGATGAAATCTCGCGTCTTGTGACGGCCGGCCGCCCAACAACCTGCCCGCTTGACCCTATCCCCTCCTCTCTTCTCCAGACCATTTCCGGAGACCTTCTCCCTTACCTCACCTCGCTCATCAACTCATCCCTGACCGCTGGCTACGTCCCTTCCGTCTTCAAGAGAGCGAGAGTTGCACCCCTTCTGAAAAAACCTACACTCGATCCCTCCGATGTCAACAACTACAGACCAGTATCCCTTCTTTCTTTTCTCTCCAAAACTCTTGAACGTGCCGTCCTTGGCCAGCTCTCCCGCTATATCTCTCAGAATGACCATCTTGATCCAAATCAGTCAGGTTTCAAGACTAGTCATTCAACTGAGACTGCTCTTCTCTGTATCACGGATGCGCTCCGCACTGCTAAAGCTAACTCTCTCTCCTCTGCTCTCATCCTTCTAGACCTATCGGCTGCCTTCGATACTGTGAACCATCAGATCCTCCTCTCCACCCTCTCCGAGTTGGGCATCTCCGGCGCGGCCCACGCTTGGATTGTGTCCTACCTGACAGGTCGCTCCTACCAGGTGGCGTGGCGAGCATCTGTCTACTCACCACGCGCTCTCACCACTGGCGTCCCCCAGGGCTCTGTTCTAGGCCCTCTCCTATTCTCGCTATACACCAAGTCACTTGGCTCTGTCATAACCTCACATGGTCTCTCCTATCATTGCTATGCAGACGACACACAATTAATCTTCTCCTTTCCCCCTTCTGATGACCAGGTGGCGAATCGCATCTCTGCATGTCTGGCAGACATATCAGTGTGGATGACGGATCACCACCTCAAGCTGAACCTCGGCAAGACGGAGCTGCTCTTCCTCCCGGGGAAGGACTGCCCGTTCCATGATCTCGCCATCACGGTTGACAACTCCATTGTGTCCTCCTCCCAGAGCGCTAAGAACCTTGGCGTGATCCTGGACAACACCCTGTCGTTCTCAACTAACATCAAGGCGGTGGCCCGTTCCTGTAGGTTCATGCTCTACAACATCCGCAGAGTACGACCCTGCCTCACACAGGAAGCGGCGCAGGTCCTAATCCAGGCACTTGTCATCTCCCGTCTGGATTACTGCAACTCGCTGTTGGCTGGGCTCCCTGCCTGTGCCATTAAACCCCTACAACTCATCCAGAACGCCGCAGCCCGTCTGGTGTTCAACCTTCCCAAGTTCTCTCACGTCACCCCGCTCCTCCGCTCTCTCCACTGGCTTCCAGTTGAAGCTCGCATCCGCTACAAGACCATGGTGCTTGCCTACGGAGCTGTGAGGGGAACGGCACCTCAGTACCTCCAGGCTCTGATCAGGCCCTACACCCAAACAAGGGCACTGCGTTCATCCACCTCTGGCCTGCTCGCCTCCCTACCACTGAGGAAGTACAGTTCCCGCTCAGCCCAGTCAAAACTGTTCGCTGCTCTGGCCCCCCAATGGTGGAACAAACTCCCTCACGACGCCAGGACAGCGGAGTCAATCACCACCTTCCGGAGACACCTGAAACCCCACCTCTTTCAGGAATACCTAGGATAGGATAAAGTAATCCTTCTCACCCCCCCCCTTAAAAGATTTAGATGCACTATTGTAAAGTGGCTGTTCCACTGGATGTCTTAAGGTGAACGCACCAATTTGTAAGTCGCTCTGGATAAGAGCGTCTGCTAAATGACTTAAATGTAAATGTAAATGTCTGTGTGCTTAGGGCCGTTGTCCTATTGGAAGGTGAACCTTCACCCCAGTCTGAGGTCCTGAGTACTCTGGAGCAAGTTTTCATCAAGGATCTCTCTGTACTTTGCTCCGTTTATCTTTCCCTCTATCCTGACTAGTCTCCCAGTCCCTGCAGCTGAAAAACATCCCCACAGCATGATGCTGTCACCACCATGCTTCACCGTAGGGATGGTGCCAGGTTTCCTCCAGACGTAACGCTTGGCATTCAGGCCAAAGAGTTCAATCTTGGTTACATCAGAACAGAGAATCTTCTTTCTCATGGTCTGAGAGTCTTTAGATGTCTTTTGGCAAACTCCAAGTAGGCTGTCATGTGCCTTTTACTGAGGAGTGGCTTCTGTCTGGCCACTCTACCATAAAGGCCTGATTGGTGGAGTGGAGCAGAGATGGTTGTCCTTCTGGAAAATTCTCCCATCTTCATAGAGGAACTTTGGAGCCATGTCAGAGTGACCATCGAGTTTTTGGTAACGTCCCTGACCAAGGCCCTTCTCCACCAATTGCTCAGTTTGGCCGGGTGGCCAGCTCTAGGAAGAGTCTTGGTGGTTCCAAACTTCTTCCATTTGAGATTGATGGAGGCTACTCTGTCCTTGGGGACCTTCAATGCTGCAGACATTTTTTGGTACCCTTCCCCAGATCTGTGCCTTGACACAATTTTGAGTCTCACAGCAAAATGTCTGAATACTTTTTAAATTCTTTATACATTTACAATAAATTCTAAAAACCTGTTTTCGCTTTGACATTATGGGGTATTGTGTGTAAATTGATGAGGAAAATGTCTTATTTATTCGATTTTAGAATAAGGCTGTAATGTAAGAGAATGTGGAAAAAGTCAAGGGATCTGAATTATTTCCCGAATGCACTGTATATGACAGGGCTTTTCAATTCTGCCCCTGGAGGGCTGCAAGGAGAGGATGAAAAACAGAAGTGTTTCGACCCTCCAGGACCTACATTGAAAAGCCCTGGTTTATTATGTATCAATCCAAACTGACAATTATTTTTGTGCTTTAAAATGAGGAATGAGTATACCAGATACAATACAAAGATCTTACCATCAACTGTAAGTGTTATGGACACAGAGCTTTTCCCAGCTCTGTTTTGAGCAACTACCGTCCACTCTCCAGAGTCATGGGGCATGGCTGGAACCACAATCAGTGACTGAGTTCCATCTTCCTTCACCACTATCTTGTGGGTGTAATCATTGACAACTTGGTGTCCTGAAAAGAACAAAGAAAGGAATAATAGTTCTAATATTTATTTTATAAAACATATCTTAGACGATGTATCATGTTTTCACATCACTTACCATTGTGGAACCAGAAAGTGTCAGGCATGGGTCTACCAACTACTTTCAGGTCAAATCTGGCAGTCTGCCCTTCAGCACACTTGAATGACTGTGGCTTCAAGACAAACACAGGCTTGTGCAGTCTCTCAAGCTGACTCTCATCAGTGTCATCAAGCCTGCTTGCAGGAGAGCGGGCAGGAGAGCGGCTTGTAGAGCGTCCGGGAGAAGGCCCGGGAGAGCGGCTTGTAGAGCGTCCGGGAGAACGACTCAGAGATCTTGGGGACTGAGACCTGAGCAAATAAATACCAAAATCAGTGATACTTGGCATGTTTTTATGATGTTAAAACAAATATACATTATTAAAATACATTTGGTAATAAAAATCTCACCTAATTCTCTGCATTGCCTGAGGTTCAGGTGTGTAACACTGAGCTACTGCAATGGCAGTGGGCTCCACATACAGTTTCCCAGAGCTCACAGAATTTCCCTTCATGTTGCTGGCAAATGCTGTGTAAACACCTTCATCTTCTGGCAGCACCACAGGAAGACGTAGGCTGGCTCTACCATCCTGAAGACTCTCCATCTGGTAACGGCCGCCATGATGGATACGCTTGCCATCTTTGTACCATACGATCTTTTGAGAGACAAGAAAAACTTGATGACTATATAAAATATACAACATTTTAAATTAAGTGGAATGGACACTTTGTATCAAATAAAAATACATGGTTTCTTTACTACCTTGGGTAGTGGAGTTCCTGCCATTTTGCAGTGGAAAGTGACCCCCATTCCTTCCATGATGCTGTAGTTTTTAACTGGAGTGGCAAAGTCTGACTGTACAGCCTCACGGTCTGCACAAGTCACCATCTCTTCCCGATCCTCAGTCACAATTTGTTGGTATGTAATCTGCAGGATGCGGACCTCAATCTCGTGGATAATCCTCTCCTCAAATGAAGAAATCTGGAGTTCCTGTAAAAACACATTGGAATAAAGCATGTCTTGTCTCAAAACAAGTGGCTGAGAACAAATCAAATACGATAACGTCACAATGATAGCGCACTGCTAGCCTGGGTGCCAGTCGATTTGTGCTAACATTCCACTCATTGTACTCCGTGTCAAACAGATTGGTACCCAGGTTAGTGTGTATTTTTTTTTATTCATCCAAATACCTGAGTTCTAACAAAGCTTTGCATCTGTGCCATTCTCTGGATGTACTTCTGGTCGTCATATTCGCTCACAACAACAGGGGAAACATTCGCCTGCACCGTAGTCACTTCAGTATTATAGGTCATTTCATGTTTCTTCATGTATTCTTCATATTCCCCTGTAAACAATATACAATGTATAAACAAAAGACAGGCTCAGATATAGTTGGTTTCACAGGCCCAGATATAGAAAATGAGTGTGTCCCAAATTGCACCCGATTCCCTATGTAATGCACTACTTTTGACCAAGGACCATATGGCTCTGGTCAAAAGTAGTGCACTACAGTATGTAAGGAACAGAGTGCCATTTAGGATGCATCATATTACTGGATTTGTAGTCCATGAGATTAAACAACATTCTGATTAAAGAGACTGACCTTCGTCCAGCAGACTGGCTGAGGCAGACTCTTCTCCAAGCTGGTTCCTGGCTACGATGGAGTACTCTCCAGCATCATCAGCAAACGTCATGGAGATCTCCAATTTACACACTCCACTCTCCTTATTGTAGTGCACTTTATATCTAATGGATGAATAAGTAATATATTGTAAACAGTACAATCAATTATCAATACACTCTTACAAATGCATAATAGAGATTCATTGAAAATGTGTCACAAGTAGGCTACCTGTATCCTGTAGTAAGGGGCACTCCAGTCTTCTTCCAGATAATGTTGGGCTTGTGGCTGCCTCCGATCTGGCACTCAAAGACAACTCTTCCGCCCTCCACCAACTTCTGTACAGTTGGCTTCTTGACAAAGAAGGGAGCGACAGCATCTGCAGTATCTACTGGTGATCCTGTGGTGATGACATTCACCTCTGACATGGTCTCCTCCTTTGCTTCAACAGCAAAGCTAGAAGAACGTTGGAAATATACAGTAATTAGGGCAAATGTATCTCAAAAAAGTGCCTGAAATAAGATTAGACTTACGATGACCTTACAGTCTAAACATTAAAACGTTGAGCATAAAAGAACCTTGAAAATCTCTTATTTTTGAGTGAGGACCCTCTACTAATGAATCTGAAATAGGATTACTCCAACTTCTTTCATCCCCATTTGAAAAACTCAAACAGGGAAGATTCACTATGATCTGCTGGCAATTGATTTCATAATATATGATGAGCAGCATAGAATGATTATGTTTTCCCTTGTCAACATCTAGCACACAATACATAATTATACCTGCCAAGAGTTTGCAAATGTAGTGGTAGAAAATAGTTGGCACTCACTGTTTCTCTTTAGTTGTAAAGTCAAACATAGTGACAGTTCTCTGCTGTGTCATCATTTCCTGCTGTGTCATCTCTTGTGTCATCTCTTCCCTGGTCTCAATCTCCTCAGTTACTAGAAGAAAGAAATGTATACAAGTATTAGCACATTCATATTAACCATTTGGCAGTACAGTATTCAACCTCAACAGTAAGTAGTCATTGTAGACAGGAATGTAAAAAACGAAACTGCCTGTTTACCTTTGACAAGCAGGTAGCAGGATGTACTGATGGTTCCAGCCTCGCTAGTAGCAGTGCAAGTGAAGCGACCGCTGTCTTCTACGAAGGCCTCGCGGATGACCAGACGGGCACATTTACTCTCATAAGTGATCTGGAAGTCAATGGAGCTCTCAATTCTGTAGTCCTCTCTGAACCACATGATGCCAGGGGCAGGGTTACCAGTGATCTGACATTCCAGAGTCACAGATTCACCCTCAGTCACAGTCACGTTCTTCAAGCCCTGAAAAAAAATATTTTTTAAATATATTACAAAATATTGATGATATTTGACATAGATGAAGTTAGAAATGATGCTTGAATAGACAACAATAATGTATATATAACCTGAAATAAAGCCACTAGAGAAATACTTACAGCTACAAGAGTAGGTGGCACAACTGGCTCTTCTGCATGGGATGGGACTGCTGCAGTCTCAACAATCTGTTAAAATGCATATAAGTTACAAAAAGTCACAAACAGTACAGTATCTGAACTATGACTTTAGGAGTGGTGAAACATGGGTGAAATGGATGCAAGTTAAGAATTAATCCTAGAAAGAAGAAGAGTTGTGACAACAGGTTGGAAACAGATAAATGAAGAGGAAGAAGAGCAGAGCAAGCTAGGTTTTCTTTATGAAGCAAATGGATTCTGAAACAAAGGGGACGTAGCGTGGCTTCAGCGTTATGGTGAAGAGGAGGTTTACCAATACCAATCAGTGAGGTGAGACTCCACACAGTGTTATTTTTAGAGGGCACAACACTCCAGACTACAAACCTTTGTTTCCAAAGTCTTATACATTTGCTCCATTCCCCCTGTAAACCTAGCGCCTATCTCAGTCTGTAACTGATTGTCGAAATCATCTTTTGATCAACATGTGCAGAGGTAGAGGATAACTCTTTCTGCAGTGTGGCAATAGCAGAACCTGCTACTGAAACCTGACCAAACCAAGGAAAATACCATTATCATCACGAATCAGAACAAAGCATTAAGATATTGCCTGCTTTGTTTAGCAATGTTAAGGACGATCACTTAAAAATATAATGGAATGGATAACGATGTACAGTATACGGATGAAGTGAGCATTTGAATAAAAAACAGAAATACCTTATTTATTCAGACCCTTTGCTATGAGACTCAAAATCTATCTCCATTGATCATCCTTGAGATGTTTCTACAACTTGATTGGTGTCCACCTGTGGTAAATTCAACTGATTGGATGTGATTTGGAAAGGCACACACCTGTCTACATGAGGTCCCACAGTTGACAGTGCACGTCAGAGCAAAAAACAAGCCATGAGGTCAAGGGAACCGTCGTAAAGCTCCAAGAAAAGATTGTAACGAGGCACAGATCTGGGGAAGGGTACCAAAAAATGTCTCCAGCATTGAAAGGTCCCCAAGAACACATTGGCCTCCATCATTCTTAAATGGAAGAAGTTTGGCACCACCACGACTCTTCCTAGAGCTGGCTGCCCGGCCAAACTGAGCAATCGGGGGAGGGCCTTGGTCAGGGAGGTGACCAAGAACCCGATGGTGACTCTGACAGAGCTCCAGAGTTTCTCTGTGGAGATAGGAGAACCTTCCAGAAGGACAACCATCTCTGCAGCACTCCACCAATCAGGTCTTTATGGTAGAGTGGCCAGATGGAAGACACTCCTTAGTAAAAAGCACATGACAGCCCACTTGGAGTTTGCCAAAAGGTGCCTACAGACTCTCAGTCAATGAGAAACAAGATTCTCTGTTCTGATGAAACCAAGATTGAACTCTTTAGCCTGAATGCCAAGCGTCACGTCTGGGGGAAACCTGGCACCATCCCTACCGTGAAGCGTGGTGGTGGCAGCATCATGTTGTGGGGATGTACAGTCGTGGCCAAAAGTTTTGAGAATGACACAAATATTAATTTCCACAAAGTTTGCTGCTTCAGTGTCTTTAGATATTTCTGTCAGATGTTACTATGGAATACTGAAGTATAATTACAAGCATTTCATAAGTGTCAAAGGCTTTTATTGACAATTACATGAAGTTGATGCAGAGTCAATATTTGCAGTGTTGGCCCTTCTTTTTCAAGACCTCTGCAATCCGCCCTGGCATGCTGTCAATTAACTTCTGGGCCACATCCTGACTGATGGCAGCCCATTCTTGCACAATCAATGCTTGGAGTTTGTCAGAATTTGTGGGTTTTTGTTTGTCCACTCGCCTCTTGAGGATTGACCACAAATTCTCAATGGGATTAAGGTCTGGGGAGTTTCCTGGCCATGGACCCAAAATATTGATGTTTTGTTCCCCAAGCCACTTAGTTATCACTTTTGCCTTATGGCAAGGTGCTCCATCATGCTGGAAAAGGCATTGTTCGTCACCAAACTGTTCCTGGATGGTTGCGAGAAGTTGCTCTCTGAGGATATGTTGGTACCATTCTTTATTCATGGATGTGTTTTAGGCAAAACTGTGAGTGAGCCCACTCCCTTGGCTGAGAAGCAACCCCACACATGAATGGTCTCAGGATGCTTTACTGTTGGCATGACACGGGACTGATGGTAGCGCTCACCTTGTCTTCTCCGGACAAGCTTTTTTCCAGATGCCACAAACAATCAGAAAGGGGATTCATCAGAGAAAATGCCTTTACCCCAGTCCTCAGCAGTCCAATCCCTGTACATTTAGCAGAATATTAGTCTGTCCCTGATGTTTTTCCTGGAGAGAAGTGGCTTCTTTGCCACTCCAAAAGTCTTCGCCTCACTGTGCGTGCAGATGCACTCACACCTGCCTGCTGCCATTCCTGAGCAAGCTCTGTAATTGTGGTGCCCCGATCCCGCAGCTGAATCAACTTTAGGAGACGGTCCTGGCGCTTTCTGGACTTTCTTGGGTGCCCTGAAGCCTTCTTCACAACAATTGAACCGCTCTCCTTGAAGTTCTTGATATTCCGATAAATGGTTGATTTAGGTGCAATCTTACTGGCAGCAATATCCTTGCCTGTGAAGCCCTTTTTGTGCAAAGCAATGATGACGGCACGTGTTTCCTTGCAGGTAACCATGGTTGACAGAGGAAGAACAATGATTCCAAGCACCACCCTCCTTTTGAAGCTTCCAATCTGTTATTCGAACTCAATCAGCATTACAGAGTGATCTCCAGCCTTGTCCTCGTCAACACTCACACACACCTGTGTTAACGAGAGAATCACTGACATGATGTCAGCTGGTCCTTTTGTGGCTGGGCTGAAATGCAGTGGAAATGTGTTTTTGGGGATCCAGTTAACTTGCATGGCAAAGAGGGACTTTGCAATTAATTTAATCACTTTTCATATCATTATGGAGTATATGCAAATTGCCATCATTCAAACTGAGGCAGCAGACTTTGTGAAAATTAATATTTGTGTCATTCTCAAAACTTTTGGCCACAACTTTATTTCAGCGGCAGGGACTGGGAGACTAGTCAGGATCGAGGGAAAGATGAAGGGAGCAAAGTACAGAGAGATCCTTGATGAAAACCTGCTCCAGAGCGCTCAGGACCTCAGAATGGGGTGAAGGTTTACCTTCCAACAGGACAACGACTCTTAGCACACAGCCAAGGCTTCGGGACAACTCTCTGAATGAACTTGAGTGGCCCAGCTCGAGCCCGGATTCGAAATCGATCGAATATCTCTGTAGAGAACTGGAAATGTAGAGACCCCATCCAACCTGGCAGAGCTTGAGGGGATCTGCAGGGAAGAATGGGAGAAACTCCCCAAATACAGGTGTGCCAAGCGTATAGCGTCATACCCAAGAAGACAGGGCTGTAATCGCTGCGAAATGTGTTTCAACAAAGTACTGAGTAAAGGGTCTGAATACTTATGTACATGTGATATTTCAGTTTTTTATTTTAAATAAATGTGCAAAAATGTCTAAAAACTTGTTTTTGCTTTGTTATTATGGGGTATTGTGTGTAGATTGATGAGGGGGGAAAAACAATTTAATACATTTTAGAATAAGGCTGTAATGAAACGAATTGTGGAAAAAGTCTAAACTTTCTGAATGCACTGTATACTAACTGAAGCACTACAACAATTGTATACCACTGCTTGCCTGATTTGACCTATGCTTACCTCATAGCTATGGTCAGGTTTAGGAACCATAACTTTTGAAACTGTGAAATGTGGAATTGGGGATGGCGCAGGAGCAGCATCCACGTGGGCGATAGTAGTTTCTGTACTTCTTTGTATCTAAAGTAACCAACAGAGTGTGGATAGAGTGAGGACAATAAACTCAATGCAGAAATTAGAATAACAAGCAGGACATTACATATAATGTTATCGGAGAAAACTTGGCAATAAGCATCTTTTCATAATAAAAAGATAGCAAACCTGGGTTACATGAATACTCTGGTCATCAGCTGTTGTTTGAATTGCCATTGGTGGTATCATTGGTATATGCACAGCCTCAGTTGTCACTGTGACTTGTTGCTCAGTGGTAGACAGCATTGACTGTTGTTTTAAATCAGATTCATAAGTTTCCTCTCCAGCATGACCCTTCTCTCCATGCATTGGCTTCCGAACACGTGCTTGGTCAACAGCAGCAACAACTGTAGCCTTTGCCTCCGCATTTTTCCCACCCTCAACCTTTGAGACAACAAGCAATCAATGTCATCTAGCATACACATCATCCATAGCAGCAGTCACTTCAACAGCAAACAGATTCACATTCTGATTACAAACACTTTGGACAAACTCCACACCCCTGTATATAAAACAAGTCTTGATGTGCATTACCTGGTAATAACATGTCATCGTTAAAGCATGGAATCGTGTTAGTTTGAGTAGGTTGTGTAATATTGAAAATGAATCATGCAGGTGCACAATAGAATTACCAAGGATCTGCTCAACAGACTTGTGTGCACTTGGACACTGCTAAACAGATTTGAGACCGAAATGTCCTCTTCTAATCGGTATGTTCAAAATACGGACCTAAATCACTGCCTTAAGTGCAGAGAAAATGGGTTTGTGCAGTGACTTCAATTTAAATAGTGCCAACATACTGTATAGTTGATGTGAGCGATTTGGGAAAGTGCTCAGAGAAGTAAACAAAACAATACAGTACGTCCAATCTTTAAGCTTCCTGCCTCTTGGTTGTCATCATACATGTGACAGTGGAGATATCCATTTCTCTGTGCTGTAGCACAGCGTCATCAGTGCGTGTCTCTATAGCTGATTCAACAGCTATAGAGTCTGGCATGATCTATATTATGAACTGGCCAGGGGCAGGATAGTTATACAGTATATTAGGTGTATAAATAATGATAATATTAATAACACATATCAACATTAGAGGAGAGCTCAACACACCAAAGGGAATGTGAAAAATTAACCATAAGGAATGTTACAAAATCACAGATGGTTGTGAGGTCAAATATGTGGGTACGGG
The DNA here is from genome assembly GCF_034236695.1 of Oncorhynchus nerka. NCBI lineage: Eukaryota > Metazoa > Chordata > Actinopteri > Salmoniformes > Salmonidae > Oncorhynchus > Oncorhynchus nerka. The sequence goes on along the minus strand of NC_088396.1, from coordinate 34,380,500 downwards.
GAAAAGACACCAATTTAACAGGGACAACTGTCTATGTTTATCAGGGATAATGTTATTAAGCGTGAGTGGGGTCTACCGATGTGGGCTGTGGTGACAGAAGAAAGGGAAATAAATAAATCATGGAAGTGAAGGGAAGGACGACAGGGTTGTACTTTTTAATGAATGAACTACCTGTTCCCTTGTTGTGGACATTAACACCACAGTAGAAGAGGTGCTAAAGGTGCTGTGTCTCTGTACCGGGCTGCACCACCGGCACCGGCTCTGGCACCGGCTCTGGAACCGGCTCTGGTGTAAAACCAGCAGACTTGCGGCTGCAAGCTTGGTCCACAGCTGCTACCACAGTAGCTACAGCAATGCTTTTATCATCCACCTCATGCTGTGCCTTCTAGCATACATTAGTACCGTTAGGATCCAATCAAAGTCATTATCAGTTTTATTGATAATAGCTGCATACACATATGTCACTATCACCTTATTGATAATAGATGCAATCTTAAATAGCTACAATCATCACATCTCTAGAGGGCTGGATCATTACTTTCTAAATTCAGACAACCGATCCTAAGCCATGTTAGATCCAAAAATACATCCATGAAGTCAAATATTCATTGTACAGGATATTTGAACTGATTTAGGCCCGTTTCCTCAAAAAGAAAGCTAATCAGCGAATCAAAGCCGTTCACAATCTTACCTTATGAACGCTCATGCACATACACCAATCAGCCTCAAGATGTCTCTGCCACAGAGAGAGTTGAGAGAGGGGCTCCTATGAAATAGGAATCTCCTTACCTCTCTCACAGCGACACCAGATACAGCAGCACCAGTCGTTTGCGATCCATAAGAGCCCTCCCAGTGCTGCTCCATGTGAACCTGGGTGGCAGACATGGAGGCCTGGGCATGGGTGGCAGACATGGAGGCCTGGGCATGGGTGGCAGACATGGAGGCCTGGGCATGGGTGGCAGACATGGAGGCCTGGGCATGGGTGGCAGACATGGAGGCCTGGGCATGGGTGGCAGACATGGAGGCCTGGGCATGGGTGGCACTAGAAGTCCTGCTGCTGGAATAGCTGCTGGAACCTTCCACCAAGTCTCCCTGCTTCCATGGTGGGGGGACATTAGGACCATGGGCTACCTTTTTCCGTGTGGTCAGTGGGGATTTAACTGGTCTGATTGGGGACACAGACAGTCTTGATGAGGGGGATACAGGCCTGTGTTAAACAAAGAGACAGAAAATATCAAAACATTTAAAAATGTGTAGTATTCATATATTACCAAAATGGTGTTTTGTAGTGTTAATAGACAAATAAGTAAGTAACATGTTTATTATGTAATTACTGTTTTATAAGGTAATTTATAGGGAACCTAAATACCAGGTCATTTCTGTATTATAAAATAACCATGGTCTTATTCCCTATGGAGATTGAGGTAAACTACCTGTCTGTGGCATTCAATGAAACACTTTATTTTATGTAGGATTGATATAAAGTGTTTTACCTGACAGGGGCCGGAGTGGGCACCTTGACACGTCTCACAGGTGATGGTGACTGATGACGTCCGCCTGAGGTTGGCTTTGGAGGCACACGTGGTGGGGTCATGTGTGCTTGGTGGCTCACTATACCACCTTCAACACGCATTTGCATGGATGAGGAATCAAAATGAGCCTCCATACTCTGAAAATAAAACAACAGAAAAGGTTAGTGTTTTATCTGAATGATAGATAGCGTCAACAGACAGACAGAGATAAAAATGTCATGTCTATTTATGTCTATTCATGTCTATTTACCCTTGTCTCAACTCTGGTCTGAGAGGAGGCTGACAAAACAGTTTTGGACTTCTTGGCAGGCAGAGCTTCTCCCCCTAGACAGAAACAAATATAAATATGAATTATCCATAAAAGTATTGAACATGATGACAACAAGTTGTAAATCAAATTCAGTTTAGGCTACATGTCAATATGGAATTCACTGCCCACGGGCCCTTTGAGCCTATCACAGTTTCCATTCAGTTTCAATGAATTGGCTCATTGAAGGCGTACTTAATATATTTACAGTTACTTAACGTTATTTCTGCAGTCATTAATCAAATTGATAGAGTCACTCTGACCCTGAATGGGTTCCAGATTTGAGTTGTATCGGCTTGAAAAAAATAATGGAATACACCCACTAAGCCACACCTTCAATATCATTTCCCAGTGCGCCTTGCCTTTTCGAGTGAATTGTAGAGTTACCACCCATGAGTGTGTTTGTTAGTGACATAATTAATTCATGTTCAGTCCTGCAGCCTTTACAAAATGAGTTAATAGGCACATGTTATAATTATAATAAGTTCTCTGTGACAATACATTACATATTTCATGAAGTCTTATTTTGAGACCTAGCTTTACCCTAATACAGGTGCCTCGAAACTCATGAATTACAGGCAACATCAGGCCTGCAAGTAAGGGTGCAAACTTCTGGTAACTTTCCCAAAATGTTCATATTTTCAAAAGAATCCTGGTTGAAGGATTTCCAGGAATCTTCCAACTGGGATTTCTGGAAAACCTAAAAATGTACCTGAATTTCGCAACCCTTCCAGCAAGTCACATTATGCTGTCTTGCAAAGTGATGTGTAATTCCTATTGGAATCCAGCCAGAGTTAGGATATCCAACAGTTGATATTTGTATCATAATGACTGCCAGGGTTAGGAACAGTGTGAGGAGACTACATAAGCCATTTCATATGGAACAACCATTTCAGTAACAGGTCAAAAAAAAAAAAAAAAAAAATTATGGTATTAGTTTAGAAAAATGTATGTGATAAATCTCATGCTACACAAAGATAAATAAATCACTCAATATACATGCAAATACACAGATATTAAAAACAATTCCAAAAACAATCTACATTCGGTAGAGCATGCTGGGGAAAAACTTTTTAAAAAATGCTGGGGAAAAACTTAAAAAATAGAGTTGATGTGACTTCTCAATTAGTTTTGAGTCTGTACCACATAAACGTTTTAAGTAATAATGACTGAGTTCAACTCACTAGAAGTATTTGAGTTAAAAATGCCTTACAGTGTAGGTAGTCACCTCTCTAGGCTAGATTCATTATATTTTCTGTCCAAAAAACAGCAAGGAAATGCACAATTAAATCATTGAAACAGGAATTATCTTGTAACCCAGAGAAGGCTGTTACAACGGCGGAAATTGTAACACTATTTGTCTTAATTTTCATTCGGCCTACCCAGAGACCACTTATACCAGTCACTTTTTAAATAGGAAACTTACATCTATCTACTTATCATTCACCATGTAGGGTAAAGGTCGCTACGGAAGATGTTTGGATCACAATATAGATTTTATCCAAATTGTCCAACATTACATTTGCTCCTAAGCCCGGGGTCAGTGGTAGCAGTAGACATGGTGGTCAATTATAACACCTACTGTATTGTTTTACTTTAAAGGTGATTGAACATACATTTGCTTTGTGTAAAATAGTAAGTGGCAAACAACAGCTTCCCGATTTCAATATTGGATGTGTAAAATGTAAACAACATGGCAGCTACCACTCTCATCATTGCAAATGAGTGCTGTTAATTGAACAATTCTGTAAAGTAGCGAGCAATGAAGGCCTGCAGTACTGGTGGTCAGTCACTTGGACAGGCTGCTTTTAAGAGCTTTATTCATAATGAATACTATGCTATCTTTGGCTGCCCTTCATGTTTGCAGCCATGATTACTCTTAGTATGATGCAAGACATTGTCTAAAACTGCAAGCCAAAGCATTGGCTAGCTAGAACAACCTCAAACAACACCACTGTTTTATCAAGTGGCCCAAGCAAGAGGCCCTGAAAGACCCCTGAGTTTTGCAGAAGATTAGACACAAACGTTCAATGTTTTACCTGAGTGCAGTAACCATTAGTAACCATTAGGAGAAACCACAGTGCATATGCTGGCAAAAAAAATAACATAACACAATACTCTGGTTCTCTCACCTGTAACAAGAAGTTCAGCGGTGCTAGTGGCTTGTCCAGCACCATTGGTGGCTCTGACAGAAAATCTTCCACTGTGCGCAGCTGTCACAGCAGGGATCATCAGAACAGCGCGGCCATCGCTGAACGAGATCTGTGCGCCGGGCAGAGCGGCAGCGGAAAGAACCTGGCCATCACGGAACCAGCTCACCTCGGGAACTGGAGAACCTTTAGATCAAGTCAACATTCTAGTCAGCACTGAGCAGAGATGAAGATGGTGATGAATTTGGTGATGATTTTGAACAAGCAATTACAATTCAGAGGAAAGCTGAGGCATTTTCTCTCAGGAACTACAAAAGGCCTGCAATATCACATAGGGCCGGCTTCCCAGGCACAGATTAAGCCTAGTCCAGAATTCAAAAGCATTTTCAATGGTGATTCTCCATTGAAAGAGCTTTTTACTAAAGTCTAGGCTTAATCTGTGTCTGGGAATCCAATCCATTAATAGGGTACTTATTACTTGTTTATAAACTTCATAAATTGTTGCTGTGCAAAGGCTTTATATCTGCGGTTTTACATCAATGATTGAGTGTGCAAAGCTGTCATCAAGGCAAAGGATGGCTACTTTGAAGAAACTCAAATATAAAATATATTTGGATTTGTTTAACACTTTTTTGGTTACTACATGATTCCATATCTGTTATTTCATAGTTTTGATGTCTTCACTATTATTCTACAATGTTGAAAATAGTCTAAATAAATAAAAACCCATGAACGAGTAGACGTATCCAAACTTTTGACTAGGTCCTGTATGTTTGGACATTCAGCTATATTCATGAGGTATAGTTGAAGAACATAAGAGATCTCCTTACCACTAACTTGAGCCTCAAACGTTGCAGCACTACCCTCTAGTGCCACACCGCTTTGCAGAGGCTGTGTAAATGTTGGTGCCTGTGTTGACATTGTGGACGGCACCCTAAGAGACACAACAAAGCACATCACCAAATCACTCACACACCATAAATCTACCTTATTAATCTTTTACAATAATTGAATGGTAAAATCCCTGAACAAAGCACACATATACATTTAAACTTAGCCACTGAGGGCAGGTTTCCCAGACACAGACTAAGCCTAATCCATGACTAAAAAGCATTGTCAATGGAGATTCTCCATCGAAAGGGCTTTGATTCCAGGACTAAGTTTAATCAGAATAATCTACCTTTCTTTGACATCTTTTACAGTAGTTTTATGGCAAATACATTTGAACTCTACATTTGAACTCAATTCTTAGTTTATGAGAGTGTTACGTCACATCACCAAACCAATGAAGATGAGTCTACCTTTCTTTTACATATGCAAATTAAACCTTAACATCAAATGAACCCAGCATGTATTATTAGCCAATGAGTATCTAATGACTTGTGTCATATCCAGCACCTGGCTTACTGTCACTTGAGCTATCAGAGGATCCATGAGATCTGGGTGTTAGGCCGAACACCAGGGCCACAGCTCCGTGTGACAGCTCACAGACAAGACAGTAACAACTAGAAGCTAGCTAGCTACCCCTCAGGAGATCTGTGCTTCACACACACACTTAAATAACAGATGGCCAACTGGCCTTACATCAATGTTTAATGATTTCCAGTTAAATTAATGTTGATATATTTCAAGTTAAGGTAATAAATTACAGTGTAACACTTTACATTACACTGACCTTATTACTGTGCAAGTATTCCTGTAAGTACAGTGTAACAAGTACTGTAATTACTCAATGTTACACTGTATGTACACTTTATTAAGGGTAAGGCAAGTGTTACTCAATGTAACTAATAGGTGTGTAATAGATTATTTATAACTCAAACTGAACAGAACATATCCCTTGACGTCAGCTGTTAGGCCTACAGTTACACTAGGCCTATACAACACATATGCCTTGACTGGGCCTATGTTTAAGTGCTAAAATGTCTGCCATTGCCGTTCCAGTTCCAGATACAACATAATCCACCAAGTCATCTTTAAATAGCAGCTGGATAACATATCAACATGAGGTTTTGGAATTAAGTATTAATAAACCAGTCATGAATTTAAAGACTGTGTCATCTCCAACAATGTACAAAACACTGCACATTTAAAGCTTAATATTTTAAGAATTTTTATAGGACTATAGATAGAACAGCTTAAACTTAATAGGCCTGTACTTTCAATCCAGTACAGGCATAGAATCGATAATTTATTGACATACATTATTCAACCCAAAAATATGAGCCATTAAGCACTATAGTATCACATTACCTTTCATCCTTAGATACAACGCACATCAAATATAAATTCCTTAGGCCTTTACATTTTTTAAAATTGAACCTTTATTTAACGAGGCAAGTCAGTTAAGAACACATTCTTATTTACAATGACAGCCAAACCCGGACGACGCTGGCCCCTATGGGACTCCCAATCACGGCCGGATGTGATGCAGCCTGGATTCAAACCAGGTTCTGCAGTGACATCTCTTGCACTGAGATGCATTATCTTAGATTACTGCACCACTTGGGAGCCTTAATGAAACACAATATCACAACTTCCATAGAATGGAACATCAATGAAGCTAGCAGAGAAAAGTTATTCTTCATCCGGATATACAGAATATCACTTCAGAAAGTATAACTTTGAAAAACTTCACCTCGAGAAATCTCCACAGATCATTAAACAATGGCCTGAGTATATACTGTTCAGAAAGTATACATTGGCGCAACAATTAACTAAGGCATTGCCTTAACAATCAATTATAGCCTGCATCATATTGATAATGTATGAAAACTATCCAAAACTGTAAACTTTTGATGAGCCATGTAACACAAATTGGAACGCTCTAAAAATACTTGGTACCAGACTTGATTGACAGTCACCATGTGACACATAACTGGAGGTGCAACTGATAGCCCTGCTGCTGATTTCCTTAAAAAGACATTGCTCCGCAGCTGGGACACCACTCTAACGCTAATACGGGCTATTCTGGGAGCTTCTCAAAACGTTTCACCAAATAGAAAAAACCTTGCATTAAAAGCATTAGTTCTTAATAAGGTATGTATTTAAAATGAAACATTCATAATGTTAAATGATTCCCATAATATATTTTGAGACACGTGTCTCCAATTAGGTGGAAATCACCAATTGTCACGTTATTCTTTTGGAATTACTATATACAGATAACACAATATTAATTGACAAGCACTGCATTAGTATAGGTTAAGGTTTAAAGAACTACAATGACTTACTTGTATCCACAAGAGTGCCTGGATTTGATTGGGGGAAGCCCAGGAGTTTTATCTCATCAGAAATCTCCTTATCCAGAAATGTTGACAGAAAATCCAATGTGAAAACAGTTTAGCCTCAAAGAAACCCAAAAAAACAAAACCACACAGTGTAGCTGTGTAGTTTTGTTTTTTTCCCTTATGCAATCCCTACACCCGAGGCAAGGCTGGGAATGCTCCAACTGCTCAGAAGTGACAATATGGTTGTGTTACTTTTTATACCCCTGGGCAAATCAGCATCATCAGTGCATCCGCTCTCCTTATTGGTCTGCCACTCAGAGGGGCTGATGGGAGATGGGAAGCTATATTATGCAAGCTCACACCTGTCACTCACTTCACTTAACATTGTCCAGGCACTGTTGTCACTGCTTGGGTTCATTTGCCTTTCTTTTGACACAAAACATTTAGCTTTGAATGACTGTCTTCTTGAATAAGGACAATCTTTCATATCCCCAAATGCTACCACTATGTCAATTTCTGTTCTAAAATGTAAAAGTACCTAATTTAATTTATTGACCAAATGGAAAGCGTGGCTATGCTTGTCACTCAGATCCTGGGCTACCCCCCATCACCTACGCAGCAAGACTGGAACAAATTATGCCATTAGAGGAACAGGGGCATTGTTTACATATGGCTGCTAAATACTTGTGGCAGCTATGTTAGTACGTGTACGTTTTCCTGTCTTTATATACAAAGATGTATAATAGTCTGTACAGCCTTATTCTAAAATTGATTAAATAAAAAAAATCCTCATCAATCTACTCACAATACCCCATAATGACAAAGCAAAAACAGGTTTTTAGATATTTGCAAATATATATAAAAAAAATAAAAAAAACAGAAATACCTTTCTTACATAATTATTCAGACCCTGTACCTCATTGACTCTGCCCTTGATTACTGACCTCTGCCTGCCCTCGACCTGCCTAGGGCTGTCCCCTTGTGTAATAAATATTTTGAGAATTGTACTATCCGCCTCCCGTATCTGCAGCTGGGTCATATCCTGAGTCGTGGTAGTACGAACTGGCCATGACTGACCCAGCAGACTCGGACTAGCTCTGCAACACTGTCTCCTCACAAAGAGCCACCATTAGAAGACGTGAGGAGATGCTACGGAACCTTATGGAAAGATTCCACAACGTGGCAGAACGCCATGACCAAACCTTCCACCTCTTACTGGAGCAATTCTGCCAGCCATCTAATAGGCAGCAAGCCACAACGGTACCTGCCCAGACTCTCAGTAACCTCATTACAAGCGGTGCTTCTCCCCTTCCTAATCCGGCTCTCCGAGAACCCCACCTACCTCCTCCGGAGCCCTACACTGGGGATCCTGAAACATGCCAGGCATTTCTCTCCCGGTGCACCCTCATCTTTGAGCTGCAGCCCTGTTCGCTTCCTTCGGATCGCTTGAAGATAGCGTACCTTAAAACGCTGTCTGGGAGGGCGCTCACCTGGGCTACGGTGGTGTGGGAACAACAAACCGCCGTGTGCCATAATCTGGAGGCGTTCGTAGAGGAGGTAAGGAAGGTGTTCGATTCTCCGATGTACGGGAGAGAGGCGTCTCGGAAACTGTATCTGGAAACTGCGTCAGGATTCCCGTAGAGTGGCTGACTTCCCTATTCGACACCTTCCATCATGGATTATCGGAGAGGATTGAAGACAAGATACCCAATGGACCTCGACTCCCGGAAGCCCCCGACGCCTACACGCCTGAGAGAATCCGGAGTTACCTGAGTTCCCTCGGGAATCATCAAGGACTGTCGATTCATCTCCTCCGGGGCCCATGCAACTGGGCAAGTCTATATTATCCCCTGGGGAACGTTCACACAGACTGAGCTCTGAAACCTGTCTGGATTGTGGAACTTCCGGACGTTACATATCCACCTGAACAATAAAATACCCAGGTCCATCAGTAGGTACGAGTACGTTGGTGGGCCATACAGGGAGTCTCCCATCTCCCTTTACTCGTACTCCTCTCCATGCTATCCTATTGTGGGGTGACCGGTCTAAGTCTCTCCGGGTGATCCTGGACTCAAGAGTTTTATGGACACTGCCTTGGTGTCGGAGCTGGGACTCTCCACACAATCTCTCTCCGTTCCCATGTATGCCAGAGCTCTATTGGCAGGATCAATCACAGCACCATTTCTATCAATCTGAGAGTGTCAGTGAATCACAGTGAGTCCATGCAGTTCCTGCTCATTGAATCTCCTCATACACCTGTGGTTTTGGGATTGTCATGGCTCCAGAGGCACAACCCCATGATCGACTGGGCTATGGGTTCTATCCTGGGGTGGAGCCCGTTTTGCCACGCACATTGCCTCTAGGTGGCGCAGCCTGCCCCTGGACATCCTCCCGTGTGCTTGGGTAAAGCTTTGGATCTCGCCACCATCCCTGCGGAGTATCAGGGCCTCCGGGAGGTTTTCAATAAGGCCTGCATCATATCTCTTCCTAAACATCGACCCTATGATTGCGCCACTGACCTCTTCCCTGGTACTACACCACCTCAGGGACGGCTCTATTCCCTGTCTGGTCCGGAGACCAAGGCCATGGAGGAGTACATTGAGGGCTTTCTGGCTGCTTGGAGCATTCGTCCTTCATCCTGCCAGCTCAGGGTTCTTCTTTGTGGAGAAGAACAAAACCCTCCGCCCGTGTATCGACTACCGGGGCCTCAATGACATCACGGTAAAGAAACATTACCCACTACCACTCCTCTCCGCGTCGTTCAAGCCTCTCCAGGTGGTGACTGTATTTTCGAAGTTGGACCTTCGGAACGCATACCATCTGGTTCAGATACGGGAAGGAGACGAATGGAAAACAGCCTTTAACACAGCTAGCAGGCACTACGAGTATCTGGTGATGCCACAGTGTTCCAGGCTCTGGTCAATGATGTGCTCCGTGACATGTTGAACAGATTTGTGTTTGTTTACCTTGACGACATCCTTGTCTTTTCCCGTTCGGTTCAGGAGCATGTCCTCACGTCCGAAAAGTCCTGCAGCGCCTCCTGGAGAACCAGTTGTTTGTCAAGGCTGAGAAGTGTGAATTCCATCGTTTCACTATCTCCTTTCTGGGATACGCCATCACAGCAGGGAACATTCAAATGCATCCTGACAAGGTGAGAGCAGAGGTTGATTGGACTCAACCCATGTCCAGAGTGCAGCTGCCACATTTTCTGGGGTTTGCACATTCCTACCGCCGCTTCTTTCAGGACTACAGCACCCTGGCTTCCCCCTCTTTACCCTCACTTGTCCCAAGGTTCTGTTCATGTGGTCCCCAGCTGCTTACCATGTAGGATCTGAAGCATCGGTTCAACACAGCCCCCATCCACATCCATCCGGACATGTCCCGTGTCGTGGTAATTTCCTGTATTACTAAACATTTGAGAGTGCAAACCACACACAAGTCAGAGTCATATTAGAAAGTCCATCTTTAATTATATGAGCACCATAGCCCTGTGACTCTCAGATCAATTCGGTGTCTATAAATGAGAGTGCTTACAAAACAGTTCTTAGTATCATTTATAGCCAAGACACACCCATCTCAACTCACATGACAAATAACAGATCTTAGGAACATTACACAAAGAACATTTTACATGAAAGAGGAGTATCCCATAGCTAGATAGCATTAGCTATAAATTATTGTTCAGTTTGGTCTCTTAAACAAAGTTTTCATCTCGTTCTTGGTACCACTTAGGACCAAAACATTACCTTATCCAGTGGCATATATCAATTGTCAATTCTAGATACACCCATCTCAAATACACCCCCTCCTGGACAAGATCAGAAAAGACAGTGAGCCTCCTAGGCCATATACTAAATCAGGATAAGGGCAACCTCAGAGGGGACATTCAATAGTTATAGACACATTCCCATAAGAAGACAAGCCTGACCTCTCCCCTCTCTGGGCCCCTAGTGTCTAAGCCCTAGCAGAGAAGGGATAACTGCAAACTGCCAACAGTATTATCCAAAAGAAGACATTCTAATGACATATCTCACATAAGCATTATTATATTCATAAAACATCTTATTTATGAATGTTACCTAACTAATTCATCCCTAACACCCGTCAGTTTGTGGTAGAGCTCAATGCTTCTGACGTTGGAGTTGGGGCCGTCCTGTCCCAGCGGTCTGCCCGGGAACAAAAGCTGCATCCCTGTGCCTTCCTGTCCCATCATCTCAATCCGGCTGGAACTTCTGGCTGTCAAAATGGCATTGGAGGAGTGGAGGCACTGCCTTGAAAGGGCGGAACATCCATTCTTGGTGTGGACCAACCATAAGAATTAAGAATATCTCCACCACCAAGCACCTCAACTCTAGGCAGCCCCATTGAGCTGTTATTCACACAATTTAATTTAACCCGGGGGGGGGCTAACCGGGGGTACGTCACAGATTTGGCTCGGTCCTCGGTCCCAGAGTGGGCTCATTCCTCTAAGCTAACCTGCCATCCTGGCTCCCGCCAAACCCTGGCCATCCTCCGACAACGCTTTTGGTGTCCCGCTATGGTTTCTGACGTCTCCGCATTCATCGCCGCATGCACGGCGTGCTCAGAATAAGAATCTGAGGCAAGCCCCGGCTGGCCTCCTTCAACAACTCCCTGTTCCTCATCATCCCTGGTCCCCTATATCCCTGGACTTTGTCACTGGTCTCCCTCCATCTGATGGCAACACCACCAACCTTACAGTGGTGGATAGGTTTTCTATAGCCACCCATTTCATACCCCTCCCCAAGTTAGCTTCAGCCAAGGAGACAGCTCTCGCCATTTGAGTGCTCCATGGGTTATCAACCCCAACTCTTCCCTGAGCAAGAGGAATAGGTCAACATACACTCTGCCCCAATGTTCGTCCGCTTACATGGAAGAGAGCCACCGGAAATCAGTTCCCCGCTATCGTCTCGGGCAGAGGGTATGGCTGTCTACGTGGGATCTGCCCCTCCGGGTGGAGTCTCGTAAACCTTTCCCGTTTTATTGGCCCATTCCCCATTTCTAAAGTCCTTAGCTCCTCTGCTGTTAGTCTTCTGTTGCCCCGTACCATCCGTATACATCTTACTTTTCGTGTGTCTAGGATTATACCTTTGTCTCACAGCCCTTTGTCTCCTGTTTCCAGGCCCACCCCCACTCCCCGTCTTATCGACCGCCATCCGATGTCCACGGTGAGATGCGTCCTGAGTTTTTGACCTCGGGGCAGGGGTTTCCAGTACCTGGTTGACTGGGAGGGTTATGCCCCGGAGGAGAGGTGCTGGGTCCCACTAGGAACTTCCTGGAACCGCCAGCACCCCGGTCAACCAGGTATGTGCCCAGGTAGGACAGCAGGTGGCGTCCCTAGAGGGGGGGGTATTGTCACCCCCTGATCTGTTTCACCTGTCTTGTGCTTGTCTCCACCCCCCAAAGAGGTCTCCCATTTGTCCCCATTGTCCCCTGTGTACACGGTTTATAGTGCATGTCAGAACAAAAACCAAGCCATGAGGTCAAAGGAATTGTCCGTAGAGCTCAGAGACAGGATTGTGTTGAGGCACAGATCTGGGGAAGGGTACCAAGCATCCCCAAGAACACAGTTTGGAACCACCAAGACTTTTCCTAAAGCTGTCCACTAAACTGAGCAATCAGGGGAGAAGGGCCTTGGTCAAGAAGGTGACCAAGAACCTGATGGTCACTCTGACAGAGCTCCAGAGTTCCCTTGTGGAGATGGGAGAACCTTCGAGGACAACCATCTCTGCAGCACTCCAACAATCAGGCCTTTATGGTGGAGTGGCCAGACGGAAGCCACTCTTCAGTAAAAGGCACATGACAGACCGCTTGGAGTTTGCCAAAAGGCACCTAAAGGACTCTCAGACTATGAGTAACAAGATTCTCTGGCCTGAATGCCAAGCATCACGTCAGGAGGAAACCTGTCATTATCCTTACGGTGAAGCATGGTGGTGGCAGCATCATGCTGTGGGGATGTTTTTCAGCTGCAGGGACTGGGAGACCAGTCAGGATCAAGGGAAAGATGAATGTACTTGAGTGGTCCAGCCAGAGCCCGGAACTTGAACCTGATCAAACATTTCTGTACAGATCTGAAAATAGCTGTGCAGCAACACTCCCCTGTCAACCTTTTAGAGCTTGAGAGGATCTGCAGAGAAGAATGGGATAAACTCCCCAAATACCAGTGTGCCAAGCTTGTAGAGTAATACCCAAGAAGACTTGAGGCTGTAATCGCTGCCAAAGGCGCTTCAACAAAGTACTGAGTAAAGGGTCTGAACACATAAATGTGATAGTTCCATTGAATTTATTTTGATAAATTCTATAACACTGTTTTTGCTTTTGTCATTATGGGATACTGTGTGTAGACTGATGAGAGAGGAAAAAAACTATTTAAATACATTTTAGAAAAAGTCTAACGTAACAAAATGTGGAAAAAGTCAAGGGGTCTGAATACTTTCCAAATGCACGGGCTCCCGAGTGGCGCAGCGGTCAAAGGCACTGCATCTCAGTGCTTGAGGGGGCACTACAGACACCCTGGTTCGATTCCCATAGGGCGGCGTACAATTGGCCCAGCATCGTCCAGGTTTAGCTGGGGTAGGCCGTCATTGTAAATAAGAATGTGTTCTTAACTGACTTGCCCAGTTAAATAGAAAAATACAGATGTATGATCTTAATTTGAGTCAGTTTGCTATAACAGGTTATGTGAAATATAATTCAATTAAAATTTTCGTGAGGGTTGATACATTTTTTTCATAAGGGAAAATCAACTCTGAAATTTTAAAGTGGAAATTACAAACTTCAGAAGCCTTTTTAAACCTCAAATACACCACAGGTTTTACATGTCCTGCATTGCAGGAAATGTCTCCTGCAACATTTTTGTCTGTATACATTATCAAAATGCTCACTCACAGAATGTTTTTCAAAACAGTCATGAAATTGACTCTACTCCAAAAGATAATCTTCAATACTTCATTCTGATATTGGACAATACATCAAAACAGTTTTCACAAAAAGGCTTTAATTGCAAACAAAGGGACTACATGCAATAGGCAAATTGCCACAAAATGTACACACGTGTATGCTGTGAAACTCCAATAAATACATAATTTCTTTATTCAAGTCCCCAGACTCCCTATTTTCCCTCCTGCTCCTCTTGACTTTTTATGTTGTTTACTTGTTGAGGATGCATGTACAGTTTTCCTATCTGGATCTTCAGTGTTGATCATGACGACTGCCTGGGCTTTGAAACACTTTGGTTTGGCTCTGCTGGGGAATACAGATAACTGTGTAAATTGAGAGGTCACATTTATTGATAGTTTAGGGGTCATACATCCCAGAATCAAATCTATGAACAGTTACATGTTACACAATGTCATTATTTAACTTGTGTGTATATCTGTTCTATGGTTGTTACTGTTTATAATGTTGAACCCTGACTGCACTACAAATGTATCAATTTAAACAAAGATATTGATTGATTGATGAATGTGAATGTAACACTTTGATGAGTACCTACATAAGGACATTCTAACACGTAAAAAACCCATACATAAGACATCCATGTGTCACAGTAATGACACTAACTTGAATTCTCAATTGTAGAGGATGAAAAATTAAAATAGGATTTACCAGTGACCAACTCGTCTGCAGAACAGCAGACTTCCCCCTCTTCCTATTTGGCATCTCACACACTTCCCAGAGTCTGACACAATAGCACAATAGCATTCTTCTTTACAATGACATGAGTATCACTGCAAGGGAGACAAACATGTAACTGATATTTTCATCTATTTAGAATCTTGTACCACCCTGCTTTCTTCACAAGCAATAGTGGCAACTTAAAATATCACAAATAAAAATCTATCATCTAATAATAGGCCATTTAAAGTAGTATTAGACAACTCACCCTGCTTTCTCCACAAGCTACAATGACACACTTCAGGAAGGGATCTTCTCCCACCAGGAGATGATTATCTTCTGGCTTTGAAAGGTACTGAGGAGTAGATCCACAGACTGGGGGAGACCAAGCTACACTATTTTCTATCGCATTGTTTGATACGTTCCATTAGGTTCAGGAGGATGTACTCATCAAATTAGATGAGCTTGTGCACAATATTTGAAAATCCAGGGGCACAACGTTGGTTTTAGAAGTGAGGGGTACATAACTTTATATAGATTTTTTAATCCAGTTGGATAAACACTCCAAACAGCCTACCTGACGCTCGGAGGCGTCCGCATGGTCCTAAAGCACACTGTTGCCCTGTTTTGTATCACAGGGGGGGACAAAAATGCAATTTCAGAATGTGGGGGGGACATGTCCCCAGGGAAAGTTGCTCCACTGTGAAAATCATAAGGTGAAAGAAACAGTCTACCAATGGAGACGAATGTGTACAATTATAAAATATTAAGCAATTTTTTCATTAGAACAAACTGCTTTTCTTCTCAAATGTTACAGTGGGCAGAACAAGTATTTGATACACTGCCAATTTTGCAGGTTTTCCTACTTACAAAGCATGTAGAGGCCTGTAATTTTTTTAATCATAGGTACACTTCAACTGTGAGAGACGGATATTTTAAACAAAAATCCAGTAGTAATTCATTTGCATTTTATTGCATGACATAAGTATTTGATCACCTACCAACCAGTAAGAATTCCTGCTCTCACAGAAGTGTTAGTTTTTCTTTAAGAAGCCCTCCTTGTTCTCCACTCATTACCTGTGTTAACTGCACCTGTTTGAACTCGTTACCTGTATAAAAGACACCTGTCACACATTCAATCTTACAGACTCCAACCTCTCCACAGTGGCCAAGACCAGAGAGCTGTGTAAGGACATCAGGGATCAAATTGTAAACCTGCACAAGGCTGGGATGGGCTACATGACAATAGGCAAGCAGCTTGGTGAGAAGGCAACAACTGTTAGAAAATCGAAGAAGTTCAAGATGACGGTCAATCACCCTCGGTCTGGGGCTCCATGCAAGATCTCACCTCGTGGGGCATCAATGATCATGAGGAAGGTGAGGGATCAGCCCAGAACTACACGGCAGGACCTGGACAATGACCTGAAGAGAGCTGGGACCACAGTCTCAAAGAAAACCATTAGTAACACACTACGCCGTCATGGATTAAAATCCTGCAGAGCACGCAAGGTCCCCCTGCTCAAGCCAGCGCATGTCCAGGCCCGTCTGAAGTTTGACAATGACCATCTGGATGATCCAGAGGAGGAATGGGAGAAGGTCATGTGGTCTGATGAGACAAAAATAGAGCTCCACTCGCCATGTTTGGAGGAAGAAGAACGATGAGTACAACCCCAAGAACACCATCCCAACCGTGAAGCATGGAGGTGGAAACATCATTCTTTGGGGATGCTTTTCTGCAAAGGGGACAGGATGACTGCACTGTATTGAGGGGATGGATGGGGCCATGTATCGCGAGATCTTGGCCAACAACCTCCTTCCCTCAGCATGACCACGACCCGAAACACACAACCAGGGCAACTAAGGAGTGGCTCCGTAAGAAGCATCTCAAGGTCCTGGAGTGGCCTAGCCAGTCTCCAGACCTGAACCCAATAGAATATCTTTGGAGGGCGCTCTGTATTGCCCAGCGACAGCCCCGAAACCTGAAGGATCTGGAGAAGGTCTGTATGGAGGATTGGGCCAAAATCCCTGCTGCAGTGTGTGCAAACCTGGCGAAGAACTACAGGAAACATATGATCTCTGTAATTGCAAACAAAGTTTTCGGTACCAAATATTAAGTTCTGCTTTTCTGATGTATCAAATACTTATGTCATGCAATAAAATGCAAATTAATTACTTAAAAATCATACAATGTGAATGTCTCTCACAGTTGAAGTGTACCTGTGATAAAAATTACAGACCTCTACATGCTTTGTAAGTAGGAAAACCTGCAAAATCGGCAGTGTATCAAATACTTGTTCTCCCCACTGTATGTGATATTATCAAGAATATCCCATGGCTTGTCTATCTGTTGCAGATAAAGGCCAATCTTAAGCCTGTATCTGCAATATTTCAGCCCTCTACCACAGGAGGGGAGCCAGCCTTATCATCACTGTGTGAGGACTGAAGTAGTTAGTGGAGTGGAGATGTAGATTGGAGTGAAGAGGTATAACCTGCGGAACCACAATTTGACCTGAGAGATTGTGTTACCCCACAACATACAGTACAACAGCAGAGCAGTCAACCTTAAATGCAATCCATACAACTTCCAGGTATTTCAATGAAGGAAATGTTCCCCTTTGATTTGAAAGATTATGATTTATAACTACCAAATTAGTCCTACCTTGTCATAACAAAACAATACTCAATTCTTTAGCCCGTTTTTGTCATAAACCAGGTTTCCATCCAACCTTTTAATGCGAGTAAAGTACGTCTGATGAAAAAAATACGCTAGGCAAGGTGGGATCATTTTGTTTCTAAAATTAATTATGCAACAAATTGCATTGGAAACGCTTTCATGTGCAAATATTGATATAATAACCATCATATCGAAGTAAACTTGGAGACATGTGTTGTCCTCCCAGTACGACCCGGGAAAGCATGCAGTTTATTAGGCTAGAGATTAATTAAATTATGATTAACTTTATAGGGTGGTGAAAGTGAAAATTGATGAACTTGATGCTCCTTTCTAATAAATATTAAGGGTCTTATTCTGGTGACATGATCATGCCGTTTGATAAATAATAATGTCCATAATAATCCTATCATGTACACTACAGTTAAAAACTTTGGGGTCACTTTTGTCCATTAAAATAACATCACATTGATCAATCTGAGATATGGCTTTTTCTTTGCAACTCTGCCTAGAAGGCCAGCGTTCCGGAGTCGCCTCTTCACTGTTGACGTTGAGACTGGTGTTTTGCGGGTACTATTTAATGAAGCCAGTTGAGGACTTGTGAGGCGTCTGTTTCTCAAACTAGACATCTAGTGTACTTGTCTTCTTGCTCAGTTGTGCACCAGGGCCTCCCACTCCTCTTTCTATTCTGGTTATAGCCAGTTTGTGCTGTTCTGTGAAGAGAGTAGTACACAGCATTGTACGAGATCTTCAGTCTCTTGGCATTTTCTCACATGGAATAGCCTTCATTTCTCAGAACAAGAATAGACTAACGAGTTTCAGAAGAAAGTTCTTTGTTTCTGGCCATTTTGAGCCTGTAACCGAACCCCAAAATGCTGACGCTCCAGATACTCAACAGGTCTAAAGAAGGCCAAGTCCATGCTAGGTAAAGCTCCGCCTTATCTCAGTTCACTGGTCACGATGGCAACACCCACCCGTAGCACACGCTCCAGAAAGTGTATCTCACTGATCATCCCTAAAGCCAACACCTCATTTGGCCGCCTTTCGTTCCAGTTCTCTGCTGCCTGTGACTGGAACGAATTGCAAAAATCGCTGAAGTTGGAGACTTTTATCTCCCTCACCAACTTCAAACATCTGCTATCTGAGCAGCTAACCGATCGCTGCAGCTGTACATAGTCTATAGGTAAATAGCCCACCCAATTTTACCTACCTCATTCCCATACTGTTTATATTTATTTACTTTTCTGCTCTTTTGCACACCAATATCTCTACCTGTACATGACCATCTGATAATTTATCACTCCAGTGTTAATCTTCAAAATTTTAATTATTCACCTACCTCCTCATGCCTTTTGCACACAATGTATATATACACTTTTTTTCTCTACTGTGTTATTGACTTGTTAATTGTTTACTCCATGTGTAACTCTGTGTTGTCTGTTCACACTGCTATGCTTTATCTTGGCCAGGTCGCAGTTGAAAATGAGAACTTGTTCTCAACTAGCCTACCTGGTTAAATAAAGGTGAAATAAAAAATAAATAAATTGCTTCTTCAATCAGGACAACAGTTTTCAGCTGTGCTAACATAATTGCAAAAGGGTTTTATAATGATCAATTAGCCTTTTTAAAATGATAAACTTGGATTAGCTAACACAACGTGCCTTTGGAACACAGGAGTGATGGTTGCTGATAATGGTCCTCTGTACGCCTGTGTAGCTATTCCATAAACAAATCAGCCATTTCCAGGTACAAATGTAATTTACAACATTAACAATGTCTACACTGTATTTCTGATCCATTTGATGTTATTTTAATGGACAAAACTATGCTTTTCTTTCAAAAACAAGGACATTTCTAAGTGACCCCAAGCTTTTGAACAGTAGTGTAGGCTATACACACACTGCATCTGTGAGCTTTTGGCTAAGATGCACGTGCCAATACTGGAGTGGGCACATTCGCTATATAACGCTATATATATTTTTGTGAAAAAATCATTAGTAGAGTTGAAAATGTGATGCAAACCCAATTAACTTGGGTTTTTTATCCGGTACATGGGTTTTTTAACTGCAAAAAAATATAATTCTGTACACTACTTTACATTACGCACAGACTTTTATCCACCAGTCAATTTGATGGAAACACATCTCTAGTCTGAAAATGCACATATTGTTTTAATGTAGATTTTAGAATATTCGCATGATGGAAACCTAGCTATAGTCAATTAATAAATCAATTATGTAAATCTTAAAATAATTAAAAAGTAATGTTGCCCTTAATTAAGTGTATTTTGATTTTTAGTGTGGGGGGTGAAGTGATAAAGTGAAATACAAAAACAGCAAAAAATTATCTGATAGATAATTGTATAACTGTGCATCTTACATGACCATTAAACTGTAGAACCATACAACGGATATAACAAGATGGTAGTAGAGGGAGCACAAACAATTCATGAAACCTTTGACTCGGAAGCTGCATTACTTTATTTCAAATACATTTAATAAGGTAATTTGGCTGAAAGAATTTACCATCTAATCTCCGAGCTTTGAAGTTTAGGATGGGCGTAATACAATAAAAGAGAAATTGGCTAAATTACTGATTTTAGCATTTTATTCGTAAATTAATACCTTGATTCTGTAATTGGAGACCATTTTAGTCATGGAGGCACAGACTCAACGCACTGACTTTCTAGACAAAAGTATACGAAGGAGTTGAAAGTATACGAAGGAGTTGGTTGAGATATAAATTAATTGAGATAATACTTTTATGCAGAGATGAAATACAAATCTACAAAATAAATGAACCCGACCTTCATACACACAGGTGGTTTTGGGTGTAATAGGGTGGTGGTGGTGTCCAGGTTTGGAGGTGACACCACATGCATCCATACAGTTGAAGTTAGGGTTACCCAGTGTACTACTGTTCAAAGTCAACACTACTTCCCATTTTTGTGAGAGTGGAAAAGGTACTGTCAGTAAAAAGCTTAATATATATTTTTCTTTCTTCATAAGAGCAGTAGGTACAGGAGATACAGGAGAAAACACAGAGTGCCAAAACAAGTGTGCCAGTTCAGCTTGAGAAGAGGGCAGCTGGGATCGGGACATCTGTTGTTACCTGCATTCACCTGAAGGGCGGCGCTAGAAGATAGGGTGCCACTTGAGTTGACGGCACCACACACATAGAGACCTGCGTCGGCCTCAGTGACTTTCTGTATAAACAATGCATGTTTGCCTTCTTTTTGGGACAGTTCTATGTGCTCATCATTGGTCAGTTTCTCTCCATTCTTGAACCTAAAGCAAGAAGTCAATTATCACACAATCACAACAAGAAAAACACAAATCACATTCCTATTTATCAAAGGGTGAGCTGAAGCACAATCAATCAAAACGACTAGATTATTTAAAATTAGAACGTGCCATTAATGATCAAACGTGAGATCAAAGTTGTGTTATTAAACAGGAATCAAAACAAAAGGCTAGATAAGTCAAACAACAGTAAAGGATTTTAGTCCAATAAATTCATATTATGTTATCCACAAAACATGATTTAGGATTCAGATTTAACACTACTTATGCAGTTTAGAAATCTATCTTATAATTTCTCAATGTGTCCTTTCCTTTCCACCTGAATGATCCTTTTGGAATTGATTAATCAAATATCCCCAACATATAAAGCAGTGACTGTTAATACTACTGTAACCAGACTTTTCATGCTTATGAAGAGTAAAAATAATACAGATTATATTAAAATAATGAAGTTCTACTGTTCCATTTCTACTTGCACCAATACTCCATCTGTGTCAGAAATGACACCTTGACCTATACCCTTTAGAGTGCACTACTTCTGGCCAAAAGTAGTGCACAACATAGGGAATAGGATGCCATTTCAGAGGCAGATTCTATGATAATGAATGACTAAAGTCTATGAGCTACCCACCATGTTAAAGTAGGCTCTGGAAATCCAGTGACCTCCACTTCCAGGGTCACAGGCGACCCCTCCATAACTGTGGGACTAGACAGTAGTTTGGAGAAGTGAGGAGGGCCCTGGCCTGCTAGGTTGCTCCCCATGGACCGGCTGGTACCAGGCAGCCTGATCTCTTCTCTGATGGCTGTGGGATTGCAGAGGTCTGGGTCTTGGCCCTGGTCTGTGAGTGTGACTGCTGTGGTGGTTAATGGGGAGGGGGTAGCATGCGTGTTAAGAGTGCTAGCGGCGGCAGCAGCGAGGAAGGCAGATCCTCGAACCATCATGGTGCTAGGGTCATGCACTTTCTCCTGCGTCTCTGTGACAGAGCTCTCATGCACGGAATACACGGTCTGGTGGCACTCGTTTAGGCCTAGGGGGCCGACCGGTGGAAGATTTGGGAGGTTGGCATTTGGAAGGTTGGGGATGCCCCTGCTTTTCATAATATTGAAGAGTGTGTTTGAGACCAGGCTTGGTGCTGGGACAGTCAGGGGGCTGTGGACGAAAGAAGAGGACTCTGGTCTGAACTTGGTGTTGAGGCCCCCTGTAGGAGAGGGACAGCTTACAGTCTGCTCTCTGATCCTCTGTTGGCTCTGGCTGTTGCTGTAGTCATTATGTGTGCAGTGTAACTGGTGGCTGTACTGGTTGATGTGAATGGTGTGGGACTGGGAGCTGAGACAGAAACCATCCAGGTCCAGGTCATTCTCTGATAGGACGATGTTGGACTCTGGGGTCTCGGAAAGCGGGGGCAGGGAGATGTCGTCGGGGGAAGTGCACTCATATTCGTCGTTGGACAGGGACTCTTCTGTCATGAGGTTATGCCGCTGAAGGTTCCTCTCCGTCAGACCACCTGCGGGCGGCAGCAGAAGTGATGCATCTTGGGGGAAAGGCTCACCCTGTAAGGATTAGAAAAAATAAACAATCAGAGAGAGGTCAAAATAAAAGCATGTCACATACAGATCCCTTATGTATGGGGTCTTGGGACAGAAAACCCCAGTAGTAGTGAAGTATGATAATAAGTCATGATAATACCTCAAAAAACAACAAGGACTTCAGGAAATGAAAAACAACAGGGGAAACCAATTGTTTGAGGACTTAAGAAGACCAACCTGATCAGTATTAGAAGTATGAAACCCAGGGAAGTTCCTCTGAGCAGGGCCCTGTCTCTCCTTCTTCTGGAACTCTCTCTGTATATCAGAGAAGCTGGGAGCCGAAGCGAAGGCAAGAGGAGAAAGAATAGTAGGAGGGGTGACCAAAGACTTTATCCCTGCCTCGTTGAGCGTATGGACTTTCCTGTCTCTCTCCAGCGGTGAACAGGACAGGTTGAAGGTCTGTGTACATGAGAAAGAGGTGCTCAGCTGCTCTTTTCTCTCCATCGTCAACCTGCTGGTGATAGTCTCCACTCTGCTGGTCTCCGAGCACAACTCCCGGGTATGATACCTATAATAATTATAATAATACATGAGTTTTATAGAGCGTTTTCATGGAGCCAAAGTATATTTATAATAGTTACAAAGAAACAGAATAAACCAAAAAAGAAAATCAACAATACAAAAAATTCGAGTTCGCCACTCCCACATTCACACCTTGTCCGTTGGTTGCACTTGTTGGTCTGCCCTGTACAGAGCTTGCGCAAGCCCGGTATCCAAACATGCATGGCTTGAGATGCAGTCAACGTTCAAGCTACCTAGTTAGTAAATATCAACAGTACTGCTACAGAAGCATAACATTTGATTAACATCACCAATATTTGGTCTAGTTGACTGATACACGCAAAACAGAGGCAGAAAGAGAGTAGATAGGCTGCATCAACAACACTCGCTCCGAACCAACTCCATCCCTTCCTCAGTCGGCAGCAGTAACACAGATAGAACCCCTGGTCTAGACTCTTTCTTCACTCAGGCCCCCCCCATCCAGCATTGGAGAACATCCCACTATCCCGCATTTTCTATTTCTATGGGCACAAGCACTGTTCATGACACAAACTGTTTACACCCTTCTTGTTGGTGGAGAGAATGTTGCAGTTCTACATATTTTGCCATGCCTAATGTTTATTCATGTGATATTTGAGTGACTCAAACATTACAACAAAATATATGGGATAAAAAACTTTTGCTGACATTGGCTAGTTAATCTGGACATTTCTTAACATTTCTGTTAAGTTATAAATAACTCTCTAAGGTATGCAATGACTGACAAGACAAGAGTAAAACTACCCAATTACACCTTCTGCATTATACTGTTTTCAGACATTGAATATCCCTTTGAGCATGGTGAATGTATTAATTACGTTTTGGATTGTGTATCAATAAACCCAATCAATCACTACAAATATACAGGCGTCCTTTCTAACTCAGTTGCTGGAGAGGAAGGAAACCACTCAGGGTTTTCACCATGACACCAATGGTGACTTTAAAACAGTTACAGAGTTAAATGGCTGTGATAGGAGAAATCTGAGGATGGATCAACAACATTGTAGTTACTCCACAATAATAACTTAATTGACAGAGTGAAAAGAGGGAAGCCTGTACAGAATAAAAATATTCCAAAACATGTATCCTGTTTGCAGCAAGGCACTAAAGTAATATATTTTGTTGCATAAACAAATATTCCTATGCTCATGGGGATGCCCGTTAACACCTGTCCCCTGAAAGGTCTGTGCACGGCCCTGTGTGTGTGTGTGTGTGAGTGAGCGAGCGAGTGAGTGAGTGAGTGGAGGATGTACGTGTAGATAATGGTGGTGGTTGAAGGTACCTGCTCTCTGATAACACTTTGTTGTGATGTTCTGGGTGGAGTTTATCTGGTAGTTCCTGGCTCCTTGTTTTGCGGATTTGAGGTTTCTTGCTTCTTGTGTTTTCAATTATTTTGATGGGTACCTCTTTCCCGTTCATTCCCATGGTTAGTTCGGGAGTGTGTCCAGTTTCTTTCAGCTCAGACTGCTGAAATCATACATTATAATGTCCAAAAAATAAATGGAACCCACATTTCACACAGTATGATAAAAAACTGTGAGACTGAAAATATACAAATATTTTTTGACAGATTACAGATGGTTTCAGAAGTGGGATCCAAAACTCACTGAAGCCAACAAAATGGTGTATCGTTTCCTTATCAATAAACATACCACATCAAGAGACTCCTGGGGGTACATCTCAGCTTTCTCTGTTTCTTGGTTAGATTTTTTCTCTTGTTTGTTTTCCTCTTGTATGTCATTATCCAATTCTTTTATTTCAGGCTCCTGCTTCAAAGCCTCAGTCTGAAATTAGAGAACAATCACATATTTTCAAGAGGCATTTTCTAGTAAAATATCTGAGGAAAATAACCAGGCAAAAAAGCTTTTTTCATCGTACCTGTAGTTTAGCCTCCAAATCCATCAATCCATTAGATAGTTCCTTTATCGATTCCACTATCTCATTGTGTCTGGTGACAGTTTTCTCAGTATACTTATTTCCCTCCTCAGCACCTGTACATTAAAAACAGTTCATACAGTCCTCAATGCCAGTGTCATGGGTGTGACTTCCAATAAGGACAGGGGGACATGTCCCCCCACATTTTGAAATAGCATTTTTGGTCAGCTTTATGTTGGCATACTTTTTCTTACTCCCAAAAAGCTGACCATAAGAATTCTGTCTCAAGTCAAGATGGTGGTTTATTGTTTCCTTACCATGCAGACAGACAGCCAGTTCTGTGATTTGGCTGATCCTCTCCTCTTGCTGGGGCACAGTGGGCCAAACAAACTTCTCAAACTGCTTGTATAGAATAGACACTGCTTCCCTGGTCTTACACTGGGAAGAGTACTTCCCTACTCTCACAATTGTAGCACTTGCTTCATCACACCAGAAGTTATACTGAAATTCAAAAGCAGAAAAAATTGTGAGACAATTGCAGCAGATATTAGGCGAACACAAAATACGCTATATCCAATTCCTTGAATTCCTCCATTTCCTTTATGATGCTTTCTGACAAGATGTTAGTTGATTTTTTTCTCCAAATTTTTTTTTCTCCACAATTGGCAAGTAGAGGGTAAACTATTTGTCTTATGTTTTCTCCATCCACACCTCATCCATGGCTTGCTGCAGCTTTACGCTCATGTCCAGATTCTGCTTGTACTCCTCCACAGTCTTGTCAAAGTCCCCCAGCTGTCTCTGTAGCTCATTAACAGCATCCTCTATCTCTCCGGGGCTACTGCCTATTAGTTGCTTCTCTGTGCTGGAAGTCACTTTAACTGTAAATACCTGCACCCGTTTCTGCAATATCTGGATCAAGAGAGAAAGAGAAAGAGGCAAACAAAATATGCATGACCTAGGAATAATTTCAAAACCATTGAACAGCA
This sequence comes from Oncorhynchus nerka, assembly GCF_034236695.1. Taxonomy (NCBI): domain Eukaryota; kingdom Metazoa; phylum Chordata; class Actinopteri; order Salmoniformes; family Salmonidae; genus Oncorhynchus; species Oncorhynchus nerka. The sequence continues at coordinate 34,354,685 of NC_088396.1, read as the reverse complement.
GGTAATGAGGGAAATGTGATGTTGTTGTTGTAGTGGCAAACAGGGTGTGTCTCACCTGTAACTTTTCAACATAAATCTCTATCTGCTGGATTTGGTTTTTCACTGCTTTCAGGTTCCTTGACTTGTCGTTTTTCTTCATATAATTGAACTTCAAGTTGTTGAATTTCTTCTTGAGGTCCTTGAATGACTTTCTCAGCTGAAATGAAAAGAATCATGATCTATTAATAACAAATGTTTTAAATCAGAATCCAAAACATTTAAATCAGTTAAGACATAAAAGCCTCATATCATCATCATCATCATCATCATCCTGTGTTTCTTATCTGCGTTGACATGTAAATCCATTGTAATTCACTCCCGTTAATACAGTTACAGAACATTGAACAAGTACCATCTAACAGCACCACCAGAGATATGAAGGAGGGGGAGGGTGGCTGGGTTAGGGTATCCTATCTTGGCAGGAAAACAGAAAAGTGTAGAAGAGCAGGGTTGGATTCAGATTCACTCAGTGTAAGGATTATTTTGGTGCATTTATTGGCTAAGACTGGAGACGTGATTTATACAGTAGGGCCATTTCTGTATCAGCCGACGGGCTTCTGCAGAGGTGTAGAGTCTCCGAATGACCAGCTCATATGTCAGACAAGGACAGCTGCAGCCTAACCAGCCTCCCTGTACATCCCATTTTGGGAACCTCGTATAACTATATCTAACTATCTTTTTCCCTAGCTGAGATGGGTACATGGGGAGTGTCTGTTTCACACACACACACACACACACACACACACACACACACACACACACACACTACCGTGGTATATGCGTCAACATCAACCTTGGGAAAATCCTATGCATTATCATTAACAGCAGACTTGTACATTTACTCAGTGAAACCAATGTACTGAGCAAATGTCAAATTGGCTTTTTACCAAATTACCGTAAGACAGACCATGTGTTCACCCTGCACACCCTAATTGACAAACAAACAAACCAAAACAAAGGCAAAGTCTTCTCATGCTTTGTTGATTTCAAAAAAGCTTTTGACCCATTTTGGCAAGAGGGTCTGCTATACAAATTCATGGAAAGTGGTGTTGGGGGAATTTAGGGAACTCAGTGAGGAACACTGTATACGGCCCAGGAGGTAGATGGTAGATATAAAAAGTGATTGAGTAGGCTGCATAGATTTCATGACTAGAAGCTCAAAAGATGAAAATGCAGTAATTTTTCTTTTTGTAAATTGAAATTTGCTATTGTAAATGTTAGCAACATTTGTGGTGTCCGTGGGGGATATGGTCACTCGTGTTACCAGGAGGAGAGGCCTCATTTAACATAGTAAATTCATCAGGCTTAAGCCATGTTTCAGTCTGGCCAATCACATCAATATTATGATGAGTTAATTGACTATAACTGCCTTGGAAGTGAGGGATCTAACATTAAGTAGCTCTATTTTGAGATGAGAGATATCATAATCTCTTCAATAATGACAGGAATGGAGGAGGTCTTTAATCCAGTGAGATTGCTAAAGCGAACACCGCCATGTTCAGTTCTGCACAGATTCTGTCAGACCTGGGCCCTGACAGTAAATCTCAATAAGACAAAAATAATGGTGTTCCAAAAAATGTCCAGTTGCCAGGACCACAAATATGAATTCCATCTAGACACTGTTGCCCTAGAGCACACAAAAAACGATGCATACCTCGGCCTAAACATCAGCGCCACAGGTAACTTCCACAACGCTGTGAACGAGCTGAGAGACAAGGCAAGAAGGGTCTTCTATGCCACCAAAAGGAACATAAAATTCAACATACCATTTAGGATCTGGCTAAAAATACTTGAATCAGTTATAGAACCCATTGCCTTTTAAGGTCTGGGGTCTGCTCACCAACCAAGAATTCACAATATGGGACAAACACCAAATTGAGACTCTGCAATGCAGAATTTTGCAAAAATATCCTCAGTGTCAAACACCAAATAATGCATGTAGAGCAGAATGATCAAAATCCAGAAAAAAGCCATTAAATTCTACAACCACCTAAAAGGAAGCGATTCCCAAACCTTCCATAACAAAGCCATCACCTACAGAGAGATGAACCTGGAGAAGAGTCCCCTAAACAAGCTGGTTTTGGGGCTCTGTTCACAAACATAAACAGACCCTAAAAGAGCCAGAGGATAGCAACACAATTAGACCCAACCAAATCATAAGTAAACAAAAAGATAATTACTTAACACATTGGAAAGAATTAACAAAAAAACAGAGCAAACTATAATGCTATTTGGCCCTAAGCAGAATACCTGACCACTGTGACTGACCCAAACTTAAGGAAAGCTTTGACTATGTACAGACTCAGTGAGCATAGCCCACAAAATGAGGTGTATGACCATATTAGAGACACATATTTCCCTTAGATTACAAAGATCCACAAATAACTTGAAAACAAACCAAATTTTGATAAACTCCCTTATCTACAGGGTGAAATACCACAGTGTGCCATCAAAGCAGCAATATTTGTGACCTGTTGCCACAAGGAAAGGGCAACCAGTGAAGAACAAACACCATTGTAAATACAACCCATATTTATTTTCCCTTGTGTACTTTAACAATTTGCACATAATATGACATTTGAAATGTTTAATATTTTTTTACTTTTGTGAGTGGAATGTTTACTTTAAATTTTTATTGTTTATTATCTACTTCACTTGCTTTGGCAATGTTAACATATGTTTTCCATGCCAATGAAGCCCTTAAAGTGAATTTTGAGAGAGAGAGAGAAACAAGAAGGAAACATTAAGGAAAGTCTGTTTGATGTCGCAAAGCAATTACTGTATAGCTACTGAGCCAGATGCTACGGAGACGTAACTGAGACCTGACCCACTGATAACTTAATAGACCCAAAGTAAATAACCTTTAGAGAACTATAAACATACCCATTAAGAAATACTATTTCGAGATTACAGATGACAAAGATTCCCATGCATATGTTACGTTCCCCAGTTACTGTGTTGTAGTTTGTATTTGAGTGTGTTTCAGGAGATGGCTTCCTGAAATCCCCCAAGCAGCTGATTGGTCGACTCCACGGCTAATTGGATCTGACCCCGCCCCCTTGTCAAGTTACAGCTGTATCCCATTAGACTCCTTTTCCAGTTATAAAAGCCAGTATCCTGTTGTTCAGGAGAGAGATCATTGCTGGGAGGTCATTGAAGAAAGATGATTGCTGGGGCCTCCCGGGTGGCGCAGTGTGTAAGGGCGCTATACTGCAGCGCCAGCTGCGCCATCAGAGACTCTGGGTTCGTGTCCAGGCTCTGTCTTAACCGGCCGTGACCGGGAGGTCCATGGGGCGACGCACAATTGGCCTAGCGTCGTCCGGGTTAGGGAGGGTTTGGCAGGTAGGGATGTCCTTGTCTCATCGCGCACCAGCGACTCCTGTGGCGGGTCGGGCGCAGTGCGCGCTAACCAAGTTTGCCGGGTGCACTGTGTTTCCTCCGACACATTGGTGCGGCTGGCTTCCGGGTTGGATGCGCGCTGTGTAAAGAAGCAGTGCGCCTTGTTGGGTTGTGTATCAGAGGACGCATGACTTTCAACCTTCGTCTCTCCCGAGCCCGTAAGGGAGTCGTAGCGATGAGACAAGATAGTAGCTACTAAAACAATTGGATACCACAAAATTGGGAAGAAAAAGAGGTAAAATTCAACAAAAAAAGATTAAAAGATTTTTAAAAAAGAAAAGAAAAGAAAGATGATTGCAGAGAGAGGAGGCTGATGGTTATAGCATATGTTGGTTGTTTCTCAGGCAGATGGTATGTACTATGTTAGTTGTAGATGGGAACAACTTTGGTATGTTCTGTGTGAGTTTGTTGCTCAGTCAGAGCCTATTTGATGACATGTGTTTCTCAGTGTGTTTGAAATGGTTAATATTCTGTTTCATTTGTTCCCAGGGGGTAAGGGGAAGGCACCTAGGGAGTGCTTAGGCAAGAGGCCCGTGGGCATACATATACCCATAGTATATTCACTGTCTAGGCACACTAGGTAAGACATGGGCAGACCACCCCCTGTATTTTGGTTAGGGCACCAGGTGGTGCTAAATTAGGTAAGTAGTGGTTAGGCAGGTAAGATAGGAGAAGGGGCATTGATATTTACTTTCTTTGCTTTGGTTCCGTCCAGCCCCTTTTCCCCATATTACCGTGCGAAGGAATACATTCCTAGTAAATGGTCAATTCTCTGCCTTTTGTCATCCTTACTCACACCTACAGCCCATACCTCTTTCACTTCACGGAGAGTTGAGTTGTAGCAGGGTGTTGCGTAACAGTATGATAGAAATATACTGTATGTGATCGTAAGTTATAAGCAAGGTTTGAAATTATACATTTGTCAAATATTATATGTTTGGGCTTCTTGCGGTCAATTTGCAGTCTAGAATTTATGCTCCGGCCCCCTGACCATCCGCTCAAGAAAAAAATGGGCCTTTAGTTTGCAGAACCAGAGAAGTATGGCCCTTGAGGGAAGTAGGCCTAGCCTAGGCTGTGCTACTGTATATTGAGGGTACGGTCTGAGAGCTTGATCGGCTTTAAATTGAGTCTCACCCCAGCTGATGGGCAGCAGCATCTGCTCCTGCTAATAAAATACCATGTCTACTCATCCATATTTATAAAAGGCTTTTGGCTAGTCAAAGTGACATCTAAAGTTGACATTTTTTGCCTTTTAGCTAAGCCTAACCCTTTTCCTAACCTGCTGCGTTAGTTCTCTTAACCTGCTACAAAAGGTCAATCCTGGTCAATTCTGATAAGCTATATCCCATCTGTCTATTTGATGGCACAGCAAAGAGAGAAAGTCCCTCCTTTCAATTTCTAAGCTAAATTTATTTCAATGTCATACCATTACAGCTTAATACTTATGTTATTAATATGAAATACTTAGTCGTTACTAATGTATCTTTATTCATGCACAAAAACATTATTGTAGAGTGGTCTGTACGATTACATAAGACATGATCGGAGTTTATTCCATGTCAATGCAGGAAGTAAACAGAAATTCCTATACTATTTAATAAGGCAATTGACATTGGAATTTCAATTTACTGTACTTCCTGATTTTAAATGGAATTAACACCAACTTTTAAATATAGTGCATTCGGAAAGTATTCAGACCCCTTGACCTTTTCCACATTTTGTTACATTACAGCCTTATTCTAAAATGTATTGAATACATGTTTCTCCTCATCAATCTATGCAAAGTGTAGACAAAGCGAAAACAGGTTTTTTACATAAGTTTTCAGACCCTTTGCTATGAGACTCAAAATTGAGCTCAGGTGCATCCTGTTTCCATTAATCATCCTGGAGATGTTTCTACAACTTGATTGGAGTCCACCTGTGATAAATTCAATTGATTGGACATGCTTTGGAAAGGCACACACCTGTCTAGTTAAGGTCCCACAGTTGACGGTGCACGTCGGAGCAAAAAAACAAGCCATGAGGTCGAAGGAATTGTCCGTAGTCCGAGATAGGATTGTGTTGAGGCACAGATCTGGGGAAGGGTACCACAAAATGTCTGCAGCATTGAAGGTCCCCAATATCACAGTGGCCTCCATCATTCTTAAATGATAGAAGTTTGGAACCACACAAGAAGCCTGGCCAAACTGAGCAATCGGGGGAGAAAGGTCTTGGTCAGGGAGGTGACCAAGAACACGATGGTCACTCTTACAGAGTTCCTTTGTGTAGATGGGAGAACATTCCAGAAGGACAACCATCTCTGCAGCACTCCACCAATCAGGCCTTCATGGTAGAGTGGCCAGACAGAAGCCACTCCTCGGTAAAAGGCACATGACTGCACGCTTGGAGTTTGCCAAAAAGCACCTTAAGGACTCTCAGGCCATGAGAAACAAGATTTTCTGGTCTGATGAAACCAAGATTGAACTCTTCAGCCTTAATGCCAAGAGTCACGTCTGGAGGAAATCCATCCCTACGGTGAAGCATGGTGGTTGCAGCATCATGGGGATATTTTTCAGAGGCAGGGACAGGGAGGCAAGTCAGGATGGAGGGAGCAAAGTACAGAGAGAATGGAGCAAAGTACAGAGATATCCTTGATGGAAACCTGCTCCAGAGCGGTCAGGAGCTCAGACTTTGGTGAATGTCCAGCTTCCAACAGGACAACGACATTAAGCACACAGCCAAGACAACGCAGGAGTGGCTTTGAGACAAGTGTCTGAATGTCTTTGAGTGGCCCAGCCAGAGCCCGAACTTGAACCCGATCGAACAGACCTGAAAATAGCTGTGCAGTGATGCTCCCCATCAAACCTGACAGAGCTTGTGAAGATCTGCAGGGAAGAATGTGAAAAACTCCCCAAATACAGGTGTGCCAAGCTTGTAGTGTCACACCAAAGACTTGAGGCTGTAATCCCTGCCGAAGGTGCTTCAAAAAAGTACAGAGTAAAGGGTCTGGGTTTACTTATGGAAATGTGATATTGAAATGTGATATCATTTTTTTTATTTGCAAACAAAAACCTGTTTTTGCTTTGTCATTATGGGGTATTGTGTGTAGATTAATGAGGGGAAAAAACTATATAATCCATTTTAGAATAAGGTTGTAATGTAATAAAATGTTGAAAAAGTCAAGGGGTCTGAATACTTTCCGAATGCACTGAAAGAGTACACCCCTGCAGCAGTGTCTGGTAAAAGTCTAGGTATGCTCAGCCAACTGTATGGTGTCCTTAGCATAGAGAGAACAGAGATGTATGTCAACCTGTATCACATGTATTCCAAGTAATGGTCCAAGCAAGGTGATATTCATGACATATTTAGGGCCCCTCTACATTCTCTCAGGAGGCTACAGCGGCTCCCTCTGCTGGCCAGATGAAATAACCTAACCAGAAAATAATAATTATGCCCTCATCTACTGTATTATACAGTAGATGGAGCCTTTCTAGGGTATGTATAAGCAAGCAGTGTGAGGTAACAGAAACACCGTAATGAAAACAACATTCTGATGGCAGTTATTAACAATGAAAACTGATATAGTGGTGAATTAATAAGAAATGGACCAAAAAAGTTATATTAAAACAGAGCATCTCAAGTTGCATCAACACTTACATACTGACAACATTGTCCACTAGATGGAGGTAGAGGACAAACATCTTGGCTGTGCCATAAAGGGTGTGTTGGAGTAAAAATAGAGTAGCATGAATAGATTTGGAACAGGAAACATGTTCACTGATAAAGACGTGTGCAAACTTTAGATTAGTACCACCCACAGGCCTACATATGACATGCAGATATAATCATTATTAGGCCAAGGGAATTCCTAATAAGTAGGGGATGAGGCCCTGGTATTGAGGCCTCTCATTTGGTTCTCCCTTCCACAGCTGATAGGAGAGGAATCTGCTCTCTTGACTGGAGTAACGTGAGACAAATGGATGGAGGGGGAAGGAAAAAGAGAGGGAGGAGAGAGAGGGAGGGAGGGAATGTCACTTTGAATATAGACCCTCTAGAGACAAGGATCACAGTCCTAAAAGCCCCAATCTTGAGCTCTTGATCTGGGGCCTAGGTTAGATCAATTGAGTTCTTGATCTGGGTTAGATCAATTGAGCTCTTGATCTGGGTTAGATCAATTGAGCTCTTGGTCTGGGTTAGATTCATTGAGCTCTTGATCTGGGGCCTGGGTTAGATTCATTGAGCTCTTGATCTGGGGCCTGGGTTAGATACATTGAGATCTTGATCTGGGGCCTGGGTTAGATCAATTGAGATCTTGATCTGGGGCCTGGGTTAGATAAATTGAGATCTTGATCTGTGGCCTGGGTTAGATGAATTGAGATCTTGATCTGGGGCCTGGGTTAGATAAATTGAGATCTTGATCTGGGGCCTGGGTTAGATAAATTGGGGTGCATAACCATGTTCCTGGAGAGCTACCATCCTGTAGGTTCACTCCAACCCTAATCTAGCACACCTGATACTAATAATTAGCTGGTTGAATCAGATTAGCTAAAACTCGGGTTGGAGCCAAAACCTACAGGAGGGTAGCTCTCCAGAAACAGGGTTGGAGTTAAAACCTACAGGAGGGTAGCTCTCCAGAAACAGGGTTGGAGTCAAAACCTACAGGATGGTAGCTCTCCATGAACAGGGTTGGAGTTAAAACCTACAGGAGGGTAGCTCTCCAGGAACAGGGTTGGAGTTAAAACATACAGGAGGGTAGCTCTCCAGGAACAGAGTTGGAGTTAAAACCTACAGGAGGGTAGCTCTCCAGGAACAGGGTTGGAGTTAAAACCTACAGGAGGGTAGCTCACCAGGAACAGGGTTGGAGTTAAAACCTACAGGAGGGTAGCTCTCCAGAAACAGGGTTGGAGTCAAAACCTACAGGATGGTACCTCTCCAGGAACAGGGTTGGAGTTAAAACCTACAGGAGGGTGGCTCTCCAGGAACAGGGTTGGAGTTAAAACCTACAGGAGGGTAGCTCTCCAGGAACAGGGTTGGAGAGCCCTGACCCACACTAATAGACTAATTGAGATAAAGCCAAAGGGTTGTTTGTTTCACTGTTTATTTTACTGAAGAAGTGTGTGTGTGTGTGAGTGAGAGGGTTTCACCTCAGTGATCTCCTCCTTGAAGACACAGTAGTACACGTTGCTAGTGAGGCTCTCTTCACACCTGTTGGCTTCAGCACTCCAGTTAACACATCTTCTCTCCAGTCTCTCCAGACGCTCCTGCAGACGCTGTACAGAGAAACCTGAGACATGCTGGGACGGCAGGAAAGATAATTATTTTATTATTAGATAATGATCAGGAAATGTAACAATCTTCAAAAGTACACTAATATTTATTATTTAGCATATCATTAGTATGGGTTGTCCCTGGGGAAAAAGTTTTAAATTAAAAATAAAAAACACTCAGGGTCAAGACAAACAGCGGGGAATGATCAGGTGTTGCCTTGCAGTCTCACCGACAGTGTTACTGAGAGATAGCCAGCTTGTACAGGTGTCTGACGTGGCTGTGTGTGTCTTCTCACCAACTGTTGTACAGTGTTGCTGATATCTCCTCCCATAGAGATAGCCAGCTTGTACAGGTGTCTGACGTGGCTGTGTGTGTCTTCTCACCAACTGTTGTACAGTGTTGCTGATATCTCCTTCCATAGAGATAGCCAGCTTGTACAGGTGTCTGACGTGGCTGTGTGTGTCTTCTCACCAACTGTTGTACAGTGTTGCTGATATCTCCTCCCATAGAGATAGCCAGCTTGTACAGGTGTCTGACGTGGCTGTGTGTGTCTTCTCACCAACTGTTGTACAGTGTTGCTGATATCTCCTTCCATAGAGATAGCCAGCTTGTACAGGTGTCTGACGTGGCTGTGTGTGTCTTCTCACCAACTGTTGTACAGTGTTGCTGATATCTCCTCCCAGAGAGATAGCCAGCTTGAACAGGTGTCTGACGTGGCTGTGTGTGTCTTCTCACCAACTGTTGTACAGTGTTGCTGATATCTCCTCCCAGAGAGATAGCCAGCTTGTACAGGTGTCTGACGTGGCTGTGTGTGTCTTCTCACCAACTGTTGTACAGTGTTGCTGATATCTCCTCCCAGAGAGATAGCCAGCTTGAACAGGTGTCTGACGTGGCTGTGTGTGTCTTCTCACCAACTGTTGTACAGTGTTGCTGATATCTCCTCCCAGAGAGATAGCTAGCCTGTATAGGTGTCTGACGTGGCTGTGTGTGTCTTCTCACCAACTGTTGTACAGTGTTGCTGATATCTCCTCCCAGAGAGATAGCCAGCTTGTATAGGTGTCTGACGTGGCTGTGTGTGTCTTCTCACCAACTGTTGTACAGTGTTGCTGATATCTCCTCCCATAGAGATAGCCAGCGTGTACAGGTGTCTGACGTGGCTGTGTGTGTCTTCTCACCAACTGTTGTACAGTGTTGCTGATATCTCCTCCCAGAGAGATAGCCAGCTTGTACAGGTGTCTGACGTGGCTGTGTGTGTCTTCTCACCAACTGTTGAACAGTGTTGCTGATATCTCCTCCCAGAGAGATAGCCAGCTTGTACAGGTGTCTGACGTGGCTGTGTGTGTGTCTTCTCACCAACTGTTGAACAGTGTTGCTGATATCTCCTCCCAGAGAGATAGCCAGCTTGAACAGGTGTCTGACGTGGCTGTGTGTGTCTTCTCACCAACTGTTGTACAGTGTTGCTGATATCTCCTCCCAGAGAGATAGCCAGCTTGTACAGGTGTCTGACGTGGCTGTGTGTGTCTTCTCACCAACTGTTGTACAGTGTTGCTGATATCTCCTCCCAGAGAGATAGCCAGCTTGTACAGGTGTCTGACGTGGCTGTGTGTGTCTTCTCACCAACTGTTGTACAGTGTTGCTGATATCTCCTCCCAGATAGATAACCAGTTTGTACAGGTGTCTGACGTGGCTGTGTGTGTCTTCTCACCAACTGTTGTACAGTGTTGCTGATATCTCCTCCCAGAGAGATAGCCAGCTTGTATAGGTGTCTGACGTGGCTGTGTGTGTCTTCTCACCAACTGTTGTACAGTGTTGCTGATATCTCCTCCCAGAGAGATAGCCAGCTTGTACAGGTGTCTGACGTGGCTGTGTGTGTCTTCTCACCAACTGTTGTACAGTGTTGCTGATATCTCCTCCCAGAGAGATAGCCAGCTTGTACAGGTGTCTGACGTGGCTGTGTGTGTCTTCTCACCAACGGTTGTACAGTGTTGCTGATATCTCCTCCCAGAGAGATAGCCAGCGTGTACAGGTGTCTGACGTGGCTGTGTGTGTCTTCTCACCAACTGTTGTACAGTGTTGCTGATATCTCCTCCCAGAGAGATAGCCAGCTTGTACAGGTGTCTGACGTGGCTGTGTGTGTCTTCTCACCAACTGTTGTACAGTGTTGCTGATATCTCCTCCCAGATAGATAACCAGTTTGTACAGGTGTCTGACGTGGCTGTGTGTGTCTTCTCACCAACTGTTGTACAGTGTTGCTGATATCTCCTCCCAGAGAGATAGCCAGCGTGTACAGGTGTCTGACGTGGCTGTGTGTGTCTTCTCACCAACTGTTGTACAGTGTTGCTGATATCTCCTCCCAGAGAGATAGCCAGCTTGTACAGGTGTCTGACGTGGCTGTGTGTGTCTTCTCACCAACTGTTGTACAGTGTTGCTGATATCTCCTCCCAGAGAGATAGCCAGCTTGTATAGGTGTCTGACGTGGCTGTGTGTGTCTTCTCACCAACTGTTGTACAGTGTTGCTGATATCTCCTCCCAGAGAGATAGCCAGCGTGTACAGGTGTCTGACGTGGCTGTGTGTGTCTTCTCACCAACTGTTGTACAGTGTTGCTGATATCTCCTCCCAGAGAGATAGCCAGCTTGTACAGGTGTCTGACGTGGCTGTGTGTGTCTTCTCACCAACTGTTGAACAGTGTTGCTGATATCTCCTCCCAGAGAGATAGCCAGCTTGTACAGGTGTCTGACGTGGCTGTGTGTGTGTCTTCTCACCAACTGTTGAACAGTGTTGCTGATATCTCCTCCCAGAGAGATAGCCAGCTTGTACAGGTGTCTGACGTGGCTGTGTGTGTGTCTTCTCACCAACTGTTGTACAGTGTTGCTGATATCTCCTCCCAGAGAGATAGCCAGCTTGTACAGGTGTCTGATGGCTGTGTGTGTCTTCTCACCAACTGTTGTACAGTGTTGCTGATATCTCCTCCCAGATAGATAACCAGTTTGTACAGGTGTCTGACGTGGCTGTGTGTGTCTTCTCACCAACTGTTGTACAGTGTTGCTGATATCTCCTCCCAGAGAGATAGCCAGCTTGTATAGGTGTCTGACGTGGCTGTGTGTGTCTTCTCACCAACTGTTGTACAGTGTTGCTGATATCTCCTCCCAGAGAGATAGCCAGCGTGTACAGGTGTCTGACGTGGCTGTGTGTGTCTTCTCACCAACTGTTGTACAGTGTTGCTGATATCTCCTCCCAGAGAGATAGCCAGCTTGTACAGGTGTCTGACGTGGCTGTGTGTGTCTTCTCACCAACTGTTGTACAGTGTTGCTGATATCTCCTCCCAGAGAGATAGCCAGCTTGTACAGGTGTCTGACGTGGCTGTGTGTGTCTTCTCACCAACTGTTGTACAGTGTTGCTGATATCTCCTCCCAGAGAGATAGCCAGCGTGTACAGGTGTCTGACGTGGCTGTGTGTGTCTTCTCACCAACTGTTGTACAGTGTTGCTGATATCTCCTCCCAGAGAGATAGCCAGCTTGTACAGGTGTCTGACGTGGCTGTGTGTGTCTTCTCACCAACTGTTGAACAGTGTTGCTGATATCTCCTCCCAGAGAGATAGCCAGCTTGTACAGGTGTCTGACGTGGCTGTGTGTGTGTCTTCTCACCAACTGTTGAACAGTGTTGCTGATATCTCCTCCCAGAGAGATAGCCAGCTTGTACAGGTGTCTGACGTGGCTGTGTGTGTGTCTTCTCACCAACTGTTGTACAGTGTTGCTGATATCTCCTCCCAGAGAGATAGCCAGCTTGTACAGGTGTCTGACGTGGCTGTGTGTGTTTTCTCACCAACTGTTGTACAGTGTTGCTGATATCTCCTCCCAGATAGATAACCAGTTTGTACAGGTGTCTGACGTGGCTGTGTGTGTCTTCTCACCAACTGTTGTACAGTGTTGCTGATATCTCCTCCCAGAGAGATAGCCAGCTTGTATAGGTGTCTGACGTGGCTGTGTGTGTCTTCTCACCAACTGTTGTACAGTGTTGCTGATATCTCCTCCCAGAGAGATAGCCAGCGTGTACAGGTGTCTGACGTGGCTGTGTGTGTCTTCTCACCAACTGTTGTACAGTGTTGCTGATATCTCCTCCCAGAGAGATAGCCAGCTTGTACAGGTGTCTGACGTGGCTGTGTGTGTCTTCTCACCAACTGTTGTACAGTGTTGCTGATATCTCCTCCCAGAGAGATAGCCAGCTTGTACAGGTGTCTGACGTGGCTGTGTGTGTCTTCTCACCAACTGTTGTACAGTGTTGCTGATATCTCCTCCCAGAGAGATAGCCAGCTTGTACAGGTGTCTGACGTGGCTGTGTGTGTCTTCTCACCAACTGTTGTACAGTGTTGCTGATATCTCCTCCCAGAGAGATAGCCAGTTTGTACAGGTGTCTGACGTGGCTGTGTGTGTCTTCTCACCAACTGTTGTACAGTGTTGCTGATATCTCCTCCCAGAGAGATAGCCAGCTTGTATAGGTGTCTGACGTGGCTGTGTGTGTCTTCTCACCAACTGTTGTACAGTGTTGCTGATATCTCCTCCCAGAGAGATAGCCAGCTTGTACAGGTGTCTGACGTGGCTGTGTGTGTCTTCTCACCAACTGTTGTACAGTGTTGCTGATATCTCCTCCCAGAGAGATAGCCAGTTTGTACAGGTGTCTGACGTGGCTGTGTGTGTCTTCTCACCAACTGTTGTACAGTGTTGCTGATATCTCCTCCCAGAGAGATAGCCAGCTTGTATAGGTGTCTGACGTGGCTGTGTGTGTCTTCTCACCAACTGTTGTACAGTGTTGCTGATATCTCCTCCCAGAGAGATAGCCAGCGTGTACAGGTGTCTGACGTGGCTGTGTGTGTCTTCTCACCAACTGTTGTACAGTGTTGCTGATATCTCCTCCCAGAGAGATAGCCAGCTTGTACAGGTGTCTGACGTGGCTGTGTGTGTCTTCTCACCAACTGTTGTACAGTGTTGCTGATATCTCCTCCCAGAGAGATAGCCAGCTTGTACAGGTGTCTGACATGGCTGTGTGTGTCTTCTCACCAACTGTTGTACAGTGTTGCTGATATCTCCTCCCAGAGAGATAGCCAGCTTGTACAGGTGTCTGATGTGACTCTGTCTGTCCTGATGTTGGATCAGCTGGATCTTAGCCTGGCTTGTCTCGCTGAACCCCGTCACAGGCTCCAACATTGACAGCTTATCCAACTGGGGACAAAACAATGAACCAATTAGGAGGCTGTTTATTTGTTTCTCTGATCAGAATCTATGTGTGTTTAATGATGTTTGTATATCACCAGCTGTTAAATAATTGATTTTATAATGAAAAAATAAACAATTAATATTCTGTTAGTGTCTTCTGCGGTATCTTTTCTGGGAAACCTGCAAAGCATGCAAAATATCAATATTTTATGGTACATTTCTGTCTAAAAAGGTCCACGAGGTATCTCCAGGGCCTCTCTTAACTGATCCTGTGTTCTTTGGTGTCTACAGAAAAGCTAGATAGGTAAGTAACTCTGATAGTTACAGTATTTATGTGACATTTCAAGCTGAACATGTCTGTGAAGGGCAGGTTAGCTTTGAGCTATCCTAAACTGATCCCATGTGTTCTCTCAAACACACAGCAAATGTAGTTTTCCATGACAGACCCAGATACAATGACTCTGAAGAGACTACAGCAAAGATAACACCCTCCCTGATACAGTATGTAAGACTATGAGTGCGTCCCAAATTTCACCCTATTCCCTAAATAATGCACCTTATTAGTCCTGTTCAAAAGTAGTGCACTATTCCTTAGGGAATAGGGTTGTACCCAATAGGGTGGTAGCGCACCCTTAGACGATGTGTTGTTACCTCATCATAGAGCTGGTGGAACTTCACGGCCATGTTGAGGACAGACTCGTACTCTTTGATTTTATCTTTCACTCTCTGATGAAGGTGAAGCATCTCTGTGACTTTCTCATTCTTCTCTTTTATTGGAATTCCTTTCAGTGCCAACAGTTCTGATGTCTTCACCATGTATTCTACCCCTGCATTCAACTGCTACAGGGGACACACAGGAAATAGAGATATAGTAGAATAATAATACATATTTACCTATAGGATATCACATAATGGACCAGAACACAAATGTAGGCATAGTGTCATGCTACTTAGAGCCACTGTAAAGATACTGTATACATATGGTCAAGTGTATACTAACTAACTACTAACATAGACTATTGGTACTATTGTAAAAGTATTAAACATTGGGTTTCTGTAAAAAATATTATGCATAATAATGTTATGATTTCTTCTACCTACTATTTATGACAGGCCAATAGGCTATAGTTCTTACCAGGAAGTGGGGCTTAGCTAGGTTAAAGTTCTCCAGTAGCTTGGACACAGTCTGAAGATCACTTCCCAGATCAACTTTAGAGGTTGGGACAAGAACCTCCTCCACACTATTTAGGTCATGAACAGTCTGTAAAAAAAAAAACTAAATAAAAAAAAGAAAACGGGGGGGTTCTTGACACTAAATGAGATTGCATTTATGATCAATTGAGAATAAATTGGTTGTGATTCAGGAATTTGTAATGGATATATACTGAACAAAAATATAAATACAACATGCAACAATTTCAATGATTTTACTGTTACAGTTCATATAAGGAAATCAGTCCATTGAAATAAATTCTTTAAGTCCTAATCTATGGATTTCACATGACTGGGCAGGGGCGCCTCCACGGGTGGGCCTGGGAGGGCATAGGGCACTCACTGTGTAGCCAGGCCCAGTCAATCAGAATTTGTTTTTCCCCACAAATAGGCTTTATTTCAGACAGAAATACTCCTCATTTTCATTAGCTGTCCGGGTGGATGGTCTCGGAAGATCCCACAGGGGAAGAAGCCGGATGTGGAGGTCTTGGGCTGGCGTGGTTACACGTGGTCTGCGGTTGTGAGACCAGTTGGACATACTGCCAAATTCTCTAAAACGACGTTGGAGGCGGCTTATGGTAGAGAAATTAACATTCACTTCTCTGGCAACAGCTCTGGTGGACATTCCTGCAGTCAGCATGCCAATTGCACTCTCCCTCAAAACTTGAGACATCTGTGACATTGTTTTGTGTGACAAAACTGCACATTTTAGAGTGGCCTTTTATTGTCCCCAGCACAAAGTGCACCTGTGTCACACCTGTCAGGTGGATGGATTATCTTGGAAAAGGAAAAATGCTCAATAACAGGGATGTAAACAAATTTGTGCACAACATTTGAGAGACATTTTGTACGTATGGAAAATGTCTGGGATCTTATATTTCAGCTCATGAAAAATGGGACCAACACTTTACATTTTGAGTGTATATTTTTGTTCAGTATACATTGCATACTTATTTTTATGTACCTTTTCCAGTTGTTCTTTGTATTTCTTCCACTGTTTCTTGACAGACTTCACCTGACTGACGTGGAGCTGCCAGGAGGTCCAGAGGTCTGACAGATCCACCTTCTTCTTGTTCAGCTCCTCCATGGTCTTCTCCACCACACCGATGGCTGCCCTCACATTCAGGTTCAGGTTCTCACTCACCTGAAGATGTCAACATAAAGAATCCATTGTTTAAGGTACCTTATCTGTATCCTACAGCCCTTACGAAGGGCTCCTGGATGTGGGTGGAAGTTATTTTTCCAAAGCAAGACATAATAACCATGCTAACCATACTTATAATGAAATGCAATAATCAATGGTTTTAAGGCTTGTCTAATTTAGGCATGACCTCTGTTTTATCGTTATTTAGTTTTAATAAGCAATAACTTTTTAAAACTAAATGTCAACAAAACAGATATCATGCTCATGGGCCCCAACTCCCTCATCAAGAAACTGGGTCAACTCAACATGACAATCGACGTCTGCACCATCCACTCCCAACTCCACAGTCAGGAACTGGATGTTACATTTGACCCCCACTCTGTAAAATGGACACAAAATCCAAAACATCACAAAGTCAGCCTTCTTCCACCTAAAAAAGATTTCACGACTCAGACCCTCTCTAACTAACTCCACTGCTGAAACCCTGTTTAGTTCACTGCCCTGGTTAGTCTGTCATTATGTTTAGTGATGTCCATGGTTAGTCTATCCTTATATTTCAGGGCGGCAGGGTCGCCTAGTGGTTAGAGCTGGACTAGTAATCGGAAGGTTGCTAGTTCAAACCCCAGAGCTGACAAGGTACAAATCTGTAGTTCTGCCCCTGAACAGGCAGTTAACCCACTGTTCCTAGGCTGTCATTGAAAATAAGAATTTGTTCTTAACTGACTTGCCTAGTTAAATAAATAATACAAATCTTTGGTGTACTTTTATATACTGTACTTACTTATTTAAATGTGTGATATTGTTGCTTTTTATCCTGGTGATTATCTTGTAAAGTGATTTGGGGTGTCTTGAAAAGCGCTTAAAATAAAATGTATTATTATTATTATGTGCAGGAAGAAAAGCAATGGCTTATAGGAAGGCTCAACGTTAGCAACGTTAACCTGGATAACAGTGCATGGAGGGGTTGAGGTTTAATAATGTCTCTCACCATGTTTGAGAAGTTGATGTAGTTGTTTCCCAGGTCCAGCATGGTGAGGAAGCGTTCCAACATGGACTGCCACTTAGCGTCAGCTATCTCCTTAGAAGTGACTAAACTCTCCTCATTCTCCTCCTCCTCTTGCTTCATGTTATAGCTTTCATGTAGACTCTGCATCTGTTCCTCCACCTGAACAAGCATAGGAGTCACACATTTCAGAATATTACATTTCAGCAGTGTTGTGGAGTAGTTCAACTAGTAATTGAACTACTTTTTGCAGAAGCTTGGTGGTAGTTGAACTAAATTCAAATCTAGGTAGTGTTTTCAGTAGTTAATTATTTTTTTTGCCATGTAGTTGTGCAGCTAACTACTGGAACTCAACATTACTCTTCTTGCGAAAGGAAATATGGGTAAAGAAAACAATCGTTTACTTTCTTTTACGGCATCCGACCTGCCTGATTCTCACTTGAAACATTGTTTTTGTGTTTAATAGGCTAAATTACACATTTTGTTAACATATGATCCCAAAGTGATCTGTTCTTGCAATTTGTCATCTATGGCATTTGAGATTTACATATGACAGTTTTTCATTAAGTAGTTTGAACTATATTTTTCTTATTAAGGGTAACTTTAGTCGAGCTTAACTTCTTCTAGGGTTAAGTAACTGGCAGCTGGGTAAATTATATTTTCAGAGTAGCTTCCCTAACATTGCATTTCAGATTGATTTCCATTTTGTTTATTGACACATTTCAGTTAAATCACCTGTGCTTTCAACATAATATGAATGAAATACATACAAAGTTTAATGTACACTACATAACTATGTAACCATATTTAGTCAGACACCACTGTACCAAACTATACAGATATTTAACAAACATATCCTTCCTAAGTTTCATGAAATGATAAGAGAAAATAACCTCCTCTGCTATTCGCAAGAAGCCCACGTATGGTTGGATATTCTCGATGCGAGATGTGATGTTCCTGGTGACTGTCTTCAGCTCCTCCTCTAGAAGTGATGCTTTGTTGGAAAACTCAGCGGCTTCAGGATACCCCAGTGTTCTCAGTTCCTTTATCAGCTCTGCCATGGCCTCTGCCTCACTGGCTGTTTGCTGAAAAACAAATGGCCAGGGTTGAGAAAACTCTATGGTAACACATACTCTATATATGCACAAAAGTATGTGGACACCACTTTAAATTTGTGAGCAGCCGCACTCAAGTCTAAGATCACCATGCACAATGCCAAGTGTCGGCTGGAGTTATGTAAAGCTCGCCGCCATTGGACTCTGGAGCAGTGGAAACGTGTTCTCTGGAGTGATAAATCACACTTCACCATTTGGCAGTCTGACGGATGAATTTGAGTTTGGCGGATGCCAAGAGAATGCTACCTGCCCAAATGCATAGTGCCAACTGTAAAGTTTGGTGGAGGAGGAATAATGTTCTGGGGCTATTTTTCATGGTTCAGGCTAGGCCCCTTAGCTCCAGTGAAGGGAAATCTTAACACTACAGCATACAATTACATTCTAGATTATTATTTACTTCCAACTTTGTGACAACAGCTTGGGGAAGGCCTTTTCCTGACTCAGCATGACAATGCCCCCGTGCACAAAGCGAGGTCCATACAGAAATGGTTTGTTGAGATCGGTATGGAAGAACTTGACTGGCCTGCACAAAGCTCTGACCTCAACCCCATCGAACATCTTTGGGATGAATTGCAATGCCTACTGCGAGCCAGGCCTAATCGCCGAACATCAGTGCTCGACCTCACTAATGCTTGTGGCTGATCGGAAGCAAGTCTCCGCAGCAATGTTCCAAGATCTAGTTGAAAGCTTTCGCAGAAGTGGAGTGGAGGCTGTTATAGCAGCAAAGGGGGGGACCAACACCATATTAATGCCCATGATTTTTGAATGAGATGTTCGACTAGCAGGTGTCCACATACTTTTGGTCATGTAGTGTGTATACTTCAGTACAGTACAAGACAGGGTTAGGTCTATTTGAAAACAACATTCAGGAAGTAAACTGAGATTCCTGAATTGAAATGAAAGTGACCCAACCTTTGTATAAGAGCTGGGTAAATAAACAAAGGGGTCATACATTTGAATAAGGTTGAGTAAGTCTACAGGTGATATTCCTGACTCTACCTGTGTCTGTGAGGAGAGTTCCAGGTGTTTGTTGAGCATGTCTTCAGACTGAGAGAGCAGGGAGCCTGGCTCAGTGTTGTTGGAGAGGACACCGTTGTTGCTCTTTAACCACACCGAGATCTGGGACAGAAACACATGACTTTTACTTTACTTTATTAGTTCCACAATTCAGTCAAATGCAGTCAACTGAAATACATGGACATTTACACACACGTGAAAGTATTAGCAGTTGATCGTAGGCTGTCAACTAGCCTTACTACACGTCTGAGAATGGGCTGTAAATCTGACTTTAGATATGTTTAACTGGTCCTTTGTAGCTCAGTTGGTAAAGCATGGTGCTTGTTATAGTATGTTAAAAATAATACACACTGGCTATTAAGCACAATAAAGTACAAAACATGTATTAACTTAAAAACTTGATGTACAGCCTAATGAACATGAATATATGTGTCCACTGCTGTCTGAGCGCCTCTCTGTCTTGGCCACTCATCTCTACCTTCGCAAATTGTCACTTTATTGTTGACCCACACTGCATTTTGGAGAGTATTCCACACATTTTCAAGTCCATTCACAATTTTTTCATGTGACTGACATGTGAAATTGATCAATTATAGTGTAATAGCCTACAGTTTTGTTGTCATCTTCGTGATAGTCTCATGTTTACCGGTACGGCGTATGGGCACTATTTATTTTGGCAGCTCAAAGGCATAATATAACGTAATTCAATAAAAATATAGCTACAGGTTCATCCCAAATGGCACCCTATTTCCTATATTGTGGGAATAGGGTGCAATAAAGGGAATAGGGTGCCATTTGGGACAAATCGTAAGGCTTGTGTGTACCTTGTTGTGAAATTGTTAGGTTAGATTACTTGTTAGATATTACTGCATGGTCGGAACGAGAAACACAAGCATTTCGCTACACTCGCATTAACATCTGCTAACCGTGTGTACGTGACAAATACAATTTGATTTGATTTGATTTACCTTGTCTATGAGGTCTTCACATTGGGACACCAGCTGCTGTCTCTTGGCTGCCAGTGCTTGGTGAGCATGGCACTCCTGACTTAGAGCATCAACTCGGTCTCTGACATATCCCAGCATCCTTTTCACGCCTTCTACTTGGGTACTAGAAATATAGTAAGAGGCATATCTGCTGTGAAATGCTCCATGTAGTAATCATATTATCCGCAGTCTTGATCCATCCATCTATTAATATAAAGGCCTAGGTTGAACACACTGCATTGGATATAACAAGCATATTTGATTTCATAATACAGTGATAGCAGTGACATCTTTACTATTGAAATCACATGTTACTAAAAAAATATGTTTTGCTACACCAGTGATAAGCAGTCTGTGGTGATTCTTAACCACAGCAGGTTTTAAACTTGACTAGGGTGGGGGTGAGGTTTTGAGTCTGAGGACTAAGGATGTCCTAATATGGATGCCATATTCCCTCCTTACCTCTGTGGTTTGGCCTTCTGTAGTATGAGCTGCCCTCTCTGTAGAGGGTCATTGGCTGACTCTTTGATGCTTCGCAACAGGTCTTCATGCTTTTTGGCCAACTCAGGCAACCATAGTGTCTGGGTCTTCAACCCCTTAAGTTTACTCTCAACAGTTCCCAGGACCTCAAAAGCCTGACAAAACAGGAATGAGAGGATAGGACAATATGCATTAAGTACTCATGTAAACATGATAGATGGTTCAGCAGAAGTCCTGAATAAATGTAATATTGCTCATTATAATAACAGTCACAATTCATGATGCGGTAGATGGCACAAATAGTATGTCCTTGTTGTCCACTAGAGGGCACCATGTTCAAATCAAATGAATGTCACTAGTTCCCTAGTCTTGTGTAGAGTACCTCAAATACAGTTGTAAGCACTTAGTACTGCAATAATAATTACTCATCACAAATTTGTCGGGCACATGATATTACATGTATAGTAGCTACCTTGTTGGCACTGCTAAAGAAGGCTTTCCTGAAGGTGATATGTATTACAAGCCTACAGTAGCTACACTAGGTACATGGTTGGCACTGCTAAAGAAGGCTTTCCTGAAGGTGATATGTATTACAAGCCTACAGTAGCTACACTAGGTACATGGTTGGCACTGCTAAAGAAGGCTTTCCTGAAGGTGATATGTATTACAAGCCTACAGTAGCTACACTAGGTACCTGGTTGGCACTGCTAAAGAAGGCTTTCCTGAAGGTGATATGTATTACATGCGTACAGTAGCTACACTAGGTACCTGGTTGGCACTGCTAAAGAAGGCTTTCCTGAAGGTGATATGTAATTACATGCGTACAGTAGCTACACTAGGTACCTGGTTGGCACTGCTAAAGAAGGCTTTCCTGAAGGTGATATGTAATTACATGCGTACAGTAGCTACACTAGGTAAATGGTTGGCACTGCTAAATAAGGCTTTCCTGAAGGTGATATGTAATACAAGCCTACAGTAGCTACACTAGGTACCTGGTTGGCACTGCTAAAGAAGGCTTTCCTGAAGGTGATATGTATTACAAGCCTACAGTAGCTACACTAGGTACCTGGTTGGCACTGCTAAAGAAGGCTTTCCTGAAGGTGATATGTATTACAAGCCTACAGTAGCTACACTAGGTACCTGGTTGGCACTGCTAAAGAAGGCTTTCCTGAAGGTGATATGTAATTACATGCGTACAGTAGCTACACTAGGTACCTGGTTGGCACTGCTAAAGAAGGCTTTCCTGAAGGTGATATGTAATTACAAGCCTACAGTAGCTACACTAGGTACCTGGTTGGCACTGCTAAAGAAGGCTTTCCTGAAGGTGATATGTAATACAAGCCTACAGTAGCTACACTAGGTACCTGGTTGGCACTGCTAAAGAAGGCTTTCTTGAAGGTGATATGTATTACAAGCCTACAGTAGCTACACTAGGTACATGGTTGGCACTGCTAAAGAAGGCTTTCCTGAAGGTGATATGTAATACAAGCCTACAGTAGCTACACTAGGTACCTGGTTGGCACTGCTAAAGAAGGCTTTCCTGAAGGTGATATGTATTACAAGCCTACAGTAGCTACACTAGGTACATGGTTGGCACTGCTAAAGAAGGCTTTCCTGAAGGTGATATGTATTACAAGCCTACAGTAGCTACACTAGGTAAATGGTTGGCACTGCTAAAGAAGGCTTTCCTGAAGGTGATATGTAATACAAGCCTACAGTAGCTACACTAGGTACCTGGTTGGCACTGCTAAAGAAGGCTTTCCTGAAGGTGATATGTATTACAAGCCTACAGTAGCTACACTAGGTACATGGTTGGCACTGCTAAAGAAGGCTTTCCTGAAGGTGATATGTAATACAAGCCTACAGTAGCTACACTAGGTACCTGGTTGGCACTGCTAAAGAAGGCTTTCCTGAAGGTGATATGTATTACAAGCCTACAGTAGCTACACTAGGTACATGGTTGGCACTGCTAAAGAAGGCTTTCCTGAAGGTGATAATGTATTACATGCGTACAGTAGCTACACTAGGTACCTGGTTGGCACTGCTAAAGAAGGCTTTCCTGAAGGTGATATGTAATTACAAGCCTACAGTAGCTACACTAGGTACCTGGTTGGCACTGCTAAAGAAGGCTTTCCTGAAGGTGATAATGTATTACAAGCCTACAGTAGCTACACTAGGTACCTGGTTGGCACTGCTAAAGAAGGCTTTCCTGAAGGTGATATGTAATTACAAGCCTACAGTAGCTACACTAGGTACCTGGTTGGCACTGCTAAAGAAGGCTTTCCTGAAGGTGATATGTAATTACAAGCCTACAGTAGCTACACTAGGTACATGGTTGGCACTGCTAAAAAAAGAAGTCCAGGATAGGTCGTGTGAAACTGTAACGCGTTGAAAGTAGCAGAATTGTTTGCGTTGTTTTAATCTTCCTGCACAGACATGTTTGGATGGTCTGACTATATCCTACAAGTTTAGCCTCCATTTCTTTGTTATAGCATACCTTATTGGCAGTGCTTAAGAAGGTTACAGAGACTATCTTGATGACACTGAAGCCATTTCTCTCCTGAAGGTTACATGTACACAAGCATAGATATAGAACAGTTTTATCTCTAGGACCACTAATCAGCAATTACCTTGGTGGCCCTGATAATCTATGGCCATAAGACATGTAGAGAAGGTACTGTACCTTGTTGCCACTGTTAAAGAAGCCGTTGCTCTCCTGTAGGTGATATGTATAGTTACACTAGCTACCTTCTACTGCTAATGCAGTACCTACTCTCCTTAGGGGGGTTGTATAGTAGTCAGTTGTGTCTGTACCGTGTTAGCGCTGCTGAAGAAGGAATTGCTCTCCTGTAGCTGTGCCAGCCGGCCCATCATGAGGTTCCAGAAGTGATTGTGCAAGGCTTTGAGAGCCACACTTCTCTCAGAGACATGGCCCATCTCAGCCTCAGCACAGCCCTCTGCTTCCCCCACTTGCAGCTCTGAAGCTTGGGCTAGCAGCTTCTCCACCAACACACTCCAGTCCTGCAGAACAGGACGCAAGCGCGCAAGCGCACACACACACACACACACACACACACACACACGGAATATTAGATTGGCTGTATATCAAATATTTTTTCTATACTAAAGTCACCTAGATGTCATGCTCTTGGCCCTAGTATTATAATACTCACACATTAACAGTAAAATTGGACATCTCCTAATAAAAGCTTGTTATAGCTTTGTTGTTAACTGTTGAAAATGTCAGTCAATCACTTGGCAAATATGTCCCAAAGTGTATTCATATTTAAAGTATCATACCTTGGCTTTCTCTTCAAACTCTTTGTATTCCTGAAGGAGCTCTTCATTTTCTGTGAGAGCTGAGCCCAAATTATCTTTTTCAAAGTACAAGTCAGCTTTGTTTTTGAACCAGTGGGTTACCTGAATAAAATACCAGACATTATAACTGCAGTCAGGACATATGTAAATGATTTCAAAGGAAGAGTTTTATGCTGCATGACTGCTCTGCCTTACACTAAGCAGTAGATAGAATATTAAACCCAGAGGCATCTGTACTTCCATCATCTTAACACATGACCCCATATGGCTCAACAAGCCAGAAGGTATGATATATTTCTAGGTAGACCATTTGTTTCTACTCTACATGGGTGCAGGCAACTCATGATGTGTTCAGATTTCTTTTTGGGCCCACTCCCATCAAAGTTGCCCATCCCTGAGATAGGTGAAAGTTTAAAGTCAAAAGGAGATTTATGACACGGATTGATCTTAGATAGACATTTCCTGACAGTTTGTGACTCACTTCCTGTTCCTGGCGATCCCATTGGTAGATGTTAAGGATCACTTCCAGGTCAATGAGCTGCTGCTTCATGTGTTGATCCACCTGTCTCCTCCTGTCCTGCAGTATCTCCATCAGACTTTCCACCCGGCCATAGCTGCTGTCAGCCCCTCTCAACGCCTCACTCCTCTGAAGACCATTCTCAGTCTGGAACTCTCTCAGGAAGTCTAGAAGATCACGACTCTTGTTCAGAACCAACATTGACTTCTCCAGGAGGCCTGGGGAAAGAGAGAGGGAGGGGGAGGTGTCAACGACAGAGGAGAGAGAGAGCAAGAAAGTGATAGAGAAAGAGGGAGAGGTTTATTTACTATTACTTGGAGGCATTACATAGCCAGTGCCAATAGCAGCAAAAATCTGAATTATGTGATACAATTGACAAGTTTCTCATTAAAAAGACTCTCTTGTTTAGAACCAGCATTGACTTCTCCAGTAGACCCGAGGGACAGATATGGGCCAGAATAAGAAAAGATGATTACATGTGCACATACAACGTCTTTGAGCAGGTGCTGGAAATCAAAACAATATGCACCAGATGAAAACCTAAGTAGTCAAAATGTTATCACCAACATACCGCATGGGATCATAGATTGTAGTGTGCAGAATCTCTTTTTTCATTTGCAAAAGATTCGTGCCAAAACACAAATAATGAATGAATGAATCCAGCTTTGGGTCGTGTAAATACAGCCATCCAATTTGTATAGTAAGTAAGGTACTGTATCTCACACTGCAGTGTAATCTCTCATCAAATATTATCATGAGAATGAGAGTACTTGTTGTTTATATTACCGTTACGATGTCATATGATGTCATGGTCCCTTTCTCCTTCAGAAGCCTCAACCAGCTAGCTTTTAGTTTATTGTGCTGTTGATATAACATGAAGCCCACTCATTCTCACATCTGACAGATATCATATCTCTTCATTACATCTCAGTGCCTTGGAGACTGAAAGGAAGGGTAAAATCATCCAATTTCAGGAACTTTAAGAGGAGAATGATTCACTCAAGGGAGAGCAGAGGTGAACTGAATGACTGTCAGGATCAGACTGAGGTTGTGTATTATCTACCAGACATCTGGAACAGTGACCCAGAAGTCATTACTCTAAGGGGATTTGCCAAAGGGAATAAATACAGAATTTCTCCAAGGGAGGCTGTACTATAGGTGTATCAACATAATACTCACCTCTCTTCATAACGCTGTGTTTCATGAGCAGTTCTTTCAGACACTCCGCATCTGCCAGCTCCTGCTCTCTGCTCTGGAACTCTTCTGCCTCGTCTATTCTGATAGCAAACTGAAGGAGGTGGAGGAAGACAGCATTAATCTATCTGTATAGTTAGACAACAGTGAAGGAGGTAGAGGAAGACAGCATTAATATATCTGTATAGTTAGACAACAGTGAAGGAGTTGGAGGAAGACAGCATTAATCTATATGTATAGTTAGACAACAGTGAAGGAGGTAGTGGAAGACAGCATTAATCTATCTGTATAGTTAGACAACAGTGAAGGAGGTAGAGGAAGACAGCATTAATCTATCTGTATAGTTAGACAACAGTGAAGGAGGTAGAGGAAGACAGCATTAATCTATCTGTATAGTTAGACAACAGTGAAGGAGGTAGAGGAAGACAGCATTAATCTATCTGTATAGTTAGACAACAGTGAAGGAGTTGGAGGAAGACAGCATTAATCTATCTGTATAGTTAGACAACAGTGAAGGAGGTGGAGGAAGACAGCATTAATCTATCTGTATAGTTAGACAACAGTGTAATTTATCCTAGAATGTGCTCTGGGTTTGCACATTTATTCATGGTGATCTCCAAAGGCTTCGTACATTCACAATAGATTTAATAAAGAAGTAAAACATTGAAAAAGGAACACTGTTTGGTCAGTGATGAAACATGTAAAAGGACAGACAGTACAAACAGTTGTGCTATTTGTTTAATTCTCAGTCACATCCACAGTGAGGTTATCCAGGGGGAACCATCTGCTTCCTTTATCTTTCACACTTCCGCTCATCATGTTTCATAATCATCACACCAACTCTAATGTGTCTGCTTTGTGTGGCAGCACCCAAGGTGGTCAGCCGTTAGAGCCTGGTTAAATTACAGCACATAGGCCTACAATATCACACAACGGAACGCTCTTGTTCTGAGGCACTGTCTGTGGACTGATGGCATGGA
The DNA here is from genome assembly GCF_034236695.1 of Oncorhynchus nerka. Classification (NCBI taxonomy): domain Eukaryota; kingdom Metazoa; phylum Chordata; class Actinopteri; order Salmoniformes; family Salmonidae; genus Oncorhynchus; species Oncorhynchus nerka. Next base: position 34,327,823 of record NC_088396.1, on the reverse strand, counting down.
AACTGCACCATTGTGACACATTGGCAGTAAATTCCCCTCATATCTAACTGCAGTACAAATGGGCCCTTCTCAGTTACAATGTTATCTAGTGGAAAAAAACATATATCTTTATTTTCCATTACGTAGACACAAATGCTAACAAAGCTGATAAAACAATGAGCTGTTTTCTGAGCTGTCTTTTGAAGCAAACTTCAGAGGAGGAAACAGACGCACTGTAACAACAAAGTAATAACAAAACAACAACACTGGATTCTGTGTTGATAGCTATCATGCCATTTCATATTTCCTCCAACAAACAAAATAATGAAAAACAAACTTTCCATTTCAGAACAACAGAACTGGTTGAAATTCCACTTTCTAACAGGCTTAGTACAATGAAAACCCTTGTGGTATAGCCTACATGTACATGAACTGAAAAACAGCTCTGATCTGTTAGGGTCTGTCTGGTCTATGTATGCTCCATGTGAGTTCTATGTAGCTATAGTGTAGCTTTAACGGTCTGTTTATTAGCCTGGCCAATACATCAAGTGCCCCGTCAAAGAACTCTTGAGGCCAGTTGTAGCAGTGACCAGCACTTCTCTAGCAGTGAGCTCAGGGTCTATGTATGGTCTATGTAGCTAGAACATCTCCTTTCTGTTAGCCTACCTACCTCAAGAGCCCTGTCGAAGAACTCTGAGGCCAGGTGTAGCAGTGACCGGCGCTTCTCTAGCAGTGAGATCATGGTTCTCCAGGCGTCGCTCAGCGAGACAGCCATGGCCTCATACACCTCCCCTTCATCTTCCTTCTCCTCTGCCGTCCTGTCTGCCTCCTCCAGCAAGGCCCACACGCCTGCCTCATGTTTCTGGAAAGAGAGAAGTCTCTAAAATATACTGTACCTGGTTCATTCAAGTATCTTCTCTGCATTATACAGGCCTCCTTTTTTGGATTTACACTCATGCTTCTGACACAGAGGAGGCATTCTGTTTAGAGCACTGCCTTATTAAAAATTGTTGCATTACCATATACTTGCATGTAAGTCAACATTGTAAATGGACCGTTTTTTTTTGCTGGCTACATTCTTATTAGCACACTGCCTTACAATAGGCTGGCACCCATATGTACATATAGTGAGCTCCAAAAGTATTGGGACAGTGACACATTTTTTATTTTTTTGGGTTCTGTACCCCATCACTTCGGATTTTATGATACAATGATTATGTGCAGACTGTCAGCTTTCATTTAAGGGTATTTTCATCCATATCGGGTGAACCATTTAGAACTTTCTGTGTCATGTCCCCCCATTTTAGGGGACCAAACGTTTTGAAACAAATTCACTTCTGTACTAAATCAGTAAAAAGTTAAGTATTTGGTCCAATATTCATAGCATGCAATGACTATATCAAGCTTGTGACTCTACAAATTTGCTGGATGCATTTTCTGTTTATTTTGATTGTGTTTCAGATTATTTTGTGCCCAATAGAAATGAATGGAAATTCATGAATTGTGTCAGTTTGGAGTCACTTTTATTGAATACAATATGCTTCTAAACAGTTCTACATTCATGTGGATCCTACCATGATTACGGATAATTCTGCATGAATCGTGAATAATGATGAATGATACATTTACTGATACATACTCACAAAACAAATATCCCCTGTTATTGTAATGGTGAGAGGTTAGCATGTCTTGGGGGTATGATATTTGTGCGTCTGTAACTTTATCACTCATCATTATTCATGATTCATTCAGGACTAGCCGTAATAATAGTAGCATCCACATGAATGTAGAAGTGTTTAGAAACATATTCTATTTACATTTACAATAAAAGTCTGTCTGCACGGTCACCTCATAGTTACTGTATCAATTCAAATCCAAAGCGCTGGAGTACAGAGCCAAAACCATTTTTAAAAATGTGTCACTGTCCCAATACTTTTGGAGGTCACTGTATATTACACGGTCGTTGTGTACAATACTGACATTCTCTGATGAGGACACGTTGTTTAAAAAACATACAATTACCATATACTTGCATGTAAATCAACATTGTTAATGGAGCGATTCATTGACATTTTGTTCAATTGCACTATTGTAAGATACACATTTGAAATGTTCAAAGCCTTGCCATGTGATTTCTGCTAGTGAGCTGAATTAAAAGCCGGGGATAAACCAAGGACACGGTGCATTTGGATGCAAATCTTTTTTGGATTGTTTTTGTGATAGAACCTCTCTTTAATTAGAGGGGTTGTTCAGGGGTTTAAATCTGTAGTTACTCTGATGTCTTAATGGAAAATGGCATTTTACTCATTTAGCAGACGCTCTTATCCAGAGCTACCTACAGGAGCTTAGGGGTAAGTGCCTTGCTCAAACCAGCGACATTCCGGTTGCTGGCCCAACGCTCTTAGCCGCTATGCTACCGGAATGTTTACATTAATAATATACATTGTTCACATGCTTATGCCAATAATACCATACTTGTATAAAATAAGGATTAACATGTTCAGCACTCAGACATAACTATCTCCTGACATTATGTGGCAACAGTAATGAATGTCCTGGATCTAAATAGCCATTGTCTATAACAAGGCTGGGGGAAAAGGCTTTTGAGTGGAAATAATATCAATCAAAAGGCTGTTATGAACATTCCACCTTCCACCAAGGCAATGAAAGTGACTGAAGTAGTTTCATGTTCCATCTCTGAGAAAAGAAAAGCATTGACGGTGTTTCAACGAGATATAGTCAAACAAGGCCGGTGTTGTGTCCAAAACCTCCCACCTTCCAGAATCCCTCCCCATCACGTGAACGCGCACAAACTCAATTCTTCACTGCTGCGACTTGCTTGCTAATTGAGATTTCTGATCACGTTAGGCTGTATTTAATTACATTATTTATGTTGGTTTGATGGCAGGGGAGGCACTAGTAATGTCTGCAGTTTTCAGTTTGGCAATTTGCTTCAAGTGTATTAGACTATAAATACATTTCTTTGCCAAAATTGGTCATCTCTCCAATGTCTTATTCGACTAGTAGTTGTTCTGAAATGTTTATTGCCTACATTTTACTCCCACCTCTATGTTTAATATAACACACACAATAATTATTCATTTCGGTTGCTTATCCTGATATGAAGTTTGTTCTACAGAAAGTATTTGACTCTAGCCACAACATCGCTATTAGCAAATATGATTGGATATATGTACTATCCTACTAGCATAGTCACTGCTCTGCCTGTCGCGTCCTTTCTACCCGCCTCACTCTGCCGCCCCCTTCTGTTGAGTTTTTCGCTTAAATAATAAGTGACATTATATAACTAATATTATCATTGGGTAGCTCATCCTCATGGCCCACCATGGTCTCATTAGAATATGTGTCAAATAGTGACATATCAATAATAGAATAGTGTAGTTATATGTTGACATATCAATAATAGAATAGTGTAGTGATATGTTGACATGTCAAAATAGTGACATATCAATAATAGAAGTGTAGTTATATGTTGACATATCAATAATAGAATAGTGTAGTTATATGTTGACATATCAATAATAGAATAGTGTAGTTATATGTTGACATATCAATAATAGAATAGTGTAGTGATATGTTGACATGTCAAAATAGTGACATATCAATAATAGAATAGTGTAGTTATATGTTGACATATCAATAATAGAATAGTGTAGTTATATGTTGACATAATGTCAAAATTGTGACATATCAATAATAGAATAGTGTAGGTATACATCACCTATAACCACATTAGTTATAGGAATGAAGAAGAAATACTACAACGAGAATGAGGCAGAGAATGTACATCTTTTCTTTACGGCACCTGGTATTCCCAGGTGGTCTCCTGTCCCGGTACCAATCAGGCCCAACCCTGAACAGGCCTGTTGAGGATGGTATGGCCACAAGCACATTTTTTTACCCCCATTTTCTCCCTGAATTAGGTCCCTTGGCTAATCTCTGCAAGTCCTCAATGGGCTCAGGAGAGGTGAAGGTCGAATCATGTGTCCTCCAAAACATGGCCGCCTACTTCTTAGCACACTGCTTGCTTAACCCGGAGGAAACACCATTTGACTGACGACCAGAGTCAGCTTGCAGGCGACCAGCCCAGTCACAAGAGCACAATGAGCCCTCCCCTACCCCGGACCAATTGTGCACCATCCTACGGGAATCCTGGTCGGTGGGATCGAACCCCAGGCTGTAGTGGCACCTCTACACTGCGGTGCAGTGCTTTTGACCACTGCACCACCCAGGACCCCCCTAGTGGTGACATCTATTTCCAATGAGAGGATTACCTTGAGTTTGATCAGGAGCTGCTCGTGTTCATGCAGTAGTTTCTTGGTTTCATCCTGGTTGCTGCCGATCTCCAACAGGTTGGGATTGGCTTCAGTCAACTGCAGCTGCACCAGTGCCTCACACTACAAAACACAGTGTTTGATTTCTCCCTTTTGCTGTCAGTACATATTTAAGCAATACAGCACGTCGGGGGTTTGTGGTATATGGCCAATATACCACAGCTAAAAGCTGTTCTTATGCATGAGGAGTGCTTAGATACAGCCCTTAGCCATGGTATATTGGTCACATACCACAAATCCCTTATTGCTACTGGTTACCAACGTAATTAGAGCAGTAAAAATACATGTTTTGTCATACCCGTGGTATACGGACTGATATACCACAGCTATCAGCCAATCAGCATTCAGGGCTTGAACCAACCTGTTTATAATTATTACTATACTTCAGGAGTAAACGGCCTGTCTGTATCCATTGGAACAATCTTTGATCCTAAGTATCAAAGAGACTCAAAGTTAGACCAGCAGGAAGCCGAGGTCTGTTTGTGTTTCCCTGCCATGTTGTTTATGATCCGACTGCGAGCAGGGCAGGTTGGTGTAATATTATACCTGTGGACACCCACATGGTCCTCCTGTGAATTTCACAGTGTGTAAACAGAGTATGGAAATATCGTCTGCAATGTGGGGCTCCTTTTCCAATATATTGTGCTGTCCCGGGAACGCAATTAGGGTATGCGTCCCAAATGGCACCCTATTCCCTATATAGTGCACTATTTTTCACCAGAGCTCTATGGACCCTGTTCAAAAGTAGTGCAGTATATCGAGAATAGGGTTCCATTTGGGACACATCCCAGGACAATGTCAATCCATTAAACTGAGGTATTCCTTTAATGTAATGACTGGTACCGCTCTGGGTGACACACATGAACTTAAAGCCAAGCTTTTCGTGGAAGTGTCACCCTGAGCGTAAAAAGCACCAACAGCTGTTGCTGTAGCCTATATGGCAGTATTACTACATAATGCCTGTATACATTTGGAAAGACGGTACAGTAATTGATTTGTCAATGACAACAGTGGTTGTAACAGCTACAAAGTGTTCATACTAGGCAGTGTGAGGATCACCAACAACTGTTAAACTATATTACAAGATGTATACATAGTGTAACACTCATTACAGTAGCCTGTTGTTTCAGATGTAAGGAAACTTTCACTGAGACAATAATTCATATGTCAATGACAACGGTGGTTAGTTATGTGGTTACAGCCACAGACTGTGCATGGGCACTGTAACTGTGAAGGTGCTAGAGGTGGAGATTAGGCCTATTTCCTACTCTGCATGCTTTGCCCTTTAATCATTGCATGCCTTAGATTGCAGCCGTGGCAGTCACTTTAAAGGGGACTCAGGGGAACACCGTTACCATTACCCCTTTCCCCTTCACGACCAAAATTGGTCAGCAAAATTGGCGCCAGAGGATACAACAGAGGACAACAAACATATCTCTCTTAAAACAAAACATAGGCTTTTCCTTCTCTAGTAGGAATATTAAATAATATCTGATATCTTGTACATTTGAACTTTCCCATGTATTTACCATGTATTTGACTGCCATGTGGGAAAAGAATAACTTGAAAAAAAAAGACCTACCTAATGCCAGTTGTCTTATTATCACTACTGTGGGAAAGCCCTGCCTACATGTTGAGATGTACGGCGTTAGTATGTGAGGCATTGAGATAAGGCTGCTGGTTTGGCTGGGAGCTAGTCCTATAAGCATAATGGACAAACAGAGAGAGCTATTGACATCCCAGGACACTAGCTTTAACAATGTGGACTATGCAAGCTTGTGACATCATGGACAACTTTAAATGCCTTTCTCTGGTTGTGTCTCAAATGGCTATATTCCCTATATACTGTAGGCTAGCGCACTACTTTTGACCGGACCCGTAGTCATAAGTAGTGCACTATGAAGGGAATAGGGTGCCATTTCGGAAAGATCCTTTAATAGCAGCAGCACTTTGGAAAGAAAGAGATCAATGGGTGATCACTGTGAGGTCAGTGTCTATCAGATTCAGACAGATCAATAATCTATTTTGACAGGCACTGATTCATTACCAGTCCTTGTTGTTATATAGACATAACACTATAGTAATATTAGACAACATTTGGGTTAAAAATATTTGGAAAGATTGATCTTCTCCATCTCCATCACTGTGGAGTGAACGACCATTTCTGGCCAAAGAAGAGTTCTGAGTGGCATATATCTAAGCACTTCTATTCTGTTCACCTGAGATATCAACAAACTGAAAAATAATACATGGGTTTTATATAAGGCTTTTCAAGGACTGAAATACGCTTAAAAAGACAACTAAAGACAGCCAAAGCAACCCAAAGATACAACTGAAGAACATTTTAGGAGTTTGGTACCTTGAACACAGTAACAATAATCTGAGAATCGCCAGCCTGCACGGCGATAGTGCTGATTGTTGTTGTCGCAGCAGGTTGACCTCCAGTGTCACTTTCGTTGGACATAGTCTCCCCCGTCCAAACTTAACTTCATAAAGTATCAGATGAGCTTTACAGCCCCTACTGTCCACTCTCTTCTCTCTGGATCCTGCAAATCCTAGTCTCTGTCCTGTTCTCTCATTTCAGTCTCTGGGTGCTTCCAAACTCAACAGTCCTTCAATATTTCAGTTGAAGATAGAGTGACCAAGCAAAAAACGGCAGTAGAGAGACCCCTCTGTCCTCTCATCCAACAGGCGCAAAACAAATCCAGTCGGAAGGTGTATGTTTCAGCAGCGGTGTTATATCCTCCTTCCACTCCCTCCAGTCCCACAGCCGAGCCACAGCACAACAGATCAGAGCCACTAGCATCAACGTACTGCCTGAAGCTCAACAAGCAGGAGACACAGAGCAGGGTGACAGGGCAGAACACGGCTGGCCAGTGTGTTAAAAATAGAACTATCCACTAGGATTATCACACTGTGCTGTGCTGGAAGCCATTTGACACACCCCTAGTTTGGTGGCTCCGCTCCACTCTGGTCTTTCTACACAACCCTCCCCTCTCCCTGCCTGCCTCTCTCCCAGTCCCACTCGGCCCCTCTTTATCCTCTCCTGCCTCCCTCATACACAGACTAGGAATGCATGATATATCGGTGAACATATAGGAATCGATTCCGATATGTTCACCGATATATCGTGCATTCCTAGTCTGTGTATGAGGGAGGCATTAGCTAAAAATGCCAACATCGGTGTCGACCGATGTCTAGTTTAACGCTGATGTGCAAAACCGATGTCAAAGCTGACGTGCATGACATAATGACAATCTAGAGGAAAAAGAAACGCACACCTATTTAGTTGAGGTGCTAGCTAGCGGAGTGGAAAACTTGAAAATAAAGGAGAGCCATACACTCTAAGAGCTCAGATGCAAAAATGTAATGTCCAACGCTTCGACAGGCAAGCTGTCTTCCTCTGGGTATAATCACAAACACTGCAGGGTGACTCGTTTATATAGTGTCAAAAGACACACACACAGGTGTCTGTAATCATGGCCAAGTATGGCCTAATATCATTGGTTAATTCACAAATATTAAAATGACATACAACGAACAATATACAAAAAGCAAATGGTTAGCATAGATTCAATTTAGACTAGATAAGTCTACAAACAATTACAATGGCAAATTCACAATAATGGCATCAGATCAAAGTCTACGTTGAGACCGAAGGGAACAAGGGTCTTTAAATTAAAGATCCAGGCAGCCTCTCATTTTAACAATAAATGATCAAGGTCACCCCCTCTCCTAGGGAGGGTGACATGCTCGATGCCAATATAACGCAGAGACGAAATCGAGTGGTTTGCTTCCAAAAAGTGGGCCGCAACTGGGTAAGTCGAGTTTTTGCACCTAATGGCGCTACGATGCTCTGAGATACGTACTTTTAATTCGCGCTTTGTTTTACCCACATAATTTTTACCACAAGGACAAGTTATAAGATAAATAACTGCCTTAGTGGAGCACGTGATAACACCTTTGATTGGGATGCGTTTCCCTGTTTGGGAGTGTTTGAAGGATCTACATTTATAGCACAGCCATTACACTTGTAATTTCCATCCAGTAATGACGCCACGTAAACTTTTGCGCTACACGTGCAACACAGCATTCCTAACCTAGCCCACAATGTCTGCTGTGTGGATCGAGCAGTCAACAAGTCGAGCAGTCATTTGAAAGGGTAATCAAATTTCAGCGAGATAACTCGAAGGCGAAATCCATTAAAGCCAAGATACTGGAATTCATTGCCCTTAACAATCAACCGTTCTCTGTCGTGGGTGATGTTGGCTTTCGCCGACTGGTCGAGCACCGGGTACATACTACCAAGTTCACTATTTTTCAGATGTTGCCCTACCGGAGTTACACAGTAATAGAGTCACTGCTATTAGCTTCACGACATACATACTATGGAACGCCGTTTGGGTCTTTGCGTGTCAAAAAAGATACAGTAGCACTACCAAAGCTGTACAAAAATGTCTGCAAACAAGTAAACACGGCCATGAACGATGTGTTTTCAATACCGCGTTGGTAATAAAGCATAATTTCTTTGACTGCAACTTCTGGGGTAGCTAGCATTAGCTTGGTACCTAGCTAGCACCAATACAACCAGCCTGAAAACAATGACCAGTAGAAACTGCAGTCATTTTCATTATTCTTAGCAATGACAACGCTGGGCCAATTGTGCGCCACCCTATGGGACTCCCAATCACGGCCGGATGTGATACAGCCTGGATTTGAACCATGGACTGTAGTGACGCCTCTTGCACTGAGATGTAGTGCCTTAGACCCGCTGCGTCCATGTGTGTGTTAACTATTTAACTGTACTAGAATGCTTAAAAGGCCGCTAAAATGTTTAATATCGGTATCAGCTTTTTTGTGAAGGAAAATATTGGATATCGGTATAGGCCAAAAAATGTCATATCGGTGCATCACTAACACAGACAACCCCACATAGGCACCAGCCCATCCATGGAATATCATATTGGTAGGCCTATCTTTCTTCCAATAGAAGGGAAAATACCCTGTGAGTTGTCATAGCTGGATAGATTTTTATCTTGCTTCTCTAGGTCTGTGAATACGTTTTTCCATTGGTGTCCCCTCTACGTGACTGTGAGTCGCTTTAGATAAAGGCGTCTGCTAAATGGCATTTATTATTATTATATTATTACAGACAAAAGCCAAGCACACTTCACACTGGTCTTTTAAGAGAGAAAAGCCCACACTCTCACTGGCTGACTGCTTCTATTTAACACTACCTTGCCTGGCTGGCTATAGACACCCCCTTTAGGCATATCGTCTCTACTCTGGATTACCGACCTCTGCCTGACCTGACCCTGACTGCCGTCCTGTACCTTTGCCTCTACTCTGGATTACCAACCTCTGCCTGACCTGACCCTGCCTGCCTTCCTGTACCTTTGCCTCTACTCTGGATTACCGACCTCTGCCTGACCTGACCCTGAGCCTGCCTGCCGTCCTGTACCTTTGCCTCTACTCTGGATTACCGACCTCTGCCTGACCTGACCCTGAGCCTGCCTGCCTTCCTGTACCTTTGCCTCTACTCTGGATTACCGACCTCTGCCTGACCTGACCCTGAGCCTGCCTGCCGTCCTGTACCTTTTCCTCTACTCTGGATTACCGACCTCTGCCTGACCTGACCCTGAGCCTGCCTGCCGTCCTGTACCTTTGCCTCTACTCTGGATTACCGACCTCTGCCTGACCTGACCCTGAGCCTGCCTGCCGTCCTGTACCTTTGCCTCTACTCTGGATTACCGACCTCTGCCTGACCTGACCCTGAGCCTGCCTGCCGTCCTGTACCTTTTCCTCTACTCTGGATTACCGACCTCTGCCTGACCTGACCCTGAGCCTGCCTGCCGTCCTGTACCTTTGCCCCACTACTCTGGATTATCTACCCCTGCCTGCCTTGACCTGTCGTTTGCCTGTCCTTGTTGCTGTAATAAACATTGTTACTTCCACACAGTCTGCATTTGGGTCTTACCTTCAAACCTGATATATTTGGCCAGTCTCTCAAACACATTACAAGTCTGTATTATTTATTTTGAGGAAACTTACATTCTTTAGAGATGTTTTATTTAAAATTCCTCTTGGTTGTTTTAAAATATCCATTTCCCTTTGGGGAACAAGCCAGTGTGTCAGAGAGCTAGGGGGAGTTAGTATTGTCCTAATGAGAATCAGCTCTTTATTCCCTGACTACAGCACAATGGAAGGAAAAGAGATAGAGAGGCAGGGTGAGAGAGAGAGAGAGAGACTAGAGAGAAAGAGAGAGATGGAGGGGAGAGACTGAAAGAGAGAGAGAGAGAGACAGAGAGCAACAGAGAGAGAGACTAGAGATGTAGAAAAGGAGAGAGAGAGAGAGAGAGAGAGAGAGTACATTCTGATACAGTAAGGAAACAGCAGGACAAACAGACCTCAGCTTTCTGCTGGCCCAACTTTGTTGAGTCTCTTTGATACTTAGTAGTACATCACTAGATCCAATAGAAAGAGGTATGAGTGTCAGAGAGTTAGGGGGTGTTAGTATTGTCCTAATGAGAATCAGCTCTTTATTCCCTGACGACAGCACAATGGCAGGAAAAGAGAGAGAGGGCGAGAGAGAGAGACATAAGGGGGGGGGTGAGAGAGTATTTCCCTCAGATTACACAGATCCAGAAAGAATTAGAAAACAAACCCAATTTTGATCAACTCCGATATCTACTGGATGAAAGACCACAGTGTGCCATCACAGCAGCCAGATTTGTGACCTGTTGCCACAAGAAAAGGGCAACTGTATATAGACATAATATGACATTTGAAATGTCTTTATTCTTTTGGAACTTCTGTGAGTGTAATTTTACTGTTTACTGTTCATTTTTATTGTTTATTTCACTGTTGTTTATTACCTATTTCAATTGCTTTGGCAATGTTAACATATGTTTCCCATGAAAATAAAGCCCTTGAATTGAATTGAAATTGAGAGAGAGAGAGATAGGGGGAGAGAGAGAGAGAGATTCTGATACAGTAGGAAAACAGCAGGGGAACACAAACAGACCTCAGCTTCCCAACTGTGATGAGTCTCTTTGATAGGTATGTGTTACTCTCCTAAGGTGCAGTGACATACTACTGTAAACTGGAGAAACAAACAAACAACAAACACAATAGATATGAGTGTGTCTGTGTGTGCATATGTTGTGGGTATGTGTGTGTGTGTGTGTGTGTGTGCATATGTTGTGGGTATATGTGTGTGTGTGTGTGTGTGTGTGTGTGTGTGTGTGCAAATGATAAAGCCTACTGTAAGGCCAACAGTGGCCCATTGTTACCATGGACCTCAGGATACCAGAGATCACCGAGGTAATTTCATATCAAATCAACAACTTTTATAACAACACAGCACACATTTTTCTGTGTAGACAAGATGCAAAACTTCCCAGTGTACAGTACAACGACTTAAATCATCTACCCATCTTACTAGTATGTCGTGCGTAGAAACATTATTTGATATATTTGACAAGATGCAAAATGTCCACAAAGTACAGTTATAATGTGCAATATAATAATTGTACTATTTTGCATAGAAGGAGGGTGTCAAACTGATCTGTTTCACCTGTCTTTGTGCTTGTCTCCACCCACTGCCCATTTTCCCAAGTATAATTATACCTGTGTTCTCTGTTTGTCTGTTGCCAGTTCGTTGTGTTTCATCAAGCCTACCAGCTGTTTTCCCGTGCTCCTGTCTTTCTCTAGTTCCTGACCATTCTGCCTGCCTTGACCTGACTGCCATTCTGTACCGTGTCACACCACCCTTGATTACTGACCTCTGCCTACCCTGACTGCCGTTCTCTACCTTTCAAACTCTGCTCTACTGACCTATTTTTATTTTTTTATTTTACCAGGCAAGTCAGTTAAGAACAAATTCTTATTTTCAATGACAGTCTAGGAACAGTGGGCCCTTGTTCAGGGGCAGAACGGCAGATTTCTACCTTGCCAGCTCGGGGATTTGATCTGGCAACCTTTCAGTTACTAGTCCAACGCTCTAACCACTAGGATACCTGCCGCCGACACCTCTGCATGCCCTTAACCTGTCATTTGCCTGCCCCCCTGTTTTTGAAATAAACTTTTGTTGCTTCGAAACTGTCTGCATCTGGATATTCTCCTGAGCCTTTACAGAGGAGGTTAGATAGTCCTTTAGCCTTGGCATGCATTCTAAGAGCTGAACGTCTGTAATGGGCAGCACTGTGGAGGAGGTGAATAATCAAACTGGTTTTCATACTGGGTATAAATGCTCCATCAACTATAGAATAAAACCACTGTTCAGTAGTTACAGTTGAAGTCAGAAGTTAACATACACCTTAGCCAAACATATTTAAACTCCGTTTTTCACAATTCCTGACATTTAATCAGAGTAAAAATTCCCTGTCTATGATCAGTTAGGATCACGACTTTATTCTAAGAATGTGAAATGTCAGAATAATAGTAGAGAGAATGATTTATTTCAGCTTTAATTGTATTCATCGCAATCCCAGTGGGTTAGAAGTTTACATACACTCAATTAGTATTTGGTTGCCTTTAAATTGTTTAACTTGGGTCAAACGCTTCAGTTAGCCTTCCACAAGCTTCCCACAATAAGTTGGGTGAATATTGGCCCATTCCTCCTGGCACAGCTGGTATAACTGAGTCAGGTTTGTGGGCCTCCTTGCTCGCACACACATTTTCAGTTCTACCCACAAATTTTCTATAGGATTGAGGTCAGGGCTTTGTGATGGCCACTCCAATACCTTTACTTCGTTGTCCTTAACCATTTTGCCACAACTTTGGAAGTATGCTTGGGGTCATTGTCCATTTGGAAGACCCATATATGACCAAGCTTTAACTTCCTGACCGATGTCTTGAGATGTTGCTTCAATATATCCACATAATTTTCCATCCTCATAATGCCATCTATTTTGTGAAGTGCACCAGTCCCAACTGCAGCAAAGCACCCCCAAAACATGATGCTGCCACCCCCATGCTTCAAGGTTGGGATGGTGTTCTTCGGATTGCAAGCCTCCCCCCTTTTCCTCTAAACATAACGATGGTCATTATGGCCAAACAGTTCTATTTTTGTTTCATCAGACCAGAGGACATTTCTCTAAAAAGTACGATCTTTGTCCCCATGCGCAGTTGCAAATCATAGTCTGGCTTTTTTTATGGCGGTTTTGGAGCAGTGGTTTCTTCCTTGCTGAGCGGCCTTTCAGGTTATGTCGATATAGGTCTCATTCTACTGTGGATATAGATACTTTTGTTCCTGTTTCCTCCAGCATCTTGACAAGGTCCTTTGCTGTTGTTCTGGGATTGATTTGCACTTTTCACACCAAATTACGTACATTTTTAGGAGACAGAACGCGTCTCCTTCCTGAGCGGTATGACGGCTGCATGGCCCCATGGTGTTTATACTTGCATACTATTGTTTGTACAGAAGAATGTGGTACCTTCAGGCGTTTGGAAATTGCTCCCATGGATGAACCAGACTTGTGGAGGTCTACAATTTTTTTCTGAGGTCTTGGCTGATTTCTTTTGACATTCCCATGATGTCAAGCAAAGAGGCACTGAGTTTGAAGGTAGGCATTGAAATACATCCACAGGTACACCTCCAATTGACTCAAATGATGTCATTTAGACTATCAGAACCTTCTAAAGCCATGACATAATTTTATGGAATTTTCCCAAGCTGTTTAAAGGCACAGTCAACTTAGTGTATGTAAACTTCTGACCCACTGGAATTGAGATACAGTGACTTATAAGTTAAATAATCTGTCTGTAAACAATTGTTGGAAGAATTACTTGTGTCATGCACAAAGTAGATGTCCTAACCGACTTGCCGTAGCTATAGTTTGTTCACAAGAAATTTGTGGAGTGGTTGAAAAACGAGTTTTAAAGATTCCAACCTAAGTGTATGTAAACTTCCGACTTCAACTGTACATTGCGGGACGTCACTGTGTGTGTGTATATGCCACTGCCAAACAACAGTGCCTGACTCAGATACTTAAGGGAAGACATTTGTGTGAAATGTAGCCTACTCAAAGGCATGCCAGGGAGCCTGAAGAAGTGTTGTAATTGTTAACAGGACTACTTGGATCTGCATGTCATACTTAACCAATGACACTACACTCAGACCTGGGTTCAAATAGGTTACTAATTTAAATCTACAAATATTTTTTGCATTTTCCTGCCGGGTGTGCCAGATTTTGGGATCTCCGGGGGTGCAAGACAAGGGATTGCAAAGCAACAAGCAAGCTCAATCAACCACAGCTCAAATGTTTTTCATTATTTCAAATAGTATTTGAACCCAGGTCTGTCATGGACTAGTGTTGCGGGCAGGCGGCAGCTGTTAGAGAAGTTAAAGAAACAGCTGAGAAAGTAAGACACTGCGAGATCAGCCGAGTCGGGGGCACACATACACACACAGACAGACAGACACAGAGACACACAGACAGATCAGTCAAGTTGAGTAGACACACACACAAATCAGCCGATTTGGGCATAGCCCAGGACAGACTGGGAGGACCTGGAAGGCCTCCCTCACCCCACCCAGCCATCTGCTGTGGTCTCCTGATAATTCTGTCCCAGCTACCATCTCTCTGAGCAGCCCAAAAGGCACCATATTCCCTTTAGGGCCCTGGTCAATAGTAGTGCACTATAAAGGGGATATGTCATCATTTGGGACGCACAATCTGAGCAGCCCGTTCCAGCTGAGAGAAATCAGAGAGGGTTAAATATAGCCTCACCATCAGCTTCGTGTCATTATAAGCATTGAGAACAGCTACAGCAACAAATCAAATCAAATCGTATTTGTCACATACACATGGTTAGCAGATGTTAATGCGAGTGTAGCGAAATGCTTGTGCTTCTAGTTCCGACAATGCAGTGATAACCAACAAGTAATCTAACTAACAATTCCAAAACTACTGTCTTATACACAGTGTAAGGGGATAAAGAATATGTACATAAGGATATATGAATGAGTGATGGTACAGAGCAGCATACAGTAGATGGTATCGAGTACAGTATATACATATGAGATGAGAATGTAGACAAAGTAAACAAAGTGGCATAGTTAAAGTGGCTAGTGATACATGTATTACATAAGGATGCAGTCGATGATGTAGAGTACAGTATATACGTATGCATATGAGATGAATAATGTAGGGTAAGTAACATTATATAAGGTAGCATTGTTTAAAGTGGCTAGTGATATATTTACAACATTTCCCATCAATTCCCATTATTAAAGTGGCTGGAGTTGGGTCAGTGTCAATGACAGTGTGTTGGCAGCAGCCACTCAATGTTAGTGGTGGCTGTTTAACAGTCTGATGGCCTTGAGATAGAAGCTGTTTTTCAGTCTCTCGGTCCCAGCTTTGATGCACCTGTACTGACCTCGCCTTCTGGATGATAGCGGGGTGAACAGGCAGTGGTTCGGGTGGTTGATGTCCTTGATGATCTTTATGGCCTTCCTGTAACATCGGGTGGTGTAGGTGTCCTGGAGGGCAGGTAGTTTGCCCCCGGTGATGCGTTGTGCAGACCTCACTACCCTCTGGAGAGCCTTACGGTTGAGGGCGGAGCAGTTGCCGTACCAGGCGGTGATACAGCCCGCCAGGATGCTCTCGATTGTGCATCTGTAGAAGTTTGTGAGTGCTTTTGGTGACAAGCCGAATTTCTTCAGCCTCCTGAGGTTGAAGAGGCGCTGCTGCGCCTTCTTCACGACGCTGTCAGTGTGAGTGGACCAATTCAGTTTGTCTGTGATGTGTATGCCGAGGAACTTGCTACCCTCTCCACTACTGTTCCATCGATGTGGATAGGGGGGTGTTCCCTCTGCTGTTTCCTGAAGTCCACAATCATCTCCTTAGTTTTGTTGACGTTGAGTGTGAGGTTATTTTCCTGACACCACACTCCGAGGGCCCTCACCTCCTCCCTGTAGGCCGTCTCGTCGTTGTTGGTAATCAAGCCTACCACTGTTGTGTCGTCCGCAAACTAGATGATTGAGTTGGAGGCGTGCGTGGCCACGCAGTCGTGGGTGAACAGGGAGTACAGGAGAGGGCTCAGAACGCACCCTTGTGGGGCCCCCGTGTTGAGGATCAGTGGGGAGGAGATGTTGTTGCCTACCCTCACCACCTGGGGCGGCCCGTCAGGAAGTCCAGTACCCAGTTGCACAGGGCGGGGTCGAGACCCAGGGTCTCGAGCTTGATGACGAGCTTGGAGGGTACTATGGTGTTGAATGCCGAGCTGTAGTCGATGAACAGCATTCTCACATAGGTATTCCTCTTGTCCAGGTGGGTTAGGGCAGTGTGCAGTGTGGTTGAGATTGCATCGTCTGTGGACCTATTTGGGCGGTAAGCAAATTGGAGTGGGTCTAGGGTGTCAGGTAGGGTGGAGGTGATATGGTCCTTGACTAGTCTCTCAAAGCACTTCATGATGACGGAAGTGAGTGCTACGGGGCGGTAGTCGTTTAGCTCAGTTATCTTAGCTTTCTTGGGAACAGGAACAATGGTGGCCCTCTTGAAGCATGTGGGAACAGCAGACTGGTATAGGGATTGATTGAATATGTCCGTAAACACACCGGCCAGCTGGTCTGCGCATGCTCTGAGGGCGCGGCTGGGGATGCCGTCTGGGCCTGCAGCCTTGCGAGGGTTAACACGTTTAAATGTCTTACTCACCTCGGCTGCAGTGAAGGAGAGACCGCATGTTTTCCTTGCAGGCCGTGTCAGTGGCACTGTATTGTCCTCAAAGCGGACAAAAAAGTTATTTAGTCTGCCTGGGAGCAAGACATCCTGGTCCGTGACTGGGCTGGGTTTCTTCTTGTAGTCCGTGATTGACTGTAGACCCTGCCACATGCCTCTTGTGTCTGAGCCGTTGAATTGAGATTCTACTTTGTCTCTGTACTGACGCTTAGCTTGTTTAATAGCCTTGCGGAGGGAATAGCTGCACTGTTTGTATTCGGTCATGTTGCCAGACACCTTGCCCTGATTAAAAGCAGTGGTTCGCGCTTTCAGTTTCACGCGAATGCTGCCATCAATCCACGGTTTCTGGTTAGGGAATATTTTTATCGTTGCTATGGGAACGGCATCTTCAACGCACGTTCTAATGAACTCGCACACCGAATCAGCGTATTCGTCAATATTTTTATCTGACGCAATACAAAACATGTCCCAGTCCACGTGATGGAAGCAGTCTTGGAGTGTGGAGTCAGCTTGGTCTGACCAGCGTTGGACAGACCTCAGCGTGGGAGCCTCTTGTTTAAGTTTCTGCCTGTAGGCAGGGATCAACAAAATGGAGTCGTGGTCAGCTTTTCCGAAAGGGGGGCGGGGCAGGGCCTTATATGCGTCGCGGAAGTTAGAGTAACAATGATCCAAGGTTTTACCACCCCTGGTTGCGCAATCGATATGCTGATAAAATTTAGGGAGTCTTGTTTTCAGATTAGCTTTGTTAAAATCCCCAGCTACAATGAATGCAGCCTCCGGATAAATGGTTTCCAGTTTGCAAAGAGTTAAATAAAGTTCGTTCAGAGCCATCGATGTGTCTGCTTGGGGGGGGGGGGGGGATATATACGGCTGTGATTATAATCGAAGAGAATTCTCTTGGAAGATAATGCGGTCTACATTTGATTGTGAGGAATTCTAAATCAGGTGAACAGAAGGATTTGAGTTCCTGTATGTTTCCTTCATCACACCATGTCTCGTTAGTCATGAGGCATACGCCCCCGCCACTCTTCTTACCAGAAAGATGTTTGTTTCTGTCGGCACGATGCGTGGAGAAACCCGTTGGCTGCACCGCCACGGATAGCGTCTTTCCAGTGAGCCATGTTTCCGTGAAGCAGAGAACGTTGCAGTCTCTGATGTCCCTCTGGAATGCTACCCTTGCTCGGATTTCATCAACCTTGTTGTCAAGAGACTGGACATTGGCAAGAAGAATGCTGGGGAGTGGTGCGCGATGTGCCCTTGTCCTGAGTCTGACCAGAAGACCGCTACGTTTCCCTCTTTTTCGGAGTCGTTTCCTTGGGTCGCTGCATGCGATCCATTCCGTTGTCCTGTTTGTAAGGCAGAACACAGGATCCGCGTCGCGGAAAACATATTCTTGGTCGTACTGATGGTGAGTTGACGCTGATCTTATATTCAGTAGTTCTTCTCGACTGTATGTAATGAAACCTAAGATGACCTGGGGTACTAATGTAAGAAATAACACGTAAAATAACAAAAAACTGCATAGTTTCCTAGGAACGCGAAGCGAGGCAGCCATCTCTATCACCTTCAAGATTTAAAAGGTACTGGGTTGGATGGATTCAAACATTGTAACTTAATTAACAGTATCACCATCACCCCCATGTGGTGGAATATTTGTTTGTTGTGTGTTACAAAACTCACTTTGAATATGTTTACACCTTTGATAGGCATATAAATAGGCATATTTGTTTATTAGAAAGTGTCTCTTTTTTGTAAGTCGCTCTGGATAAGAGCGTCTGCTAAATGACTTAAATGTAAATGTAAATGTCTTTGTTTCTATAATAGTTACTATGGCTTCACAAAATAACAATAGACATGAATGATTGAAGAACTAGTAGTACAAAAGCCACCAAAAAACCCTACTCCCTCTGCTGGTTCACAGATGAAGCTAAGCAGCCAGAGCCTGCCCTGCACCTAGATTTGGTACACAACATAGGGAGTCTGTGTGTTGGTTAGACTCCGAGTCCTCTGGAATCCCTTTGTCCAACCAATGCAGACTCACGATGTTGGCTGCCGGTGTTGTGCCGAAAATCATTGCTGTGACTTGCGTGCTAGTTAAGATTTCTGTTCTTCACTCCGTTGTCAGTTTAGCCTACATTTCACTGATTTTAGTAGCAGAATTTTATTTTTATTTGTGTCCTTCAAGGCAGCTGTCAATTTGTCTATTTGTTTCAAGTGGGTTAGTCTATAAATACATCCCTTTGTCAAAATGTAGCATCTCTCCCATGTCTTACACCACTAGTAGTTGTTCTGAAATGTTTATTGCCTACATTTGACTCCCTCCTCTATGTTTTAATATAACACACATACATGAATTATTAATGTCGGCTGCCTATCCTGACTTGAAGTTAGTTCTATAGAAAGTATTTGACTCTAGTGACAAAATTAAGGAAATTAGAACGGGGGTTTAGCAAGGCTATTTTCTAGCCACACAATTAAGGAATTTAGAGGGGGGGGGGGGTTCTTGCCTGCCGAAAATCCCGCCCCCCCTTCTAATTTCCTTAATTGTGTGGCTAGAGTCAAATACTTTCTATCGCACACATCAGAGTCAAATACTTTCTATAGAACAAACTTCACTCAGGATAGGCAACCCGTTTTGTTCTATAGAAAGTAACTGAAAGCAACCGAAATTAATAATGAATGTATGCGTGTTGTATTACATATAGAAGAGGGAGTAAAATGTAGGCAATAAACATTTCAGAACAACTACTTGTCGAATAAAACATGTGAGAGATAACGCATTTTGGCAAATAGATTTATTTATAGACTAATACACTTGAATCAAATGGCCAAACCGAAAACTGCAGATATTACTAGTGCCTCCCCCGCGATCAAACCGACATAAACATTAAATTAAACGCAGCCTAACGTGATCATTGACAGCTGCCTTGAAGGACATAAAAATGCTTTCTGCTACTAAGATCTGTAAAATGTAGGCTAAACTGACAACGGAGTAAAGAGCAGAAATCTTAACTAGCAGGCGAATCGCAGCAATGAAGAATTGAGTGTGTGCGCGTTCACGTAAGGAGTGGGATTCTGGCAGGGGGGGAGAATTTCGGCAAAACCCCGGAACATAATTACAAATGATGTGTATACTGCAAATTCACAAGAAGAACAAATATAATATTTACCTAAAACATCATTTTAAACCATGCTTACATTTGTATGAGATCAGATGTGTCTCTGTATTTAGTGGGAATACTTGGGACCAGACATCCAAAATTAAAATCACCTGGAGCTGATTTGGTGTTTATACTGTCTTTTATGTCCAACAATGAAAATGCGGGGCCGACATCCACAAATACAACCTTCAAACACACCCTTAAATACTGAAGAAGCATTTATAATAAATAAGCAATATTACTTGTTTTCAATGGCCCAACATTACAGCAACCATATCTTTCGCAGTTTTGCCCTAGGCTCTGAAGATAAGCAGGCTACGAGCCTCCCCCGTTCTAGCGGTTAGAACATCATCAGGAAATACAGTATATGGATGCTAGGCTACTGAATGAAGTCGTGTTGCTGGGACATTTACAAAAAAACAATGCTGAACAACTCCAGTGTTTTGATACCTTGAAAGTTGTGTTTGTAGTGGAATGGTTAGAAAACTAAAGATAGTATGATAGTTTTGAAGATGACTCACGATATGTGTATTTCCCTTCAACCGTTGTGTGAACTGCTGGCTCCCAGACTTCCAAGAAAGCGAACGCTGATAAATTCAGGAGTTTGCGCGCCAAATTGTCATTTCAGGTTAAGGGGTGTATTCATTGTTTAAAAATAAATGCTAAAGTTTATGCAAATGTTAATGATGTCTTTGTTTTGAGTAACGTGTTAATTGTTTACCATTGTAATGTGTAATGTCGAATAGCATTTCATTTGAAGTGAATTACCAATGACTGTTGAGAATTTACCGTTACAGGTGTGAATGGTTTATGCCATTATTAGGGAAGGTTATTTTATGATGCCCATACTCTTTATTCATGAGCTGTTCTTGAGGTAACATGTTTTTCATAGCTCAGTCTAATCTGCACCACCCAGCGGCTACTGTGAGTACACACCTTGAAGATATGTGAATGCGTGGCTGCTTTATTGAAACCCTTAAAATATCCTATTTAATCTGACAACTGGGCATCTTTATTGAAAACCTTCAAATATCATATTTAATATGACAACAACCGGTAAATTTAAGTTATTCTATAAAATAATATTTTCATCAGGGCCAAATTACCGAAAGGGCACGCAGGTGGGCCCCCCAACCAATTTGGATTTATTTTGTCAAAATGTGTATAATTGCAGGAACTGCAGAATTCTCTCAGCATCATGGCATTTATTTTTTTAATAGGATATTAGCTTTAAAACGGCAACATTTTATCTCAGCCTCATGGCAAAAATGTGTAAATATGCCCCAGGGCCCCAAATAGTCCGGTCCTGCTTTTCATGTGTCAAATTAAATTGAAGCCTGAAGTCATACCTTGTGTATGTGTACGGGACAACATTGTCTTGTAAGACTATGCTTATGAATCAAAAGACAAATAACTACATTATATCAAAGAAATCTTTAAAATGTTTGCTTGTTTATTTCGCAGGACCCAGGTTTTCAAGAAATACATGATTAGCCTCGCAAACCTAAAATCTCCACAAGCATCATGTCTTTGACTGGTATGTAAAATACCAATATACAAAACAAAATAAATACAGAATCAATATTTCAATAGCATGCCTCACGATGCAAAAGGCGTATGTACTGTATGTATACATTAGAATGACAATTATGAAGAGATGAAGCATAATTCTCATATCACATTTTATGAATAAAAACAAAGCCTTGGATCTACCACTCTAAACTAGGTTTATAACAAAGGTCTGATTAGACATTTTAACTTGATACACACAAGTGACTGGTTGACTGCACCCATCCATCCTCGTAATATACAACAGTCCGTCTATACCGGAAACAGTGGGCTGGGATGTTAGTGCCAAATTCAAAGGCATTGGGAATGAGAATAGATTTACATATTGGCACAGCCCTTTACACTTGTTTTTCTTCTTCCAGAAACCACTTGGAAGTATTGCGAACAAAAAAACAACAGAGGGAAAATATAAAATAGTCAAACAAGGCAGTTTGACAAGAAAGAGAAAGGCCTAGAAACTCTAAAGCACCGGTAAGGTAAATACAAGGAGAGAGACAGATGGTGCTTTGCTTTCTGTACACTCTAGAGGGTTTAGTAGAACCATGTAAAAGCTTGAGTTCCCTGTCTTAAGGGCTTTTCACACTACGTGTTCTTAACCCAGGCCTAACCTTAACCCTGGGTTAAAACAACCCCTAGGCCAAGATCAGCGTGAGCACAAATTCAGAGGGACAAGCGACAGGCAAGGTAAAGCTTTAAGGGAAATAGTCCATTTCAGACTTCATTCCAGTCAGTGCTTTCAGTTTCTTTCTTTTGTTTCCCTCCTCCTCTCCTCTCTTCTCCATGTCATGTACTGTAAGCAATGTAAGTGGATCCTAGAGGACCATATTCTATCGTTAACTGCTATTGGTAAATTAATATGGCTGGACGAGGCAGAGTACAACCGAGATGGAAGGAATGCGGTCACACCGGGAGATTAACGGGATTCTAGAGATCTGGATGGTCAGGTGCTGTGTAGGCTTAACGTCAAAGGTGTCCTTTCCTGTCCTCAATGTCTGGTGGACTGCTAGTTGCTGCTGTTATAGGTCTGCAGACTGGCCACAGATCTGTTTATGCTCTCTTGTCAACTGCTATGGTTATTTTCACGCCAATGGCCATAGGATTTGGCAAGACAGCACAAACTGATCTGGGACCAGGCAAGCTGTTATAAGAGCTTCCATTAGCATTCCTAAGTGTCCGTCTCGTTCTCCAGTTCTAGTTCCTCCCCATCTTGTAGTTCATTGTCTACATCCTGTAGTTCTTCATCATGTAGTTCCTGGTCGTCTTGTAGTTCTTCATCATTGTGTAGCTCTTCGTCCTGGTCATGTATCTGCTCATACTGTAGCTGCTGATACGGTAGCTGCTCAATGTCTTCATCCTCTTCATCTTCCTCGTGCAGAGTCAGTTTCCTGTCCTCCACCAGCTTCATCTTGTCCCGGATGTGTTCAGCAGAGGACGCCATGTCTCCAGGACTGCCAAAGTACTGCTCGCTCCTGAAGGGGGGACAAAAGGGGCAGAAGGACTCAGCAGGGTCATAGGTTGGGCTATGGATACAAGGATTGACAGTCCATGATCAAAATGGCATGCATCATTAGATCTAGCATCTTGGTAAAGCCAGGCATGTCTCAGTGTGAAATGTCCATTGTTTCTTACCCGTCTGGGAATATAACAGGGACAGTGAGTCTGTCCAGTAGAGCCTTCCCCACAGTCTCCACCTCCTCATAGGTCTCCTGCTCCACCTCGACTGGGAGATCACACTGGTCTGGGCTGGCTTGGACCAGCACCTGGGATGGAGGAGACAGGAGGGAATGGAAACAGAAGAGGACCATCAACAAAAAAGTATGTACTCACTGAACTGTTAGTCACATTAGATAAGTATCTGTTAAGTGGCATACATGCATATCCCAATAATTCAACACTTCCAAACAACAGGGCTCACTGACTAGAGCACAAAGACAAAAGCTTTGCAATATTTGCTAAGAAGAAGGTGTATTATTTGGCTGTCACAAAGGTAATTCAATAATATATTAACATCTTTCCGATAATATAAGGTTTCATTTTCATAACTGTCATTCTTTTCCTACCTTCTCAGCTGCGGTGTGAAAGGAGCAGGCCATCTCCAGCCGATGGACCCTCTCCTCAGTGGTGACAGTAAACTGTTTCCAGACCCGGTTAAGGCGTGGCAGGGTGTCACCAGAGGAGCGCGTGGAGCACCTTAGAGACTGACACAACACCACCGTCGCCTGGAGCAGCTGACGGCCGTAGTCATAGGTGCTCTGGACACAGAAAGAGAGAGCCAGGTTAACACAATACCTAGTACCTAGTAGGGGGCAGTGGGGTAAGTTGAGCCATTTATTACATTCAGCATCACTCTGTCAAGGGAAATATACAGTGCCTTGCGAAAGTATTCGGCCCCCTTGAACTTTGCGACCTTTTGCCACATTTCAGGCTTCAAACATAAAGATATAAAACTGTATTTTTTTGAAGAATCAACAACGAGTGGGACACAATCATGAAGTGGAACGACATTTATTGGATATTTCAAACTTTTTTAACAAATCAAAAACTGAAAAATTGGGCGTGCAAAATTATTCAGCCCCTTTACTTTCAGTGCAGCAAACTCTCTCCAGAAGTTCAGTGAGGATCTCTGAATGATCCAATGTTGACCTAAATGACTAATGATGATAAATACAATCCACCTGTGTGTAATCAAGTCTCCGTATAAATGCACCTGCACTGTGATAGTCTCAGAGGTCCGTTAAAAGCGCAGAGAGCATCATGAAGAACAAGGAACACACCAGGCAGGTCCGATATACTGTTGTGAAGAAGTTTAAAGCCGGATTTGGATACAAAAAGATTTCCAAGCTTTAAACATCCCAAGGAGCACTGTGCAAGCGATAATATTGAAATGGAAGGAGTATCAGACCACTGCAAATCTACCAAGACCTGGCCGTCCCTCTAAACTTTCAGCTCATACAAGGAGAAGACTGATCAGAGATGCAGCCAAGAGGCCCATGATCACTCTGGATGAACTGCAGAGATCTACAGCTGAGGTGGGAGACTCTGTCCATAGGACAACAATCAGTCGTATATTGCACAAATCTGGCCTTTATGGAAGAGTGGCAAGAAGAAAGCCATTTCTTAAAGATATCCATAAAAAGTGTTGTTTAAAGTTTGCCACAAGCCACCTGGGAGACACACCAAACATGTGGAAGAAGGTGCTCTGGTCAGATGAAACCAAAATTGAACTTTTTGGCAACAATGCAAAACGTTATGTTTGGCGTAAAAGCAACACAGCTCATCACCCTGAAAACACCATCCCCACTGTCAAACATGGTGGTGAAAGCATCATGGTTTGGGCCTGCTTTTCTTCAGCAGGGACAGGGAAGATGGTTAAAATTGATGGGAAGATGGATGGAGCCAAATACAGGACCATTCTGGAAGAAAACCTGATGGAGTCTGCAAAAGACCTGAGACTGGGACGGAGATTTGTCTTCCAACAAGACAATGATCCAAAACATAAAGCAAAATCTACAATGGAATGGTTCAAAAATAAACATATCCAGGTGTTAGAATGGCCAAGTCAAAGTCCAGACCTGAATCCAATCGAGAATCTGTGGAAAGAACTGAAAACTGCTGTTCACAAATGCTCTCCATCCAACCTCACTGAGCTCGAGCTGTTTTGCAAGGAGGAATGGGAAAAAATTTCAGTCTCTCGATGTGCAAAACTGATAGAGACATACCCCAAGCGACTTACAGCTGTAATCGCAGCAAAAGGTGGCGCTACAAAGTATTAACTTAAGGGGGCTGAATAATTTTGCACGCCCAATTTTTCAGTTTTTGATTTGTTAAAAAAGTTTGAAATATCCAATAAATGTCGTTCCACTTCATGATTGTGTTCCACTTGTGGTTGATTCTTCACAAAAAAATACAGTTTTATATCTTTATGTTTGAAGCCTGAAATGTGGCAAAAGGTCGCAAAGTTCAAGGGGGCCGAATACTTTCGCAAGGCACTGTAGTACTCTTATAACAAAGAAATCTACATACAGTACCAGTCAAAACTTTACTATTTTCTTTATTGTAGAAAAATACTGAAGACATCAAAATTATGAAATAACACATATGGAATCATGTAGTATCCATAAAAGTGTTAAACAAATCAAAATATATTTTAGATTTCAGATCCTTCAAAGTATCCACCCTTTGCCTTGATGACAGTTTTGCATACTCTTGGCATTCTCTCAACCTGGAATGCTTTTCCAACAGTCTTGAAGGAGTTCCCACATATTCGGAGCACTTGTTGCCAGCTTTTCCTTCACTCTGCAGTCCAACTCATCCCAAACCATCTCAATTGGTTTGAGGTGGGGTGATTGTGCAGGCCAAGTCACCTGACACAGCACTCCATCACTCTCCTTCTTGACAAATAGCCCTTACACAGCCTGGAGGTGTGTTGGGTCATTGTCCTGTTGAAAAACGAATGATAGTCCCACTAAGTGGAAACCAGATGGGATGGCGTATCGCTGCAGAATGCTGTGGTAGCCATGCTGGTTAAGTGTGCCTTGAATTCTAAATAAATCACAGACAGTGTCACCAGCAAAGCAACCCCACACCATCACACCTCCTCCTCCATACTTTACGGTGGGAACCACACATGCGGAGATCATCCGTTCACCTACTCTGCGTCTCACAAAGGCACGGCGGTTGGAACCAAAAGTCTTACATTTGGACTCAAAGCCCAAAGAACAGATTTCCACCAGTCTAATGTCCATTGCTTGTGTTTCTTGGCCCAAGCAACTCTCTTCTTCTTATTGGTGTCCTTAAGTAATGGTGTCTCTGCAGCAATTCACCCATGAAGGCCTGATTCTTGCAGTCTCCTCTGAACAGTTGATGTTGAGTTGTGTCTGTTACTTGAACTCTGTGAAGCATTTATTTGGACTGCAATTTTTGAGGCTGGTAACTCCAATGAACCTATCCTCTGCAGCAGAGGTAACCCTGGGTCTTCCTTTCCTGTGGTGGTCCTCATGAGAGCTTGAGGGTTTTTGGAACTGCACTTGAAGAAACTTCAAAAGTTCTTGACCTTTTCCGGATTGACTGACATTCATGTCTTAAAGTAATGATGGACTGTCGTTTCTCTTTGGTTATTTGAGCTGTTCTTGCAATAATATGGACTTGGTCTTTTACCAAATAGGACTATCTTCTGTATACCAACCCTACCTTATCACAACACAACTGATTGGCTCAAACACATTAAGAAGGAAAGAAATTCCACAAATTAACAAGGCACACCTGTTAATTGAAATGTATTCCAGGTGACTATCTCATGAAGCTGGTTGAGAGAATTCCAAGAGTGTGCAAAGCTGTCATCAAGGCAAAGGGTGGCTACTTTAAAGAATCTCAAATATAAAATATATTTGGATTTGTTTAACACTTTTTTTGGTTACTACCTGATTCCATATGTGTTATTTCATAGTTGTGATGTCTTCACTATTATTCTACAATATTAGCCCACCCACACAGCTACCATTGCACTTTCATGCTAGGTTTAGGGCCGCATACTGAATCTTATAGAGACCCCAACTGATGTATGGAACAATCTTACAATGATCTACTTTGGTTTAGATACAAGCGTTAATTTGACTTGGTGAAAATCAATTTTTTTGGACCTAACTTGCTTACCTGTTTTTCCATGTGGTTTCTTCCTTGACAGTCTCCATGAAATTATGACCTCTTCCTAAATAATTTGTCAATTTATTAACTTTGTGTATGGTTTTCTAGACACAAGGGTGGCTCAACTTACCCAACTCTCCCCTTCCCCCTCTATTTCCCTTTGAAAGACATGGAGAGAGAAAAGAGACAGAGAGAGAGGAGGGGGCAGACAGAACAATTGAGGGAGTGACAAGAGCGGGAGAGAGAGAACCCCTCAGTCTTCCTCAAGCTGTCTGAACTCTGCTCTTGTAGTACATACCTGTGCAACATCCACAAACTTCTTGTGTTTCTCCAGCAGCACTTTGGTTTCCTGTGAGTCGTCCCCTAGTCTGATGTGGGTCTTTAGAAGAGCATCGAGGAGCTCACCCAGCCACTCCACCGCCTGAGAGTTAACACAGTGACATGAGCTGGGGTTTACAAGGTATTGTCAACAACAATAACAACATGTCAACAACAACATGTCAATAATAACAACACACTTAAGTTTGCAGTCCAGAACCAACAGAACAAACAAAAAAACTAAAAACAGGGATGAACAGAAGGAAGCCTATCTACTGACTTGTGATGCATCTTCCTCACACTTGAACAGCTGGACCATCTGAAGCATCTTCAGTCTCCTGACATCCACCATGTCCTCACATCTAAACAGGACCAAAACTCTTTTAAAACATGACAAAAGCCATTTCCATGACAAGTTCCGTGACAACGGGGCGGCAGGGTAGCCTAGTGGTTAGAACGTTGGACTAGTAACCGGAAGGTTGCAAGTTCAAACACCCGAGCTGACAAGGTACAAATCTGTCGTTCTGCCCCTGAACAGGCAGTTAACCTACTGTTCCTAGGCTGTCATTGAAAATAAGAATTTGTTCTTAACTGACTAGCCTAGTTAAATAAAGGTACAATTAAAAATACAAATTTAAAACAACGGCCAAAACTCCACGATATTCCAGAAATCGCTTGACTCGTGGAACCTTTGTAAACAACTCCAGTATCATTTTGAGGCCTGCGGCCTTACATCATCAAAAAAAGACTGAAAATAAATCTGAGCAAACCTTTGTTTCCGGAGCTGCAGGTCCTCCATGACACCTTGGATGTGATCAACGTTGTCTTTGTTATCGATGGGCACGTCTTTCCCATAGGACCAGGAAGTCTGGTTGGACAACTGATCCATCAGGACCTGGCCTTTCTCCCTCAGGCCTACCAGGGCTCCCTCTGGACAGAAATACACATCAAATAATACTCATGAATTACTCAACTAACACTACTGAAAGTTATTTCAAATGTAAAATATTATTCTTGCAGTTATCCATTAGAAAAAATTACAAGAAGAGGGGATATAGTTAAGACTGTCAATGTTTCAGCACAAATACCTTTCTCAATATCAGTTTTTTAATTCTACTCTGCAGTTATATATTGAAGGCTTGCTATCATATAAAAAAAAAATAACAGTGAATAATACATTTAATTGTGCTTACCAACGCTCTTGAGTTTCTCCTCGAGGTGTTTGAGTGTTTGTTGGATGGCAGCCCCGTCAGCAGGCGCCACATCGGCACAGAGCATGCCCAGTAGACCATCCAGTTGCTGGGACAGCTGGGAGGGTAAACTGGGGCGTTATTACAAAGCCAACAAAGAGCTCTAGGCCAAACAGTTAGTAGTCTATACTACACTGAACAAAAATACAAACACAACATGTAAAGTGTTGGTCCCATGCTTCATGATCTGCAATAAAAGATACCAGAAATGTTCCATATGCACAAAAAGCTTATTTCTTTCAATATCTTTGCACAAACTTGTTTCCATCCCTGTTAGTGAGCATTTCTCCTTTGCCAAGCTAATCCATCCATCTGACAGGTGTGGCATATCAAGAAGCTGATTAAACAGCATGATCACTACACAGGTGCACCTTGTGTTGGGGACAATAAAGGGCCACTCTAAAATGTGCAATAAAAGGTCACTCTAAAACACAATGCCAAAGATGTCTCAAATTGAGGGAGTGTGCAATTGGCATGCTGACTATAAGAATGCCACCAGAGCTGTCGCCAGATAATTGAATGTTAATTTCTTTACTATTAGCCGCATTCAACGTCATTTTTGAGAATTTGGCAGTACATCCAACCAGCCTCACAACCGCAGACCACATGTAACTATACCAGCCCAGGACTTCCACATCTGGCTTCTTCACCTGGATCGTCTGAGACCAGCCACCTGGACAGCTGATGAATCTGTGGGTTTGCACAACTGAGGAATTTTGACCTGAATGCAGTTCGGCATCGCAACAGACTTCAGTGGGCAAATGCTCACCCTCGATGGCCACTGGCACGCTGGAGAAGTGTGCTCTTCACAGATGAAATCCGGTTCCAACTGTACTGGGCAGATGGCAGGTGATGGCGCCATGTGGTCGAGCGGTTTGCTGATGTCAACATTGTGAACAGAGTGCCTCATGGTGGGTTAAGCTACGGACAACGAACATAAGCCATGGACAACGAACACGATTGCATTTTATCAATGGCAATTTGAATGCAGAGATACCATGACGAGATCCTGAGGCCCATTGTCGTGCCACTCATCCACTGCCATCACCTCATGTTTCAGCATGATAATGCACAGCCCCATGTCGCAAGGATCTGTACACAATTCCTGAAAGCTGAAAATGTCCCAGTTCTTCCATGGCTTGCATACTCACCAGACATGTCACCCATTGAGCATGTTTGGGTATGCTCTGGATCAACATGTATGACAGCGTGTTCCAGTTCCCATCAATATCCAGCAACTTCACACTGCCATTGAAGTGGAGTGGGACAACATTCCACAGGCCACAATCAATAGCCTGATCAACTCGCATGAGGCAAATGGTGGTCATACCAGACACTGACTGGCTTTCTGATCCACCCCTACCTTTTTTTCAGGTATCTGTGACCAACAGATGCATATCTGTATTCCTAGTCATGTGAAATCCATAGATTAAGGCCTAATTAATTTATTTCAATTGACTGATTTCTTTATATGAACTGTAACTCAGTAAAATCTTTGAAATTGTATTTTTTTCAGTATATTATGACCCCTATCCCTTCAACCCTAGGCACTAACAGTATGTAGATCAGATGACTGGATAAGTATAAGCAATATGGGTGGTTGGAGCTCCATCTTGCCCTTTGATTGTGGCCATATTGCTTACACCTATCAAATCTTCAAAGATCTACACAAGGGCCTAGGGATTGACTTTGTGATTTAGAGTAGGAGTCACTGTAGTTCTTGTTCTTGGCTTTATACGTATTTTGTAATGATCCATTCAAATCAATCAATCAATGATACATACGTCCTGTGCTGTGCCGTGGAACTCGTGTGCTGACTGCAGTACGTTTTGTCTGGACTCCAGTTGGCTGGCCTGTCTGTAACAGACATCACTGAGCTGCTGCTGAAGACCCTTTAACTCCACTAGGTCCTCCTCGTCTCCAGCACTCAGCAACGCTGCTATCTGCTGGTTCAGCTCTACGTACACTGCAAACCACTCCTGTAAATACACACCCAATAATACATACATTTGGGTTGGATTTCACAAATTAGAAACACAATTCAGCCACACAAGTTACACAATGTTTCGCAACTTATTTCCATTGTGGTCCTCTGGCTTTGGCCAGAAAGCAGGAAAACTCTTTCTGATATACACGCCAGTTTATCATAGAGAAGCTCAATACAAAGAAGAACCACACACTAAAGATGTTTCTGTATCAAAGCTGTTCAAACCTACTGTACAGTAATTGAGTTGAACGCTGTAGTGAAGTGTTTTTGTGGTATAGTTATTACCTTGAGAACACTTATACATTTCAGATCAATAGCGCCACCTGCTGAAGGCTCTTGGAGACAACACCACGCCTTAGCTTAACCATCAATCTTTAGCTTTGACCTCACTCTGGCTTTAGCCTTTCATTCCCCTGGCTGGTACTCTCTGTTTCGGTCACCAGGGCACACTTTGGCCCAGAGCAATGATTCACCAGGGTCTTTTATGTAAACCCAGCCAGGGGAAACATTAGTTACACCCAACAGCTGCAGCTGCTGCAGTCACTTCCTGGCCCGGCCTGTCTGTCCACGACTAAGAGCAGGACAATACTACATCCAGGGAGGAAAAGTTAAGGGCAAGCTCTAATTTGTGCTTCAAACTCTGTTTTGTAAGTGAAATCAAACAAGCTTTTTCCAGATGTACACACTGAACCTTATTTACTTAACTTGTTTGTCCCCCATATTTTTGTCTAGTAGTGCTTTATCTGTGCTCCTCAGACCAGAGATTAATGATCTATAAAAAGCAGTTACAATACAGTAAATCTCCTGGCAGCTAACATACTCTCCCTAACAATCCAAACTAATCATATTCGGTGACCTAATTATTGGGATCTTCAAGATGCTCCAAAGACAAGTGCTTCTTCTGCAGAGAGAGAGAAAGCAAGAAGAGAGGCACACACAGAACTAGCAGCTATCTCCCCACCTCTTCTCATCTCTGTAATTATGAACATTGAAAAAGGAGTGATGTAATAAATTTGTGCTGTTGGCAAGCTGTGTCGTGTCGTGTTGTATTGAGTTGTGTTTGTAGTTTTGTGTCTGGAGTGTGTGTTGTGTTATTCTGTCCTTACGCTGTGCTGGCTCTCTATCTCCTCATGTTTCTGCTGCAGGGCCTGGGAGGCCCTGA
This sequence comes from Oncorhynchus nerka, assembly GCF_034236695.1. Lineage (NCBI taxonomy): Eukaryota > Metazoa > Chordata > Actinopteri > Salmoniformes > Salmonidae > Oncorhynchus > Oncorhynchus nerka. Next base: position 34,295,716 of record NC_088396.1, on the reverse strand, counting down.
TGGAATCTCCGATCCCCCATTGTGTTCGGAGCTGCTCTGTGCCAGGCCCCTCCAGCCAATTCACAACCTGCATAGTAACAAGGAAGAGAAAGACCCCATTAGCACACGCTTCATGACTCACAGACACACACCCCAGGACCAACCAATCAAATACCTTCCAGGCATCTGTGAGGTCGATGATTGGACACAATCATTAACAAATGCTTTATCACTTCCCCCCCAGGCCCACCAATCAAATACCTTCAGGTATCTGTGAGGTCTCTTATTGGTTGGAACACATTTAAATCAGTGTGGGTTAAATGGGGTACTTGTTTGTTTCTGTTAAAATGGGGTACTTAAAACCAGAAGGTATAATCAATATAAAGCATGTATGAACATTTATAAAGTCTTATGAGACAAATAGTGTACCATGTGTCAGCACAGAACAAGGGCTTGCCAAGTTACCTATAAAGTAAATATTGATAAGGGAATATCGAATAACATGATCAATCTAATTCAACATCTGGTTCAAATATATTAAAGCAGCATTTACAGAGGATCAAGAAGAGGTGTTTAGAATCCACTGTACTGTGTAAGAGGAGTGATGAAATGGTTCAGTGTGTTAAGTTTGATAGAGCGATTTTCTTCTGCATCAGCTTTTAGCTTGGTGAGGCAATTCTACCGCCTGTCTCCTACAGAGCTTGGAGCAATACAGCTTCCAAACTACTCCCCCACTCACTACACAGCATCTTTACTCCCAGCAGATAAGAACTAGGCCAAACTCCCCAAGCCAAACTAATCCTACTGCTGCCTAGGAACATACAATACCCCAGGAACTAGCCACATTGGGAGACAAATGTGAAATGGAAGCCATTGAATACACGGACAGCAGTGGCTTCTTCCGTGGTGTCCTCCCATGAACACAATCCTTGTTTAGCGTTTTATGTATAGTATACTCGTCAACAGAGATGTTAGTATGTTCCACAGATTTCTGTATGTCTTTACCTGACACTAGGATTCTTCTTAACCTCATTAAGCATTCTGCAATGTGCTCTTGCAGTCATCTTTTCAGGATGGCCACTCCTAGGGGAGTAGCAAAAGTGCTGAACTTTCTCCATTTAAAGATAATTTGTCGTACCGTGGACTGATGAACATCAAGGCTTTTAGAGATACTTTTGTAACCCTGGAAAGCTTTATGCAAGTCAACAATTCTTAATCTTAGGTCTTCTGAGATCTCTTTGGTTCGAGGCTTGGCTCACATCAGGCAATGCTTCTTGTGATTAGCAAACTCAAATGTTATGAGTGGTTTTTATAGGAAAGGGCAGCTCTAACCAACATCTCCAATCTCGTCTCATTGATTGGACTCCAGGTTAGCTTTTGGAGAAGTCATTAGCCTAGGGGTTCAAATACTTTTTCCAACCTACACTGTGAATGTTTAAAAAATGTATTCTATATAAACAAGAAAAATACAATAATGTGTGTGTTATTAGTTTAAGCACACTGTGTTTGTCTATTGTTGTGACTGAGATGAAGATCAGATCAAATGTTATGACTAATTTATGAAATCCAGGTCATTCCAAAGGGTTCACATACTTTTTCTTGCCCCTGTATGTTTATCCCCGTTTTGTTCCGTTTGCTACCATTTAAGAAACGTTTTTCAACAGAATTGGCAGAATGAATACACCCCTGATCACACGCAAAGAGTTTACTTTCATAGCAGCCACATAAAAACAGCATGATCACTTTGCTCGTTGTATATATAGTTCTATCTCACAACAATCTACGTGCTCTCCTCCTCTCAACTTTTCACTTGTGGACTTCAGTGTACAACACATCAGCTGTCTGTGGCCAGCGAAAAAACCTTTCCTAGCCAAACCTTCATATAATGACTTCTGAGGACTACACACATCCTACATCGTTGTCACGTCATAGTCAACAAGAAATCCTAGAATTAACACGTTAGTAAACCCACTAAAATCATGCAGTACAGTTTTCAATCAGAATGCAGTTTAGCAGTTACACCCAGAGGGCAATAAATTAATAAAACCAAAAGCTTACCATGACTTGGAAGAGTTCCAGTGTTGGATAGCCATAGCCAGCTAGCTAACATTGCATCTCTCTCTGTTTGAGCCGGGTGTTTGAGTAGGCTAAACTACCTAGCTGCATTTGCTAGCTAAGTGAAAGTTTATTTTAATTTTTTTTTTTAAATACGACCAAATATAGCTATATCTCTCTCTCTCTTGCTTCTTCTTAATTTTGGAAGACATACATTTTTTCAAAAAACTGTTAAACTATTGTCTTTCTCTCTCTTTGAGTCAACTACTCACCACATTTATAAAGTGCTAGCTAGCTCTAGCTTATGCTTTTAGTACCAGATTCATTCTCTGATCCTTTGATTGGGTGGACATTGTGTCAGTTCATGCTGCAAGAGTTCTGCTAGGCTGGAGGAAGTCCTCCTAAAGCTGTCATAATTACTGTGTAAGTCTATGGAAGGGGCTTGAGAACCATGAGCCTCCTAGGTTTTGTATTGAAATCAATGTACCCAGAGGAGTACAGAAGCTATCTGTCCTCCAGCTACACCATGGCGCTACCCTACAGTGCTGCTGAGGCTACTGTAGACCTTCATTGCAAAACAGTGTATTTTAATACATTATTTGGTGATGTGAATAAATTTAGAATAGTTTTATCTAAAAAGGCAGAATTTTTAAATGTTTCACTATTTTTATTTTTATGATTCACTGAGGAGGATGGTCCTTCCCTTCCTCTGAGGAGCCTCCACTAGTTGCTATAAGACGTAAATCGGAAGATAATGGACCTGTGAAAAAAATATAAAATAGCTCCCCACTACAGTGACATATATATATTTTATGTAATAATTGAATGGTGACCATAGCCCTTACAAAAATACATTTACATTTTATTTTTTTCCCACCATTCTCCATGTATTCAATGTTTTACTTCCGGGCTATTATGACGAATCTGGCAGCTCCTTCTCTATATGTTCCTAGACTACTGCCTACTGAACAACATCTTCATCACCATAGCAACAGACAGCTCATTCCCTTAGAATCTAGAATCTGTCAAATCTAAAATAGAATCCGTCCATTCCATGGAACACATCTCATCATCTGCTCACTTCCTCATTGGTACAGTTTTATCATCCAATATCATCTGCTTTGCACTGTAAAACATTCAAAATTGTTCTGCTTTGCACTGTAAAACATTCAAAATTGTATCCCTGAGGCACCAGGCCTATCCACAGGGGATAGCCTACATTGAGAAGACTCATAAGAAAATAGGTCTAATGGTCAGTTGCAAATGAGAGGGAACTTCTGTCAGAGAAATATGTGATTGTGGGTTCAGTGACCAAAAAAGGTTGAGAACCACTGTTTTAGATGCTAAAGTAGAGTTCAATCTATTGGCCAATGGGAGAAAAGGCGTTTGCCCTTCATGGTTACAGACAGGAAATTAGGTAGTGCCAAGGAAGAAGTGTGCTGGGATGAAGGCCGTGTGTGTGTTGTGTTGTGTTGTGTTGTGTGTGTGTGTGTGTGTGTGTGGACTGATGAGTATCCCCGCCAGAGACTTGAAGTCAACAGTCTTTGGGAAGTTAGCTTTTCCATTCAGTGGTATGTAACGCTGACTTTGGAACGAGAAGACCTAACCGAAAAGGCTTTAATATGAGTCGGTTACAGGGACAGTCAGACAATTTATCACCAGGGTCTGGCTTTGAATACACTGAAGAAGGCAAGGCTTCAATTGAAAATTAAGTTCCATTGAAGCATCACATTCCCTAGTTCCTGAGAATTACAACCACTGGGTCTTTCTCTGGATGTCTGGTGAACTAATCCTCATAAAATCCTGTGTGTGTATAGCTTTTAAACCTCTCTGAAACAAAGTGCAAAAGACAATGGAAAAAAGAGCAGCCCTACTCTATACTTCTCCTTCAGTCTGGTCACTGGTCTGCTGTTGTTAATGGCATTGGGCCTAAGTCAAGGCAGTGCGATGTCTGAAATATCTGTTTGTTTGAATCCTGGCCTCAGTCTTTCACTACGCTGGTGTTTTGGATCCATTAGGGCAGTGTGTGTAGGCTTGTCAGTGGGTTGGTGTTGACAATGTCATAGTGTGTGTGTGTGTGCAGTGTGTGAATAGTGTGTGTTTTCGCATCTCTGTGCGTGCATATGTGTGTGTGTGATGTGATATAGGGCAGTGTGTGTGCAGTACCTGCATGACCTTGGTCTGTATATCCTCCAGCTGGGATCGTTTGCTGCGTTGGCGACACACCTCCTGGTACTTGGTGTATTGTTCTCTGAGTGAGTCCAGCAGTTTCATGACCTGAAATAATTTAACATTTACTTACCTTGCATATAGTCTTTGTATGTATTGTACATAGTATTTGTATGTTATGTGTGAATTTTGCTGTTATATGTTTACTATATATTTTTACATCTTATCTGACTTGACACAACTGAAGGTCCTTCTGGGAAATATAAAGTGATTCTATTCCATTGTACCTGTGGCTGGGCCAGTAGCTCATCATCCATGGGGGACCAGGCCACACCACCTCCCTCTGACCCGTTAAACCTCCGCTGCTGCAGGTCTGACAACAACTCATGGCCTGGAGGGGAGAGTGGTGTGTATGATCAGAGGGGGAATGATAGTGACAGGGGGAGAGATAATGAATGACAGAGAGATAGGGAGGGAGGAGATACAGGGGTAAGAATGGGAGAAAGAAAGCAGGAGAGGGGGGAGAGGGAGAAAGAGAGTGAGAGAAAGAGGGAGTGAGAAAAAGAGTGTGTGGGAGCTATTGAATCTTCTCTCCGCTCATCCATTTCATGAAGTTATTATGATGTAAAGCAAAGTGCATGGGGGGGGTTGCAATTCAACACATTTTGCCATGGGACAGAGAGAACATTTTAATGTTTTAAAGCTAGTTTCCTGCAAGTCTACATATTTTGACATGGGTCTGAGAGAAAAAATGCAGTTTCAAAGTAAATTTCCTGCAATTCTACACATTTTGCCATGGGGCTGAGAGAACATTTTCAGTTTTAAAACAAATGTCCTTAAATTATACACATTTTGTCATGGCTTATGCCTTGTTCTTATGCTATCTAAGTGACTCAAACATTATCACAAAATCAATCGGGGCCCCATGCCATGACATTTTTAGAATTTTAGATTCTCCCTGACTGTCTAGTTTTTATTTTGGTAGTTGTTAGTTCTCAAAGAAAAATATATAGCTCCATTATCTTTTCTCCAATCTTAATATCTGGTTTAAGTCATTTAGGTTTATTATAACGATTTCTTTTTTCCAATCTTAACTTAATTGAATTCATTTGTATTTTTTTGTGGCGGCCATGATTTCTCCCCCACTGCTAAATGTATATATGGGAAACACTGGAAACAGAGCAAGAGGTAGGAGTGTGTACAATGTGGACGACAAGCAGCACATCCCTAGTTGTCATCCATTAAGTTACAAAATATATAGATGTACATTGTTGTCCAGGAGTACTTCAGGAGAAAAATTGCTATTCATTTATTCATAATGCCAACATCAAAAACATCCGGAAAGCCTTCCAAGTCCATTCCTTGACAAAGGCACACAACAAATAGGACAGAGAATTATTTTCATATCATATACATGCTCTTATATCTCATGCTGTATCCCCTAGCCTCTCTGTGGTGCCTGTAACAACACAACTACACAAACACTGGCACGGCAGCCCATGCCCTTTCTGTATTCATTATGAATGGCATTCACTCAGAGAGAGAAAGAGAGAGAGACACACAGAGAAAGAGAGAGACAAAGAGAGAGAGAGACAGAGAGAGACAAAGAGAGAGAGAGACAGAGAGAGACAGAGAGAGAGACAGAGAGAGAGAGAGACACAGAGAGACAGAGAGAGAGAGAGAGAGAGAGAGAGAGAGAGACAGAGACACAGAGAGACAGAGACACAGAGAGAGAGAGAGAGAGAGAGACACAGAGAGAGAGAAAGAGAGAGACACAGAGAGACAGAGAGACAGAGAGAGAGAGAGAGAGACACAGTGAGACACAGAGAGACACAGAGAGAGAGCGAGACACAGAAATAGAGAGAGAGGGATATATTTTTTGAGCAGTATATATATATATATATATATATACTGCTCAAAAAAATAAAGGGAACACAAAAATAACATCCTAGATCTGAATGAATGAAATATTCTTATTAAATACTTTTTTCTTTACATAGTTGAATGTGCTGACAACAAAATCACACAAAAATGATCAATGGAAATCAAATTTATCAACCCATGGAGTTCAGGATGTGGAGTCACACTCAAAATTAAAGTGGAAAACCACACTACAGGCTGATCCAACTTTGATATAATGTCCTTAAAACAAGTCAAAATGAGGCTCAGTAGTGTGTGTGGCCTCCACGTGCCTGTATGACCTCCCTACAACGCCTGGGCATGCTCCTGATGAGGTGGCGGATGGTCTCCTGAGGGATCTCCTCCCAGACCTGGACTAAAGCATCCGCCAACTCCTGGACAGTCTGTGGTGCAACGTGGCGTTGGTGGATGGAGCGAGACATGATGTCCCAGATGTGCTCAATTGGATTCAGGTCTGGGGAACGGGCGGGTCAGTCCATAGCATCAATGCCTTCCACTTGCAGGAACTGCTGACACACTCCAGCCACATGAGGTCTAGCATTGTCTTGCATTAGGAGGAACCCAGGGCCAACCGCACCAGCATATGGTCTCACAAGGGGTCTGAGGATCTCATCTCGGTACCTAATGGCAGTCAGGCTACCTCTGGCGGGCACATGGAGGGCTGTGCTGCCCCCCAAAGAAATGCCACCCCACACCATGACTGACCCACCGCCAAACCGGTCATGCTGGAGAACGTTCTCCACGGCGTCTCCAGACTCTGTCACGTCTGTCACGTGCTCAGTGTGAACCTGCTTTCATCTGTGAAGAGCACAGGGCGCCAGTGGCGAATTTGCTAATCTTGGTGTTCTCTGGCAAATGCCAAACGTCCTGCACGGTGTTGGGCTGTAAGCACAACCCCCACCTGTGGACATCGGGCCCTCATACCACCCTCATGGAGTTTCTGACCATTTGAGCAGACACATGCACATTTGTGGCCTGCTGGAGGTCATTTTGCAGGGCTCTGGCAGTGCTCCTCCTGCTCCTCCTTGCACAAAGGCAGAGGTAGCGGTCCTGCTGCTGGGTTGTTGCCCTCCTACGGCCTCCTCCACATCTCCTGATGTACTTGCCTGTCTCCTGGTAGCGCCTCCATGCTCTGGACACTACGCTGACAGACACAGCAAACCTTCTTGCCACAGCTCACATTGATGTGCCATTCTGGATGAGCTGCACTACCTGAGCCACTTGTGTGGGTTGTAGACTCCGTCTCATGCTACCACTAGAGTGAAAGCACCGCCAGCATTCAAAAGTGACCAAAACATCAGCCAGGAAGCATAGGAACTGAGAAGTGGTCTGTGGTCACCACCTGCAGAACCACTCCTTTATTGGGGGTGTCTTGCTAATTGCCTATATTTTCCACCTGTTGTCTATTCCATTTGCACAACAGCATGTGAAATTTATTGTCAATCAGTGTTCCTTCCTAAGTGGACAGTTTGATTTCACAGAAGTGTGATTGACTTGGAGTTACATTGTGTTGTTTAAGTGTTCCCTTTATTTTTTTGAGCAGTATATATATATATATATATATATATATATATAGATATACAGTGCCTTGCGAAAGTATTCGGCCCCCTTGAACTTTGCGACCTTTTGCCACATTTCAGGCTTCAAACATAAAGATATAAAACTGTATTTTTTTGTGAAGAATCAACAACAAGTGGGACACAATCATGAAGTGGAACGACATTTATTGGATATTTCAAACTTTTTTAACAAATCAAAAACTGAACAATTGGGCGTGCAAAATTATTCAGCCCCCTTAAGTTAATACTTTGTAGCGCCACCTTTTGCTGCGATTACAGCTGTAAGTCGCTTGGGGTATGTCTCTATCAGTTTTGCACATCGAGAGACTGACATTTTTTCCCATTCCTCCTTGCAAAACAGCTCGAGCTCAGTGAGGTTGGATGGAGAGCATTTGTGAACAGCAGTTTTCAGTTCTTTCCACAGATTCTCGATTGGATTCAGGTCTGGACTTTGACTTGGCCATTCTAACACCTGGATAAGTTTATTTTTGAACCATTCCATTGTAGATTTTGCTTTATGTTTTGGATCATTGTCTTGTTGGAAGACAAATCTCCGTCCCAGTCTCAGGTCTTTTGCAGACTCCATCAGGTTTTCTTCCAGAATGGTCCTGTATTTGGCTCCATCCATCTTCCCATCAATGTTAACCATCTTCCCTGTCCCTGCTGAAGAAAAGCAGGCCCAAACCATGATGCTGCCACCACCATGTTTGACAGTGGGGATGGTGTGTTCAGGGTGATGAGCTGTGTTGCTTTTACGCCAAACATAACGTTTTGCATTGTTGCCAAAAAGTTCAATTTTGGTTTCATCTGACCAGAGCACCTTCTTCCACATGTTTGGTGTGTCTCCCAGGTGGCTTGTGGCAAACTTTAAACAACACTTTTTATGGATATCTTTAAGAAATGTCTTTCTTCTTGCCACTCTTCCATAAAGGCCAGATTTGTGCAATATACGACTGATTGTTGTCCTATGGACAGAGTCTCCCACCTCAGCTGTAGATCTCTGCAGTTCATCCAGAGTGATCATGGGCCTCTTGGCTGCATCTCTGATCAGTCTTCTCCTTGTATGAGCTGAAAGTTTAGAGGGACGGCCAGGTCTTGGTAGATTTGCAGTGGTCTGATACTCCTTCCATTTCAATATTATCGCTTGCACAGTGCTCCTTGGGATGTTTAAAGCTTGGGAAATCTTTTTGTATCCAAATCCGGCTTTAAACTTCTTCACAACTTGTTCCTTGTTCTTCATGATGCTCTCTGCGCTTTTAACGGACCTCTGAGACTATCACAGTGCAGGTGCATTTATACGGAGACTTGATTACACACAGGTTGATTGTATTTATCATCATTAGTCATTTAGGTCAACATTGGATCATTCAGAGATCCTCACTGAACTTCTGGAGAGAGTTTGCTGCACTGAAAGTAAAGGGGCTGAATAATTTTGCATGCCCAATTTTTCAGTTTTTGATTTGTTAAAAAAGTTTGAAATATCCAATAAATGTCATTCCACTTCATGATTGTGTCCCACTTGTTGTTGATTCTTCACAAAAAAATACAGTTTTATATCTTTATGTTTGAAGCCTGAAATGTGGCAAAAGGTCGCAAAGTTCAAGGGGGCCGAATACTTTCGCAAGGCACTGTAGATATAGATATAGAGAGAGAGAGAGATAGAGACAGACAGACAGAGAGAGAGAGAGAGAGAGAGAAAGAGAGAGAGTGCACGCTTGGCATTTGCTCAGAGAGAGAGAGAGAGAAAGAGAACAAATTGTACCCTATTCTCTATATAATGCACAACGTTTGAAAAGGGCCCATAGGTTTCTGGTCAAAAGTAGTGCACTATGTAGAGAATAGGGTGCCACTTAGGACCCATACAGAGTGAGTTCTTCTGTGGCAAGCACGGTACCAGAGACACGTTGAGCTGACTGTCCATTCCACAACTCCCAGACAAAGCTCCTTTCATTGGGACAGCTCTGCTATGTACTGGCCTTCCAGGGCTGCGTCCAATATGGCACCGTATTCCCTTTATAGTGCACCTATGGGTCCTGGTCAAAAGTACTGCACTATAAAGGGAATACGGTGCTACAGCCCAGCTCTGGCCTCCCTCTCTCTACCAGAGCTGTCTCAGTAAATATTTTCATTGTAGTAAAACCGTTCAAGTAACACACTGCTCACCACTAGGCCTGAAACCGCACCCTAGATCGCACTACTTTTCAACAGGGCCATAGGGAATAGACTGCCATTTGGGACGTACCCTAGGAGTCAGTTTACTGAAGGTTTTAGCCGAGTGGAAACGTGTTCTCTGCTGGCGGAGTGCACTGCTAACCATGGTAGTTAACATTTTCGCATCCCATTAAACTTAACAGAGCCCAACCTGGTTTAGAACCACACAACACTACTTGCTTGGCTACTGGTATTGAGAAGTTTGCATAAAAGTAGAATAATTACCAGTTTGTAGAACTGTTTCAGGATCCAACGATGGTAGGAAGTTACAATCTGGTGGCCTGAGAGAAAGATAAGAAAGCAATATATTTACTGGCCTAAATAAACATGTCATAAACAATATAATGTGCTGCAATTCCACTGTCACAAACAATTCCTCAATCATTGGGCACTTTTAAAGAAAACAAACAAATGTCAACATGTTTTTAAAATAAATACCTTTCTTTGTCCAACTGGCTGCATTTCTCGCTGTCATTGATGACGACCAGCTCATCCAGCAGGGAAGAGGACTCCTTGGTAAACTTTTCAAAGACCTGAGAAGGAAAACACTTTCGTAAGTTGTGTGTCATACAAAACATAATGCAAATATGGACACAGGCAGAGAGGAACTCAACTTGAACTTACCTTCCTCAAACTATGAGGCTGATTTTGACATACAAGATGCAATATACTTTATTGCCACACAACCAAGGTTGGTGGTATTTGTTTGCATTTGTCTGTATTGTTATGGTGTTGATGTAAACATTGGTAATATGTACATTAACTTTATAAGCAAGTAATCTGTCAAATCATAAATGTCTTTGATCTCATCCAAAGCCATTATTATCCGAGTTGCAAATCATTTCCAAATCAAATGTGGTGCTTTAAACAATAATTGTACAGTCACATTGGGGATGTATTGCAATGGCGAATTACCAGTCTTTTGTTCACCCAGTCTATGTGATCGTACACCAGACTTCCCCCAAACTCATCAGTAAGCTGACAGGGCTCGATGTAGCGTGTGAGCTTATTGGCAGATACCAGAATGACCTGGAACAGAGGAGTGGGAGAAAGTATTTTTTTATTTACATATATATTTTTTTATCTTCACATTTTCAAACAGTACATTCATATTTTCCAACATTTGGTGAGGTTTTATTCTCGCCTGAGTAGCCTCGTTTCACTGCCAAAAATAAAATGAAACCATCTAGTGTTCAGCGACATAACACAATGTCAAATACAGGTAGTCTTCTCAAATAATTAACATCCAATCACATTAACCATTACTCTCTCGCAGGAAACCTTCACTCTTGCGCACATTTAGAAACGAAACAAGACCATTTGAAAAATAAGCCATGGGAGTTTTTTGAGCGAGAATAAAGACGACTTTCGAGTAGTAAGACATGTATAAAAGCAACAGATTACATTAATAAAAAGGGGCTAGAAGCATCTTATATGGTGAGCTACTGAGTGGCTAGGACAAGCAAGCCCCATACTATTGTGGAGGACTTCATTCTTCCTGCTGTCGCGGATATGGCTGGCACAATGCTGGGGGAAAAGGCCCAAAAAACGACACAGACAATGCCTTCGTCAAACAACACTGTTTCAGGACGCGTCAATGAAATGGCAGGAGATGTTTTGAAACAATTACTGCTTCGCATATAAGCCAGTTAATTACATGCATTACAGCTGGATGAGTTAACAGACTTGGTGGGCCTGGTACAGCTCCTGGTATATGTCCGTTATGTTTATGGGGCATCAATTAAGGAAGACATCCTCTTCTGCAAACCACTGGAAACCAGGACAACATGAGAGGATATGTTTTAAGCACTGGACATCTTTGACATCAAATGGACTTGGTCAAGATGTGTTGGTATCTGTTCTGATGGCACAAAAGCCATGACAGGGAGACATAGTAGAGTGGTAATACGCGTGCAAGCAGTTCCTCCCGACACCACTTGGGTACACTGCAGCATCCACCAAGAGGCTCTTGCTGCCAAGGGATTGCCTGACAGCTTGAAAGACATTTTGGACACTACAGTGAAAATGGTTAACTTTGTTAAAGCAAGACCACTGTACTCTTATGTAGGTTCTGCATTATGCAATGATATGGGTAGCAACCATGGAAAAGTGGCAAAGTTTTGATACTTTTTTTTTCAATTGAGAGACGAGCTTAAAGTTTTCTTTACTGACCATCATTTTCACATCTGACCGCTTGCATGATGAGTTTCTCAAACAACTGGCCTATCTGGGTGATAGCTTCCAACACTCTACTCAGCAAATTGGATGCAGTCAATCACAGTGCCATCCGTTTTGTCACCAAAGCCCCATATACTACCCACCACTGAGACCTGTATGCTCTCGTTGGCTGGTCCTCGCTACACATTCGTCACCAAACCCACTGGCTCCAGGTCAACTATAAGTCTTTGCTAGGTAAAGCTCCGCCTTATCTCAGCTCACTGGTCACCATAGCAACACCCATCTGTAGCACGCGCTCCAGCAGGTATATTTCACTGGTCATCCCCAAACCCAACACTTCCTTTGGCCGCCGTTTCTTCCAGTTCTCTGCTGCCAATGACTGGAACGAACTGCAACAATCACTGAAGCTGGAGACTCATATCTCCCTCACTATCTTTAAGCATCAGCTATCAGAGCAGCCTATTTATTGCCTTACCTCCTTACTTCATTTGCACACACTGTATACAGATTTTTCTATTGTGTTATTGACTGTACGTTTGTTTATCCCATGTGTAACTCTGTGTTATTGTTTTTGTCGCACTGCTTTGCTCTTTCTTGGCCAGGTCGCAGTTGTAAATGAGAACTTGTTCTCAACTGGCCTACCTAGTTAAATAAAGGTGAAAAAAAAAAATCCTGAATGATCTGAATCTAGGATTACGGGGACTCTCCTCAACTATATTCAATGTGTGGGACAAAATTGAGGCTATGGTTCTGTCTGCATTAACAAGGAAAACACTAAGGTCTTTCCATCATTGTATGATTTTTTGTATGCAAATGAACTCAAGCTTACGGACAATGTCAAATGTGATATAGCGAAGCACCTGAGTGAGCTGGGTGTGTAATTACGCAGGTACTTTCCCAAAACGGACGACACAAACAACTGGATTCGTTATCCTTTCATGCCCTGCCTCCAGTCCACTTACCGATATCTGAACAAGAGAGCCTCATCAAAATTGCAACAAGCGGTTCTATGAAAATTTAATTTAATCAGAAGCCACTGCCAAATTTCAGGATTTCCTGCCTTTGCAAATCGCTCTGTTAAGACACTGATGCCCTTTGCAACCACGTACCTATGTGAGAGTGGATTCTCAGCCCTCTCTAGCATGAAAACTAAATACAGACACAGACTGTGTGTGGAAAATGATTTAAGACTGAGACTCTCTCCAATACAACACAACATTGCAGAGTTATGTGCATCCTTTCAAGCACATCCTTCTCATTAACCTGTGGTGAGTTATTCATAATTTCTGATGAACAAATAAGGTTTTATATGTAAGATGGCTAAATAAAGAGCAAAATGATTGATTATTATTATATTATTATTTGTGACCTGGCCCTATAAGAGCTCTTTGTCACTTCCCACGAGCCGGGATATGACAAAAACTCACACTCATTCTATTGTTTAATAAATGTATCGTATTGTGTGTGTGTGCAGGCTTACAATGAAGGCAAAAAATTACATTTGAGAGTGCACTGACCCTGGTGCTAGAGGGGGTACGCAGATGGAGGTTGAATGTTTGAAGGGGTACGGGACAATAAAAAGTTTGGGAACAACTGCTCTATGGAGTCAGAGCTGATTAAATCCCCACTGGTACAAATATTTATTTCATCATCACTAATCCCCTCCAAATGCAACATTCACTTGACATTTAGAAACAATTGATCAAGCAGGCAGGACAAGGCCTAATCACAGCTGGTGGTCTTTTTCAATTATGTCCTCTCGTACTGGGTAAAGAAAGTCATCACATGAATGCTAAGAATTCAGAGACAACTCTAGGACCCCTCTTCGACACGTCAATGTGGACATTCAAGTAAGACTTTCTCTAGAATCTGGGAATGTGGAATAGGAATCTGGGAGAGGCCTATGCAGACATGTCTCTCTCTAAACAAAGCCTGTTCGCCTCCACAGCTGTTTCTCCTATCTCTCTCTGACTCATCTGTCCTCCTGCCATATAGGCTTGTTACAGGCCCGTTGGTTCTGGTTCACGCTCTCTCTCACACACGCAGACGCACACGCACACTACAGGCCTGTTCAGATGTATCACGTGGATAAGAGGTAACAGTTGTCCATACAGATGAGAGAAACACCAGACCTGGGTTCAAATACTACTGCAAATATTTAAAATACTGTGAGCTTTTGCTTTAGCCTGCCTGGAGTGACAGAAGGCTGGAGTTTGCGGTTTTGCAAATATTCTATTGGTTCCATTGCGCTAGCGTATCTAAAATTAATTCAAATAGTGTTTGAATGCAGGTGTGATGAGCACAGCGAGTCAGCCTACCACCACCTGGGATAGGCAGCACTAGGAAATATTTATGACCTCTACACAAACACAACCTGGATACTTCCTGTCAGAGAGGAGGAACATATTTTCATCAGGATTTCCAAATAACTTCTCGTCATCACTTATGGGGTTGTAGCTTTTCACCCGTAGAGATTTTGATATCTGCCTGTCTGATGTCATGTGTGGGTGTGTTTTGTGGAGATGTAACTGATATATCTGGCAGCCATACCTGGTTGTTTGGAGTACAAATGGGGTACATATGAGTGTAAAGCAAGAAAAAAAGATGTATTGTCTTATTCCTATGATGTGCTTCATCACCAGTCTATGCTTTGAATATTACTCAGGGAAAATCAGATATTACTCATCCTAACCTGTACACAGAGAAATCACTTATACTCCCCTCACCAGAGAAGATTAAAGTGAGAGCTGCTGCAACATCAAAATGTATAAAGGGATAAGTGAGAGCTTAAGCCCAAATACGAGTGAACCCTCTGTATCCCAAATTCTCAGTAGTCTACCCTAATATGTATGGTTTGTTTTTATCAAATTAAAGCTTTACATAATGTCATACTCTGGTATGCTGGTACGCTGGTATGGTGAACATGAACATAATACGTCCTAGCTCCAACCAACAGCATCAGACGCTGCAGAGACATGACTGCAGAGACCTGACTGCAGAGACCTGACTGGTGTGTGTGTGTGTTTGTCACACGCTGAAACCAGAAACCTGACTGGTGTGTGTATGTGTGCATGTGCATCGCAAGCTGAAAGCAGAAACCCTGACTGGAAGGCTGCCAGTCCCTTGCACACATCCGCAAGGTTAGCCGTAGGATGCTAAACACATACTCCATCAAAAAACACCACTACCATCAACCCTGAAAGACTACAGTTGAAGTCGGAAGTTTACATACACCTTAGCCAAATATATTTAAACTCGGTTTTTCACAATTCCTGACATTTAATCAGAGTAAAAATTCCCTGTCTTAGGTCAGTTAGGGTCACCACTTTATTTTAAGAATGTGAAATGTCAGAATAATATTAGAGAGAATGACTTTTTTCAACTTGTATTTCTTTCATCACATTCCCAGTGGGTTAGAAGTTTACATACACTCAATTAGTATTTGGTAGCATTGCCTTTAAATTGTTTAACTTGGCTCAAATGTTTCGGGTAGCCTTCCACAAGCTTCCCACAATAAGTTGGGTGAATTTTGGCCCATTCCTCCTGACAGAGCTGGTGTAACTGAGTCTGGTGTGTAGGCCTCCTTGCTCGCACACGCCTTTTCAGTTCTGCCCACAAATATTCTATTGGATTGAGGTCAGAGCTTTGTGATGGCCACTCCAATACCTTGACTTCGTTGTCCTTAAGCCATTTTGCCACAACTTTGGAAGTATGCTTGGGGTCATTGTCCATTTGGAAGACCCATTTGTGTCCAAGCTTTAACTTCCTGACTGATGTCTTGAGATTTTGCTTCAAAATATCCACGTAATTTTCCGTCCTCATGATGCCATCTATTTTGTGATGTGTACCAGTCCCTCCTGCAGCAAAGCACCCCCACAACATGATGATGCTGCCAACCCCGTGCTTCGCGGTTAGGATGGTGTTCTTCGGCTTGCAAGCATCCCCCTTTACCCTCCAAACATAACGATGGTCATTATGGCCAAACAGTTCTATTTTTGTTTCATCAGACCAGAGGACATTTCTCCAAAAAGTATGATCTTTGTCTCCACGTGCAGTTGCAAACCGTATTCTGGCTTTTTTATGGCAGTTTTGGAGCAGTGGCTTCTTCATTGCTGAGTGGCATTTCAGGTTATGTCGATATAGGACTCGTTTTTACTGTGGATATAGATACATTTGTACCTGTTTCCTCCAGCATCTTCACAAGAAGATGTTCTTTGCTGTTCTGGGATTGATTTGCATTTTCGCACAAAAGTATGTTCATCTCTAGGAGACTGAGCAGTATGTCGTCTGCATGGTCCCATGGTGTTTATACTTGCGTACCATTGTTTGTAAAGATGAACGTGGCAACTTCAGGCGTTTGGAAATTGCTCCCAAGGATGAACCAGACTTGTGGAGGTCTACAATTTCGTTTCTGGGGTCTTGATTTTCGCATGATGTCAAGCAAAGAGGCACTGAGTTTGAAGGTAGGCCTTGAAATACATCCACAGGTACACCTCCAATTGACTCAAATGATGTCAATTAGCCTATCAGAAGCTTCTAAAGCCATGACATAATTTTATGGAATTTTCCAAGCTGTTTAATAAAGTCACAGTCAACTTAGTGTATGTAAACTACTGACCCACTGGAATTGTGATACAGTGAATTAAAAGTGAAATAATCTGTAAACAATTTTTGTAAAAATGACTTGTTTCATGCACAAAGTAGATGTCCTAACCGACTTGCCAAAACTATAGTTTGTTAACAAGAAATTTGGGGAGTGGTTGAAAAACGAGTTTTAATGACTCCAACCTCAGTGTTTGTAAACTTCCGACTTCAACTGTAGTTTGAGGAATCAATCCTGAAAGACTAAATAGTAAGAGGAATCAACCCTGAAGAACCACATAGTTAGAGGAATCAATCCTGAAGAACTACATAGTTAGAGGAATCAATTCTGAAGGACTACAGAGTTAGAGGAATCAACCCTGAAGAACTACATAGTTAGAGGAATCAACCCTGAAGAACCACATAGTTAGAGGAATCAATCCTGAAGGACTACAGAGTTAGAGGAATCAACCCCGAAGGACTACATAGTTAGAGGAATCAACCCTGAAGAACTACAGAGTTAGAGGAATCAATCCTGAAGGACTACAGAGTTAGAGGAATCAACCCCGAAGGACTACATAGTTAGAGGAATCAATCCTGAAGGACTACAGAGTTAGAGGAATCAATCCTGAAGGACTACAGAGTTAGAGGAATCAACCCTGAAGAACTACATAGTGAGAGGACTCAACCCTGAAGAACCACATAGTTAGAGGAATCAACCCTGAAGAACCACATAGAGGAATCAATCCTGAAGGACTACAGAATTAGAGGAATCAACCCTGAAGGACTACAGAGTTAGAGGAATCATAATGCTAATGTTATGTCACGGGTTTGTCTTGCTTTGGTCTCTTCCTGGATACACACACACAGGAACACAACACAGATGCATGCACACACAGAGTCATCATTGTGCTGCAGAGAAAGCAACACATGATTTTAATTCTGATAATTTCCCACACGCAGACTGACTGACTCCTTGATACATACTAGATGTTGAATTGAAGTCTGTGCCCAGTGGGATATGACTAACAAGGCCAGGTAACACACACGTGGCTCGCACAGACAAGTGCATTTATTTATATGGCGATTAGCTTCCAAAGACGAAGGAAAAAAACAGTCTGATGGTTATAGTGAAAATTGGGATGGCAGATTGGGCAACACTTTAGCCACACCTCCGAAAGAGAAGAGAAGCAGAAAGAAAATCAAAAGTGAAAACAGACCCTTCCCTTCTCTTCCACAGCCCAGTATGTATCAATTACATCTGGATAGAGACATTTGTTCATGAAACCACCTCTTTAATATGTGAGCTGAGCTTACACCCTCAGGGCCAGTACTTGAAAAACATTTCAGAGCAGGAGTGTTGCTCTAAGATCAGTTTTTCCTTTTAGATCAACACTCCTACTCTGAGACACTTTTCAAATATGGGCTCTGGGGTGTAAGCTCAGCTCAGAATCCTAATTGAAGTGCTTTGAAACGGAAAGGTAGATCAAGCAGAGGGTTTAAAACTAGTGGCATTATTGTTTAGCTGTGAGTCAGTGAGTCAGCTCTCTAGTCTCTACCACAAGTGTTACTTTGTCTAACTGTGAGATAATTACATGAACACAAGATTGTGTCCCCTCAAAATAGAATGGCCACATTCGAGATCATTAAATCCATTATATATTGTGTGTAAATTGTGACTGACTGATTTATAGTGCAAGGTTATTTGCAATGCAATGCATGTCAAAACAAGCCAAATAGCTAGTCTTTTGAGATTGAGGTGGCAGGCACTACGAGGGAGACTTCACTGCTTCTACAGGGTTTTCATGCCCTGTTACATTCCCATATTGTACATCCGGGCGGCGAGGGGACTGAACCCTCGCTAGGCGAGGTGGGTCATGTTCTTTACCCATTTTGTTTTCACTCTGTCCTACAGACCAGGTTCCCAGAATGCTAAGGCAGACGCGCTGTCCTGGATAGTCAGGCGCAGGACAGCAGATATGAGTAATAGACAAATACAATACAATAAAGCGTTCCCACATAACGGACCGTATTACATACAAACAATTACTCACAAACAAACATGGGGGAACAGAGGGTTAAATAATGAACAAGTAATTGGGGAATTGAAACCAGGTGTGTAAGACAAAGATAAAACAAATGGAAACAAAGATAAAACAAATGGAAAATGAAAAGTGGATCGGCGATGGCTAGAAGGCCGGTGACGTCGACCAAAGACAAAACAGCCTCGATCTGGCTCTGGTGCCAACGTGCCAGAACCGGCTGATACCCCAGTATGCACTGGAAGGGAGAGAGGTTAGTGGAGGAGTGGCGGAGTGAGTTTAACGCCGCCCACTCCCCCAGCCGGTCCTGGCAATATGACCGCAGAAACCTACCCACATCCTGGTTTACTCTCTCCACCTGCCCATTACTCTCGGGGTGAAAACCTGAGGTGAGGCTGACTGAGACCCCCAGACGTTCCATGAACACTCTCCAGACCCTGGACGTGAACTGGGGACCCCAATCAGAGACTATGTCCCCAGGCACCCCGTAGTGCCGGAAGACGTGAGTGAACAGGGCCTCCACAGTCTGTAGGGCCGTAGGGAGACTGGGCAAAGGGAGGAGACGGCAGGACTTAGAAAACCAATCCACAATGACCAGGATCGTGGTATTGCCCTGTGAGGGAGGAAGATCCGTCAGGATGTCCACCGACAGGTGCGACCACAGCCGTTGTGCAACGGGTAGGTGTTGTAATTTCCCTCTGGGCAGGTGGGAGCCTTGCACTGGGCGCACAATGAGCAGGAGAAAACATAAACCCTCACGTCCTTGGCCAAGGTGGACCACCAGTACTTCCCACGAAGGCAACACACCGTCTGACCGATGCCAGGATGACCAGAGGAGGGTGACGTGTGGGCCAATAGATCAAACAGTCGCGGAGAGCAGACGGAACATACAGGCGCCCAGCTGGACACTGGGGGGGAGTGGGCTCTGTGCGTAACGCCCGCTCGATGTCCGCGTCCAGCTCCGACACCACTGGTGCCACAAGGCAAGAGGCCGGAAGTATGGGAATGTGATCTATGGACCGCTCCTCTGTGTCATACATCCAGGACAGCGCGTCTGCCTTAGCATTCTGGGAACCTGGTCTGTAGGACAGAGTGAAAACAAAATGGGTAAAGAACATGACCCACCTCGCCTAGCGAGGGTTCAGTCCCCTCGCCGCCCGGATGTACTCCAGATGGCGGTGGCCATCCAGATGAGAAAAGGGTGTTTAGGCCCCTCAAGCCAATGTCTCCACGCCTTCAGAGCCTTGACAACAGCCAACAGCTCCCGGTCCCCCACATCATAGTTCCGCTCCGCTGGGCTGAGCCTCTGAGCTTTGGTGGCGTGCCCAAGCGCTGAGAGAGCACGGCTCCTATCCCAGTCTCGGACGCGTCCACCTCCCCTATGAACGCCAAAGAGGGATCCGGATGAGCCAGCACGGGAGCCGAGGTAAACAGAGCCTTCAGGTGACCAAAAGCTCTGTCCGCCTCAGCCAACCACTGCAGCCGCACCGGTCCCCCCTTCAGCAGTGAGGTAATGGGAGCTGCTACCTGACCAAAACACAGGATAAACCTCCGGTAGTAGTAGTTGATGGAGCATTCATCAACCCGTACGGCACGACGAGGTACTCATGGTGCCCTGAGGTGGTAGTAAATGCCGTCTTCCACTTGTCCCCCTCCCGGATATGCTCCAGGTTGTAAGCGCTCCTGAGATCCAATTTTGTGAAGAAGCACGCCCCGTGCATTGACTCGATCGCACTGGCGATCAGAGGCAGCGGGTAGCTCTACCTCACAGTGATCTGATTGATACCCCGATAGTCAATACACAGGCGCAGACCTCCATCCTTCTTCAAAAAAAAGAAACTTGAGAAGGGAGGTGAAGTGGAGGGCCGAATGTATCCCTGCCCCAGGGATTCGGAGACATATGTTTCCATATCCGCCGTCTCCTCCTGTGACAGAGGAGACACGTGACTCCTGGGAAGTGCTGCGTCTACCAGGAGATTTATCGCATAATCCCCCCGTCGATGGGGTGGTAATTGAGTCGCCTTCTAGCCAATTCGGCATATTCTGAGGGGATGCGCACGGTGGAGACCTGGCCTGGACTTTCCACCGTAGTCGTACCGGTGGAAACCCCTACACACCTCCCTGAGCACTCTCGTGACCACTCCTTGAGAGCCCTCTGTTGCCACGAAATAGTGGGGTCATGATAGGCCAACCAGGGTAGGCCCAGCACCACGGGAAATGCAGGAGAATCAATAAGGAAGAGACTGATTCTCTCCTTGTGACTCTCCTGCTTAACCATGCTTAGTGGAGCGGTGGCCTCCCTAATCAGCCCTGACCCTAATGGTCGACTACCTAGGGCGTGGAATCCCTAAACTATGTGCAAATGAACGGTCAATAAAATTCCCAGCTGCGCCTGAATCTACGAGCACCTTATGCTGGGAATGCGGGGAAAACTCTGGGGGCTCTGGGTAAGCCTGGTGTCGACTCACCTGGGGTAACACGATAGTGCCCTGCCTGCTGCATCGACTCCCTGAGGAACCCCCCCAGCACCGACCAGCAGTGTACCCTCTGCGGCCACAGATGGTGCAGAGAATGGCCCCTCCTCCGGTCGCCCTAAGTGCAGCACCTCCCAGCTCCACGGGTGTCGGAGCGGAAGTTCTGGGGGATGGAACTGACAGACCCCGATCCGGACGTCCGCGGGTAGCCAGCAGGTTGTCCAGCCGGATGGACAGGTCCACCAGCTGGTCCAATGTGAAGGTGGTGTCTCGGGAGGCCAACTCCCGACAGACGTCCTCGCGCAGACTGCACCGGTAGTAATCGATCAGGGCCCTGTCGTTCCTGACGCTCCTCGTCCCCTGCCTCAGGAGGAACAGACGTTCTCTGCGTAATGGTCCAACGCCGCGTCTCCTTCACTCCATACGGCGCTGGCCCACTCCAGGGCTTTGCCTGAGAGGCAGCAGATGAGGGTGGACACGCTCTCATGTCCCGAAGGAGCCGGGTGAACGGTCGACAGGTAGAGCTCAAG
Organism: Oncorhynchus nerka; assembly: GCF_034236695.1. Taxonomy (NCBI): domain Eukaryota; kingdom Metazoa; phylum Chordata; class Actinopteri; order Salmoniformes; family Salmonidae; genus Oncorhynchus; species Oncorhynchus nerka. The sequence continues at coordinate 34,274,018 of NC_088396.1, read as the reverse complement.
CTGGAGTAGGAACCCCTGGCATCCGGCAGACATCCCATCATACTCCCTTGCGAGCCGAATCCCGCTGGGACCGGGTAAAGGAGGGGTGGACAGTGGGACCTGCTGTAGTGGGGCTGGTGGAGGCGCTGGACGACCACCTCCTCTCTCCCAACGATCCATCGTCTGCAGCACGCGATCCATGGCGGTGGCCAGAAGTTGCAGTATGGTCGCGTGCTGCTGGACGCGCTCCTCTATCGCCACAGGGAGGGCGTCTGCTCCTGCTGACTCCATTCTTGGTGAGTAATTCTGTAACGTGGTCTGTGTGTCGCTTGTGTAGAGGAGTCAGGCGCAGGACAGCAGATTATTTACTCAAAATAGACAAATACAATACAAATACAATAATTACTCACAAACAAACATGGGGGAACAGAGGGTTAAATAATGAACAGGTAATTGGGGAATTGAAACCAGGTGTGTAAGACAAAGACAAAACAAATGGAAAATGAAAAGTGGATCGGCGATGGCTAGAAGGCCGGTGACGTCGACCGCCGGACGTCGACCGCCGCCCGAACAAGGAGGGACCGACTTCGGCGGAAGTCGTGACACATATACTCTGGTATTCATGCCAGATTGGTTCTGGGTAGTAGATGCCATACAGGTCAGCCAACCACTTAGTTCAAAGTTCAAAGATATTTAATTCCTCAATAGTAAAGTTCAATGAATACAAGCACCCGATCCACCCTGTCTAAACTAAAGTAGGTCAACTTTAATTTCCAAGTATTTCCCTCTAATTCCCTTTCATTTCCAATGCCAATAAATTGACCACCTCAGCCATCCAACAGAGCCATCTGGTCTAGCAGGGGAGTTATAGTGAGGAAGAACTAGAAGGAACTGCTGGTCCAGATCAACACAGACATGTTATAGTGAGGAAGATCTAGAAGGAACTGCTGGTCCAGATCAACACAGACATGTTATAGTGAGGAAGATCTAGAAGGAACTGCTGGTCCAGATCAACACAGACATGTTATAGTGAGGAAGATCTAGAAGGAACTGCTGGTCCAGATCAACACAGACATGTTATAGTGAGGAAGATCTAGAAGGAACTGCTGGTCCAGATCAACACAGAACTGTTGGAGCAAAAACAACAAGAAAGACCTCTACTGAGCAGTCTCTGTATTAGTGTGTTCCAGGACACTCTTTCCACACACACACTTGCATATATAAACACTCACAAAGACTAAGGCACGCACACACACACAATCACAGACGTGCACGCACGCACACACACAATCACACACACACACTGGGCTGACATGCTGAAGACAGTAATGTTATACTGCAGCCAGCATCTGCTCTTGATATACATTACTGTTGCCAAGCAACATGATGACAGTGTTAGTCAACGCTGACCGAGACCATACTGTAGACAGAAAGTCAGATTAACTACTACTACCAGGTATTCCTGCTTCATACTTCCATTTCTATCAGACAAACTAGCATGTATCCATACTCCATACTTCCATTACTATCAGACAAACTAGCATGTATCCATACTCCACACTTCCATTACTATCAGACAAACTAGCATGTATCCATACTCCATACTTCCATTACTATCAGACAAACTAGCATGTATTCATACGCCATACTTCCATTACTATCAGACAAACTAGCATGTATTCATACGCCATACTTCCATTACTATCAGACAAACTAGCATGTATTCATACGCCATACTTCCATTACTATCAGACAAACTAGCATGTATTCATACGCCATACTTCCATTACTATCAGACAAACTAGCATGTATTCATACGCCATACTTCCATTACTATCAGACAAACTAGCATGTATTCATACGCCATACTTCCATTACTATCAGACAAACTAGCATGTATTCATACTCCATACTTCCATTACTATCAGACAAACTAGCATGTATTCATACGCCATACTTCCATTACTATCAGACAAACTAGCATGTATTCATACGCCATACTTCCATTACTATCAGACAAACTAGCATGTATTCATACGCCATACTTCCATTACTATCAGACAAACTAGCATGTATTCATACTCCATACTTCCATTACTATCAGACAAACTAGCATGTATTCATACGCCATACTTCCATTACTATCAGACAAACTAGCATGTATTCATACGCCATACTTCCATTACTATCAGACAAACTAGCATGTATTCATACGCCATACTTCCATTACTATCAGACAAACTAGCATGTATTCATACGCCATACTTCCATTACTATCAGACAAACTAGCATGTATTCATACGCCATACTTCCATTACTATCAGACAAACTAGCATGTATTCATACGCCATACTTCCATTACTATCAGACAAACTAGCATGTATTCATACGCCATACTTCCATTACTATCAGACAAACTAGCATGTATTCATACGCCATACTTCCATTACTATCAGACAAACTAGCATGTATTCATACGCCATACTTCCATTACTATCAGACAAACTAGCATGTATTCATACGCCATACTTCCATTACTATCAGACAAACTAGCATGTATTCATACGCCATACTTCCATTACTATCAGACAAACTAGCATGTATTCATACGCCATACTTCCATTACTATCAGACAAACTAGCATGTATTCATACGCCATACTTCCATTACTATCAGACAAACTAGCATGTATTCATACGCCATACTTCCATTACTATCAGACAAACTAGCATGTATTCATACGCCATACTTCCATTACTATCAGACAAACTAGCATGTATTCATACGCCATACTTCCATTACTATCAGACAAACTAGCATGTATTCATACGCCATACTTCCATTACTATCAGACAAACTAGCATGTATTCATACTCCATACTTCCATTACTATCAGACAAACTAGCATGTATTCATACTCCATACTTCCATTACTATCAGACAAACTAGCATGTATTCATACGCCATACTTCCATTACTATCAGACAAACTAGCATGTATTCATACGCCATACTTCCATTACTATCAGACAAACTAGCATGTATTCATACGCCATACTTCCATTACTATCAGACAAACTAGCATGTATTCATACGCCATACTTCCATTACTATCAGACAAACTAGCATGTATTCATACGCCATACTTCCATTACTATCAGACAAACTAGCATGTATTCATACGCCATACTTCCATTACTATCAGACAAACTAGCATGTATTCATACGCCATACTTCCATTACTATCAGACAAACTAGCATGTATTCATACTCCATACTTCCATTACTATCAGACAAACTAGCATGTATTCATACTCCATACTTCCATTACTATCAGACAAACTAGCATGTATTCATACGCCATACTTCCATTACTATCAGACAAACTAGCATGTATTCATACGCCATACTTCCATTACTATCAGACAAACTAGCATGTATTCATACGCCATACTTCCATTACTATCAGACAAACTAGCATGTATTCATACGCCATACTTCCATTACTATCAGACAAACTAGCATGTATTCATACGCCATACTTCCATTACTATCAGACAAACTAGCATGTATTCATACGCCATACTTCCATTACTATCAGACAAACTAGCATGTATTCATACGCCATACTTCCATTACTATCAGACAAACTAGCATGTATTCATACGCCATACTTCCATTACTATCAGACAAACTAGCATGTATTCATACGCCATACTTCCATTACTATCAGACAAACTAGCATGTATTCATACGCCATACTTCCATTACTATCACTCTGTTGTGAAGGGGCTTCTAGCACTAAAATATAAACAAGGAATACTAGCTACATCTCTCCCATCTCAGAGAACAAACATAGAAACTTGAGGAGTGTGTCCCCCACCCCTCTACTAATTTAATTCCTTCAGGGGGTATAGGAAGAGATGACAGAAGCCATATGGGAGGTTGAAATGGAACACGATGCATGAATATTTAATAAGTCATATTAATCTAGCGCTGAGAAAATGGTGACTTACTGCCATAAAGTTCTACCTTCTAAATCACCACACAGTGCACTTAAAAAAGTATAATGATGCCATGCTGTCTACCACAACAGACCTTGGTCACCTATCTATCAGCCGCAATTGACAGAGAGCTTAATTTGCCTAGTGGTCTATAGCATATGGTCAGCAATTCCTCAGGGGTATGTTAGTGATTGATAGGCTATATTTGAGGGCTGTTGTAGAGCACACAAGCACAAATAATTCATCAGAAAATCCCTAGCCATTGCAACAACAACAATCAAATGTGTTGCCTATATAGCACAAACAGATCTGGGCCCGAGATAAACAACAGCATTGCTGAAGGGGTTCACAACACAAGGCCAAATATAATACTGACTGAAGCAAAATAAAAAGCATCATCTCTCTATCTCTATCAATTTGTATGCCGCCCAACCACCAACATAGAAATCATTGGTTTGTGAAGGAAAGTAAATTCAATTCTGGTCATAATCTGTCCCTCTGGGAGGTGAAGGCGGATAGGATTCTGCTGCTCAGAGATATAACATTATTAGGAGAGAGTGAGGGGGGAGAAAAAGAGGGAGAGATGTAGAGAGAGAGATGAGCGAGAAGGGGGCTAGAGAGAGAGAAGGAGAAAGTGAGATAGAGACAAGACACTCACCTCAAAGCCTAGTCTGTCCTTCTCCTTCCAGAAGCAGAAATGAGTGACCTTCTTGTCCCAGAATTCATCAGGCTTCACCACACACACCAGGGACACCTCTGCTGGAATCACATTCTACAGAAAATGGGATGATATCAAAATTAAATACTATTTCATATAGCAAAATGGTATAGGCTTTGGGTGGTTTATTGGACACAGAAATAAACCGATAGGTTTATGTAATGTTAACATACAGTTACTGATGGTTTATAAGATGTTTGTAAGCAGAGTTTCAAATTGAATGACACTGGTATACTCTTTATCAAAAAAAAAAAGTGCTATCTAGAACATAAAACGGTTCTTCGGCTATCCCCAAAGGAGAACCCTTTGAAGAACCATTTTACCCATGTAAAAACCATTTCCACAGAGGGTTCTACATGGAACCCAAAAGAGTTCTTTCTACCTGGAACCAAAAAGGGTTCTCCTATGGGGGCAGCCGAAGAACCCTTTGGAACCCTTTTTTCTAAGAGTGTAAAAATATATAAATATATATAACCCTGTAGTGCATCACAGTTTTCATGAAATCCTGCAGGAATTTCCCCAGTCAGTGGCAGGCAGATTAGTGTGTCAGACAGAATGTACATTTCATACTGTCATCCTATCTATTCTGGTCCTGTTTCTGCAGAGGTCTATAAGATAGCAGGGGACTGTATAGCCAATCTGCAGTGACAAAACCAGGTCAGGGCAGAATGCAGACTGAGTTCAAATAGCCTGCCAGTTTTGGGACTCTACTATTGGTTCATTAAGCAAAGGAAGCTCAACCAGGCACAGCTAAAATATTTGGAATAATTTCAAATAGTATTTGAACCCAGGTCCGGGGCAGGCAGACTGCAGACTACAGCAGAGACAAACAGAGCTCAGTCTGTCTGCTGACATAGGCCACACTGCAAAGTGGATGGAGGTCAGAGCCTGGGTCCTATTCACTAGGCATCAAATGCACAAAACTGACTGAAACAGCAGGGACAAGCTGGACTTGTCCAATACGAAATGCACATTTTTAGTTGTCAAATGTTTGGCTAGTTTGCCCTAATGAGCCCAAACCAGAGCCTGGACTTCAGGGGAAAACATTGTTTAAAGGCATAATTAGGCAGATGGAGAAATTACACAGCCCAGTCAGGAGATCGATTAGACTACTCTTCTTCAAACGTAATCAGCTTAGATTCCCTTTTGTCTTAATTACTTTTCACTTGACTGCTGGGGATGGATTTGATCTGAGATGTCTATTTCTTTTATTCTTTTTATTTTATTTGCCAGGGACCATGCATAATGCATATTGCACCATATTTAACTACATAGCTCATCACTGTAATGTTTTATGGCACAGACAGAATGCAACATCTGGGTTGGGACCACCATTTTATTTCTCCTCCAAGGCTCTTTGTCACGTTCTGATTGGCAGAGAGCTGTTAATGTGGTGGAGGTAGGCCAAGATGGTTCCCCTGTGGCAACTTCATGTCCACGTCTGTCTGCTTCTCACTCAGACATCTGCTCCTCTATTGTATACTGTGCTAATTAATCATTAGTCTTCTACTGCAATGGGATAAATCAGGGTCACACAGAGTGCTTCTTGGTAGTCTTAAACAAATCTACTTTGAAACAAAAGTATACATCTTACACACACGGTTACGGGCTTAAAAAAAATAAGACACCTGTACATGTCAGATATAGAGTTGACATTTATTACATTTTGAGTTTGCATCCCAATAACTATACTTTATATACATCACAGAAGACTGAAATATAACAAAACTGCTTGACATAGAAACACCAGATTTTCACTTTATAAAAACATATATGTTTATGAATTATGAAATTATGAAAAATATTAATAACATTCCACCCATGGGGCCACTAGGTCATTTGACTGCAGGAAATGGCTACATCGTTACAGTCATGAATATTCACAGGGATAATTAAAGATAAAGAGACATGGGTTTTAAAGGGTTAAATCTACTGAACATTGTTAAATAGGCCATTGGGAACAGAACACATCCTCATGTGAAAGTATTTTTATATCCTCACTCTAGGACTGGGCGTTATATCGAATTCATTTGAATTAATGTCTTAGCGTGATGTTCCAAATGCCTGTATCATTTTTTTTGTGCCATTTGTCTTTTTGGCCTCGTCTCCTTCACTCCATCTGTGCTGTGTGCACCTTCCCACTCACACACAGACACCAAGCCCCTCCCCTGCCACTCAGAACAACCACAATGAAAGATTAGAACTCAGATATCTGACCCGAGCCCGACATTATACATTGGGTTGGGAAGGGTAAAGGTCTGTTTTTTCATCAATAACTAAGGTACGGGCAGGGCTCGGGTATCAATACATTGATCACTAACATTTTGAAGCTGAGCCATTTGCTCGTGCTCTGCTGCACAGTACAGTCATATCTGACTAAGATCATAACATGATGTCAGAAGTGATTCAACCTCGTCAAATATAAAACAGGAGAGATTATTTCACAGAAAAGAATAATGTTCCTTGAGTTTAGAGCGGCAAAAAGTAGCTAACAGCTCACTGCTCTCTCATGTCTCGTCCTGGAGCAGAGCAGCCTAAACCGAGCCGTTGCTATAGATACTCAGACTCAGAGCGCCATGACCTGCCTGCTCTCAGACAGAAAGTGACAGAAAGAGAGGAGCAGCTAATGGATTTACTAATAGAGGAGGTTATTTCGGGTTTCGGGCCGGGCTTTAAATTTAGTAGATGCAATCGGACCTGGGTAGGGTAGGGCCTGAATGTCGCAGGCCTGGGTAGGACTCGGGCTTAAAATTCATGCCAGTGCAGGGCTCTACTAAAAGATCACTTCTTCCTCTCTGACCATAAGCAGTTTCAACTCGCTTTTTGCATTTGAGGTTTGGTTCAACAGAATCGGTCATATGGACACCGGAACACATTAAGATATTATTTTACTGTAATAGACAAGAACTTAACTTTTTTTAGTGATACCCTTTTTATGTCTCAACTCCCCAAATGTAAAACAGAGCAGACCATACTAAAACAGGAGTATCAATTAACATGATTTTGGGAAATGTATGCTTGGTTTCTGCTAACAGCATTTCCGGTACCATGATGTATGCTAGCAGCATTTTAGCCAGACTGTTATGTGCTAGCAGCTGTCTAGTGTTTTAAAAATGTGCAATGAGGATAAAAAGTCACATTTATATAAGGAATTGGCAACACGTTCTCATTCTGAGAAATAAGCATCTTCTCATCCAGGTAGCTGTGACGACCCTCCCACTCTGTCTGCCGTATTCTCTCTGTTATTTCCTTATTAGGATGCTGGTGGGCGGAGTTGGGAGGGTCGTCAGCTACATGGGAAACACCTGGGCCCGGTGTCTCCCAGGATAAATACACCACTTCCCCATTCATGGAGGAGACTCTCTCCATGCTAACACCCTTTGTAGATTGTGTTGTGGTTCTTGGTGGCCGTTTGTTTGTTTGTTTGCTTTGGCACCTTTCATCACCCTGCATTATCACATTCATGCATGCAAAACACTCACTTACACTACTGATTACTGATTACACACACCATTGTATATTATACTTAGTTGCTTTAGGTAATAAATACATATTTTGCTACTCCTTATCTCCACGTTGTCTCCCTTTGTTACGGGCTTTGAGCCGGTTCGTGACATAGCCCACTTGATTTCAACATCTAAACAAAGTGAACAGGCTATGTTGTTCAAACAGTTGGAGACGGACCGGAGGGTGTATTCATAACAGTTCAACTGTTCTACCTTGTTAGCAAGCAAAGACATCCAAGGTGGCTAGACTTGAAATATACAGATTAGCTGGCTACTCACTAGCACGTGGGCTTGTGCTAGAGAGATTGTTTATGAGACCTATGTTACATTTCTGTAATGCCTGCTACCCAGTAGCGGTTCTAGCTTGTCTGGCTCCCTGGGCGAACTCCCGTTTCAACGCATCCCAAAAGACTCAATATATCGCAAAAGATACAAAATATCAGCATAATATAGACGTCTTTTAAGTAGCTACATACCTTTATCTTTTGCGCGTTTCTCCTCTTCTTTCATCTTTTTCCTAATCTGATGGCTTAGACCTTTTCTTATCCATTTGTGTAGATTTGACACTCGAGCATCAATACATTACCCATCCCCCAACACTGTCAACCAAGACTCAAGACTAAACCAATTCACCTTGGTGGTGTGCAGACTTGTTTTTATATTATTCTTAACAATTTCGCACAAACCAGAAAAAAATGCAACAATATGTCTGTGAAACTATATATATTCACAGTATTATGAATTATTTGTGGTTTATTTGGCAGCATTTCATAGTGTGACTGGTTTTAGTACTGTACAAAGTTAGAGGAGCGCTAATTGATAGATTCCCCCGCTCCCCCTACCTCGGGCTTCCAGTGGGGAGACCTGAGGTCAACCTACCCCCGCCCCCTCTCCATCTCGTACTTCTGAGTGGGAGACCTTCCCAGGCAGTAGCCTGCCTAGCTCACCAACTAGAATCAGGGTGCCCACTCCGACAAGGTTAATTGACCCACAGTCCCACACGGTGACATGATATCATTGACGTGACGTGCAAATGAGCAATAGAAAACCGATCGTGCAAATGTCCCCATTCCAAAAATGTTTGTATCTAAATCCACTACTGCTGCTACCAGAAGAAGGTCATTATTAGTGGATGTGCATATTGCATGGTTCTGGTTAAATCTGTTAAAAATAAATAATGTTCACAGACAGATGTGAAAGCCAGATTAGTGATTATTGCAAAAAAAAGCAGGTTAAACTATTCTGATAAAATAATTAAATGATTAGTGGTAGTGGAAGGCTTATATTTAGCCTAGATATCATTTTACAAGCCCTGAATTCATTAGATTATTCCTGAGTGTTTGAAATGCAGTATTGTATTGTGCAACAAAGCTTATTTAAATCTATATATATTGTGAATCACCCATAAATTTGAAAAAATCTAGATATGATTTTTAGGCCATATCGACCAACCTTACCACACCCTCCCCTACAAGAATCTGTTATAGCAGACGGCTATAATCTCCTGACTGTTTCTATGCAGAGTATAACACAGACAGTAGCAACTGACTGACTGCAACAAACTCCATGTCCTTGCCCTAAATGAGTCATCATTCTGTCAAATTGTAGATGACTTTATTAGTATTCACTCTATATGACTGTAATGTATTCCACTATACATTCCAAAGGGAGTAGATAGACAGGCCTTCTTCTATTTGATCCACAGAAATATGGACTTCTCATCTCGCTGTAGTGTGGGGGTAAACTGTGGTTTTATCCTTAAAGGAACACATCTGCCCTGATTATCAGTTCCTACCTGCAACATGAACCCTTTCTTCTATCAGTTCCTACCTGCAACATGAGCACCACCGTCTTCACTATGTTCCACTGAGACTTCCGTCCATCCACGATGACTGTGAAGCCTCTTGCTTTACACTTGTCACTGAAGAGAGGAGAGAAGATAGGGAAAAAACATGGTGATTACATCTACCTGTAATAATGTGTGCTCTTGCTCCATGAATCTGACACCAAGGATCCCAATCTGGCCCTTAAATAAGACAGTTTCATATATGCAGATGAAGTAAGCATGACTACAGCAATTGAACCCAGAACCTTGGTGCCACGCTCTTAACAACTGAGCCACAGAGGACCATAAAGCCAAGGTAAATATTGAACAGAAGTGTGTGATCATCATGCAGGAGACATAAGCTTACATAGCGTGATCCTTCTTAGCATGTTATTTCGGTTATCTCTCCTACAGACTAATGTAGCAGAACTATCTCAATCTAAATAGAATGCTGAGAGGCCAATGAGTATGCAATAGTGTTGCTATACAAGTGCTTTTTCAAAGGCAATGGAGCCACCTATCAGCAACCTATCCTTAACTCAATATACAGTATACCATCCACGTGGTCTGCGGTTCTGGGGTTGGTTGAACCTACTGCCAAATTCTCTAAAACAACTTTGGAGGTCATTTATTGAAGTGAAATTAACATTAAATTATATTGTGGACATTCCTGCAGTCAGCATGCCAATTGCATGCTCCCCCAAAACTTGTGACATTGTGTTTTGTGACAAAACTGCACATTTTAGAGTGGCCTTTTATTGTCCTCAGCATGATCGTGCTGTTTAATCAGCTTCTTGATATGCCAAACCTGTCAGGTGGATGGATACTCTTGGCAAAGGAAAATGCCCACTAACAGGGATGTAAACAAATTAGAGCACAACATTTGAGAGAAACAAGCTTTTTGTGCATATGGAACATTTCTGGGATCTTTTATTTCAGCTCATGAAACATGGGACCACCACTTTAGACAGTGGTGTAAAGTACTTAAGTAAAAATACTTGAAAGTACTACTTAAGTAGTTTTTAAGGGGATATGTACTTTACTATTTACACTACCGTTCAAAAGTTTGGGGTTACTTAGACATTTCCTTGTTTTTGAAAGAAAGCACATTTTTGTCCATTAAAATAACATCAAATTGATCAGAAATACAGTGTAGACATTGCTAAGGTTGTAAATGACTATTTAATGGAATATCCACATAGGTTTACAGAGGCCCATTATCAGCAACCATCACTCCTGTGTTCCATGGCACGTTGTGTTAGCTAATCCAAGTTTATCATTTTAAAAGGCTAATTGATCATTAGAAATAATTTTGCAATTATGTTAGCACAGCTGAAAACTGTGCTAAAGAAGCAATAACACTGGCCTTCTTTGGACTAGTTGAGCATCAGCATTTGTGGGTTCGATTACAGGCTCAAAGTGGCCAGAAACAAAGAGCTTTCTTCTGAAACTCGTCAGTCTATTCTTGTTCTGAGAAATTAAGGCTATTCCATGCGAGAAATTTCCAAGAAACTGAAGATCTCGTACAACAGAACAACTTCATTAAATAGTACCCGCAAAACACCAGTCTCAACGTCAACAGTGAAGAGGTGACTCCGGAATGCTGGCCTTCTAGGCAGAGTTGCAAAGAAAAAGCCATATCTCAGACTGGCCAATAAAAAGAAAAGATTAAGATGGGCAAAAGAACACAGACACTGGACAGAGGAACTCTGCCTAGAAGACCAGCATTCCGGAGTCACCTCTTCACTGTTGACGTTGAGACTGGTGTTTTGCACATACTATTTAATACAAATGTAATACAAAACATTTAAAACCTACATGGAAATTGCATAGGAGGAACTACCATGTGGGTACAAAATGTAAAATTACATAGAGTAATTAAAAAAGATTTTGACGGAGAAGAAATGACTCCTTGTAAATTATAAGAAAGGAAGATGTTCTTAACCAAATACTTTTATTTTGTGTGTTTGTTTTTTGTTTCCTGAGTGTGTGTGTATTGACAAGAGAATTATATTATGGACAGAAGATGGATCCTAATTTTGGTAATAAGTGTTGTAAACAACAGTGATATTTGAAGCTTGACACTGGTATAAAACATTAGGTCTTCTGTATTCTCCAGTAGTAAATTGGCAGACGCCTCAGTATGAGTTCTAATACAAGGTATCAGGTGCCGTGACCAATTAAAAGGTACAAATACCATAACTACTCTCCGTGGAAGTGGGTATCATTACCTTGAAAAATGGTTAAAATGGACATATATTCGCAGCCGGCCGCGACCAGGGGTTCCATGGGGCGACACACAAATTGGCCTAGCGTCATCCGGGTTAGGGAGGGTTTGGCCGGTAGGGATATCCTTGTCTCATCGCGCACTAGCGACTCCTGTGGCGGACCGGGCGCAGTGCGCGCTAACCAGGTCGCCAGGTGCACGGTGTTTCCTCCGACACATTGGTGCGGTTGGCTTCCGGGTTGGATGCGCGCTGTGTTAAGAAGCAGTGCGGCTTGGTTGGGTTGTGTTTCGGAGGACGCATGGCTTTCGACCTTTGTCTCTCCCGGTGCCATACGGGAGTTGTAGCGATGAGACAATATAGTAACTACTAACAATTGGGGTAAAATTTTAATAATTAATTAATTAATTTTAAAAAGTACATATATTAGAGCCGTGAGTGATGAAATCTAAACACTCTCGACACAGTTGAGAGAGGCGCAAAAATAACCACCATTGAAATGTCATCTGTTGTTTCTGACAGATAGAATAGAAGAGGTAAACTATAACAAAGCCATAAAGGCATTAAAAGAAGCGCAAGAGCATTCTACCAATTCGGCTTGAATATGAAAAAAATCTAATCATGGATAAAATTGGGCAGCATTTCCCCGCCGACGGAAAAGTTCTAATCTATTAAATAATTCTGTGATGCTATTGTGAGTTGGCACAATGACATACATTTTTAAAGCTCAATACACCAGCGTTTTGATGTTAGCATTCTTTAAACAAAAAAGCAAAACGGATAAAACCAAAAATATTAGATGTACTCAGAATAATCGCACTAACCGTAGTTAAGTACATTGAGTATTTAGTATACTTATTGGTCATAGTAGTATGCCAAATATTCCCGGATGTCATACTACATTCGGCAAAATACGAAGTATACAAGCAGTGGACACTATTTCCGTGCTTTTAGGACCCATAATACAATTGTTCTGAAAATGGCCGTGGCTTCACAACATTTTAAAATGGCAGATAATATACATCAGAAGTCCGACAAGAGTGGATACAAATTCATTGCATTAACTAATTATGACAAAAGTAAAGAACATGTTGAGCAATGTTATAAAGTAACTTTTCAAATAAGTTACATTACACGTTATGTTGGCTGACAATTTGTTAGTTACTCTATCCTTATGAACCGCATAGCATATCATTACAGCAGTATGTACCGGTAATATATATTTGCTAACTAACCCTAACCCTATATATTTGCTAACTACCTAAGGTTAGTTGGCTACTAATACATCAAAATTTTCAGTATATTAACTATATGCTTTCCAACTACCCAACGTTTATTGACTTGATTATTCATGTCTTTCTTAGCTTAGCTAAATGGTACAGTCGTTGTGCGTTCTCAATGGACATTGTTAATGTGGATGGTTCGTAAATTCGCTCTGGCTATCAGCTCCAACGAAAAGAGAAAGAAAACCTTTAAAGGGGTTGAATGACCTCTATTCTGACTTCCTGGTGAGGCCTAATCACCCTCACTAGAAAGAAAGAAGACATTGGGTGAGATGTAAACACTAATAATTAAGAATTATTATAATTATAATTTGAATTGTTATTCTAATTTGTTTATTTTTTATTGAACAGGCAGTGATGTTGTTTTTTAATTACCGGTCCCCTGGGGCTTTTGGTAAATATGCAAATTTGTTTCTTTACATGTCTGCCTATAAAACGAATAAACGTTTTTCCCACCTCCAGTTTATATGAAGAAGTGTATTGCTGTTGTTTGTTTGTTTTTGTCTTTGTTTGTTTTGATACAAATTTCACCAGGTTGGGTCTACTGTACAGTTGGGATTTCTTCCTAAGGGCTAACTCTGCGGGGAGGTCACCAGTATGATAAGGGAGTATAAGCAAATTTGCAAAATGGTTTCAACAGTATTTCATTGGTTGATTTATGGCTTAGTTATCTTTTTTGCAATAATGCTTATTATAAATTATGTTAAAACTTCTTCGGGCTAGGCCCCTTTGTTCTCAATTTCCACCTGACTGACGTGCCCAAAGTAAACTGCCTGTTGCTCAGGCCCTGAAGCCAGGATATGAATATAATTGGTACCATTGGAAAGAAAATACTTTGAAGTTTGTGGAAATGTTAAAATAATGTAGGAGAATATAACACAATATATACGGTAGGAGGAAATCCAAAGAAAAACCAACACACCTCCAGGCTGTGTAACGGCTATTTTACCAAGAAGAAGAGTGATGAAGTACTGCATCAAATGACTTGGTCTCCACAATCCCATGACCACAACCAAATTGAGGTGGTTTGTGATGAGTAGGACCGCAGAGTGAAGGAAAAGAAGCCAACAAGTGCTCAGCATATGTGGGAACTCTTTCAAGACAGTTGGAAAAGCATTCCAGCTGAAGCTGGTTGATAGAATGTCAAGAGTGTGCAAAGCTGTCATATAAAATATATTTTGATTTGTTTAACAATTTTTTGGTCACTACATGATTCCATATGTGATATTTCATAGTTCTACAATGTTGAAAATGGTAAAAATAAAGAAAAACCTTTGATTGAGTAGGTGTTCTAAAACGTTTGACCACTAGTGTATGCTAGTGTTTTTTTTGGCTTATGCAGGCTTGTTGCCTTGTGTGACTTAGTTATACATCTGGGCATACAGATAAGAGTCGGGTACGACCGCAGTATGCAACATCCCGTTTGTACTAGCTGCAGGAACTCCTCTGTGTGGAATCTTGCAGGAAGGAACACACAATGTTGGCAATGTCAGCTAGCTTAATCTACACAGACAAGCTAAACTCATTTTATACACTCTGTTCCCCACTGTTTGCACACATCTGCCAACTGCCACATAGACAAAGAGGTTGGACTTTTCTTTGACAGCTGAGAGCCAACTCTGTTCGTTGGTCCTTCACTATGCACTGTTGTAGTGCATAGTTAACTGCTCCATTTTTGCAAATCTTATAAATTGTTGTTTGAAGATTCTGCAGTCTCTCTTCCCTTTGAGCAGATAAAATACCCTACACCCCTCATTACTTTCCTGGATTAAGATTTTGTACTTATCCACAGTGGCTTTTGTTCGCACCAACAATGTTACCTCCAGCTACTTCCCTCTCCACGCGGGGGCCAGCAGGGTTGCTGTTTATCCCATTTCCTATTTGATATGGCTATTGAGCCTCTTGCTATCGCCCTGAGGGCGGAGGAGAGGATTAAGGGAATACTAAGGAGCGACATAACTCACAAGGTGTCCTTATATACAGACAATCTTCTTTTATTCATCTCTAATCAGTGTAGATGAAGGAGAGAAGACAGGTTTATTTTTAAGCCTTGAGCCAATTGAGACATGTATTGTGTATGTGTGCCATTCAATGGGCAAGACAAAATATTTAAGTCTTAGGTGCCAGGCACACCGGTTTGAGTGTGTCAAGAACTGCAACGCTGATGGGTTTTTCATGCTCAGCAGTTTCACGTGTGTATCAAGAATGGTCCACCACCCAAAGGACATCCAGTCAACTAGACACAACTGTGGGATGCATTGGAGTCAACATGGGCCAGCATCCCTGTGAAACGCTTTCAACACCTTGTAGAGTCCATGCCCCGACGAATTGAGGCTGTTCTGAGGGCAATAAGGGGGTGCAACTCAATATTAGGAAGGTGTTCCTAATATTTTGTTCTCTCAGTGTATGTGTCTAGATGTATACAGTATAAGTCAATGGTGATAATACAGGGTGTGCCAGTAATGGGATCTTACCTGGGGATGCCAAGGAGGTAATCCAACGTGGAGCTGAGCTCCTCCATACTGGTCTGTTCTGTACATAGTGGAATGGTAAGGATCAGCCCACTGCGTCTGTCCTTGCCTCCTGTGAATATGAAACAACCAGAAAATAAACTCTTAGTCACCTTATGCAGAAATAAAGTTGATATAAATAATTGTATTTCTCATTGAAATAAAATCTATTTTGCAAGAGAGACCTGGTGTATCTACCGTAGTGGGCGTACCCATTAGTGTACCAGTCAAATTGCCATGGTCAGAGGTTCCAAGACAGTTCTAATCCTAATTCTAAGGTATCTACATGGATTAATTGTACGAGTCATTAACAATGAATCTTCAGAGAATGCACACTAAAAATTGCATGTAAAATAACAGTCATATAACGGCAGGTTTGGAGAAGGTCAGGCAGAACCAAGTATTCAATGTACGGTCTGCCAAGAATCAACTATTAAAGGAGGAGTAATGTCTTGTAAACGCCAAGGATAGCTGCAATGATGGTGGAAGCTCTGCCTCTGGGTGTATCCCAAATGGTGCCCTATTTGTGCACTACTTTTGACTCCGATCCAAAAATGTTGAGGACCTCTTGGCCGCAGAGACAAAAGTTTGTTGTTTCCAGCAATTCTAGATATTTTGCAATGGCTTATGCCGTGTTCTTATGCTTCTAAGTGACTCAAACATTATAACAATATCTATGGGCACCAAATGCCATGACATTTTAGTCAATGAATAGCAATCTCACGTAAGTGTTCCTTTTGTCCAGGTGGGAAAGGGCAGTGTGGAGTGCAATAGAGATTGCATTATCTGTCGATCTGTTTGGGCGGTATGCAAATTGAGTGGGTCTATGGTTTCTGGGATAATGGTGTTGATGTGAGCCATTACCAACCTTTCAAAGCACTTCATGGCTACGGACGTGAGTGCTACTACGGGTCTGTAGTCATTAAAGCAGGTTGCCTTTGTGATCTTGGGCACAGGGACTATGGTGGTCTGCTTGAAACATGTTGGTATTACAGACTCAATCAGGGACATGTTGAAAATGTCAGTGAAGACACCTACCAGTTGGTCAGCACATGCCCGGAGCACACGCCCTGGTAATCTGTCTGGCCCCGCAGCCTTGTGTATGTTGACCTGTTTAAAGGTCTTACTTACGTTGGCTACGGAGAGCGTGATCACACAGTCATCCGGGAACAGCTGATGCTCTCATGCATGCCTCAGTGTTGCTTGCCTCGAAGCGAGCAAAGAAGTGATTTAGCTTGTCTGGTAGGCTCGTGTCACTGGGCAGCTCGCAGCTGTGCTTCCCTTTGTAGTTTGTAATAGTTTGCAAGCCCTGCCACATAAGACGAGCGTCAGAGCCGGTGTAGTATGTTTCAATCTTAGCCCTGTATTGACGCTTTGCCTGTTTGATGGTTCGACGCAGGGCATAGCAGGATTTCTTGTAAGCTTCCGGGTTAGAGTCCTAGATCTCGAAAGCGGCAGCTCTACCCTTTAGCTCAGTGCGGATGTTGCCTGTAATCCATGGCTTCTGGTTGGGGTATGTATGTACAGTCACTGTGGGGACCACGTCCTCAATGCACTTATTGATAAAGCCAGTGACTGATGTGGTGTACTCCTCAATGCCATTAGAAGAATCCCGGAATATGTTCCAGTCTGTGATAGCAAACCGTCCAAACAGTGACAATATGTACGTGGAGAGGTATACGCCCACTAAAAACCACTTAGCATCTCGAATGATGGAGTAGCCACGATTAACAACGTAAAATGAGTGATGTGGGTGAAAACAGTGGCAGTGATAGCCATGGAGACAGAGAATATATTATTGATAAAAAGGGTTAAACTGTTTCAGTAATTTGGAAGCGGTTTGGCTTTTTGAAGTAGAGCAATGTTTGGTGCAAATTGTTCCGTAGACAGGTGGCTAAGTTTGGTAATATGACAAACCTTTTTCAACATCTGATGCAAAATCACTCTTTGGAACATGGATGAAGTTTGAGTTTGCGCCATGGTATTGTTAAATGCCCCTCAATCAACAGCCAATCTAGGGATGTTTGCCCGAAGCAGTCAAAACCAACACCGTTCATCAGCCACTCCTTGGGCTACAAAACATATTTTGCCAATTGGCCTTGACCCCTTTTACTGCCGACACGGAGCCCCGCTGATCCATTACGAGTGGTCTACCGACGTAATCCACCCGAGGGGTTTCAACAGGCTCCTCCGTCGCGACGTTCCCTGAAGGCCCATCTGCTAGCCTGCTAGCCGCGGCCCGCTAGCCGTCTAGAGCATATTGTACTGTTAGCTGAGAGGACCATCAGCCAATTTCTTAGGCTACAATACCTATTTTGCCAATTGGCCTGGACCCATTTACTGCCTACACGGAGCCCTGTCGATCCAACACGACTGGTCAACCGACATAACCGTCCGAGGGGGCTACAACAGACTTCTTCCATCGCGACGCCCCCTAAGGCCCTTCTGCTAACCCCGGCCCACTAGCTGTCGGAATCGCTGTGTCTCCAGCTCGCCTAGCTAACCACGGGTCCCTATGATCACTTGGTTACGCATGCCTCTCCCAATATCCATTGCTGTTTTGGTTAGTGATTATTGTCTTATTTCACTGTAGAGCCTCCAGCCCTGCCCAATATTCCTTAGCTAGGCCTTTTGTTTCACCTCCCACACATGCGGTGAACTCACCTGGTCTAAATTATGTCTCTAGAGACAAAACCTCTCTCATCGTCACTCAATGCCTAGGTTTACCTCCACTGTATTCACATCCTACAATACCCTTGTCTGTACATTATGCCTTCAATCTATCCTTCAGCTCTAGAAACCTACACCTTTTACTCTCTGTTCCGAACGCACTAGACGACCAGCTCTTATAGTCTTTAGCCATACCCTTAACCTACGCCTCCTCTGTTCTTCTGGTAATGTAGAGGTTAATCCAGGCCCTGCAGCGCCTTGCTCCACTCCCATTCCCCAGGCACTCTCATTTGTAACCGTAAAAACCTTGTAACCGTAAAAACCATGGTTTCATGCACGTTAACATTAGAAACCTGAAAAAGTTTGTTTTATTCACTGCTTTAGCACACTCTGCCAAACCAGATGTCCTAGCCGTGTCTGAATCCTGACTTAGGAAGGCCACCAAAAATCCTGAAATTTCCATCCCTAACTATAACATTTTCCGACCAGATAGAACTGCCAAAGGGGGCGGAGTTGCAATCTACTGCAGAGATAGCCCGCAGAGTTCTGTCATACTATCCAGGTCTGTGCCCAAACAATTTGAGCTTCTACTTCTAAAAATCCACCTTTCCAGAAACAATTCTTTCACAGTTGCCACTTGTTATAGACCCCCTTCTGCCCCTAGCTGTGCCCTGGACACCATATGTGAATTGATTGCCCCCCATCTATCTTCAGAGCTCGTAATGTTAGGTGACCTAAACTGGGACATGCTTAACACCCTGGCCGTTCTACAATCTAAACTAGATGCCCTCAATCTCACACAACCAGGATCTCGGCGAACACTCCCTCATTGCCTGCATCCGTAATGGGTCTGCAGTCAAACGACCACATCTCATCACAGTCAAACGCTCCCTAAATCACTTCAGCGAGCAGGCCTGTCTAATCGACCTGGCCTGGGTATCCTGGAAGGATATTGACCTAGTTCCGTCAGTAGAGGATGTTATGCAGGTGAGTGAGGACCCAAAAGCGGTTTAACAGAAACAGAGTCTTTTAATGTCAAAACACAGGGAAGACATAGATCCTCTTCAGATGTATCGATTGACAAAATAGACAACCCGCAGAGAGGGCGACAAATAAATCATAAAGTCCTCTGATCTTTACAGGAGAGTCCCCTTCTAGCAGCAGAGGAGAATAGCAGGGTTAGCGGCAACAGACTGCTGGTCTCTCCGGGTAGGCGCGGGTTGTAGAGGACAGAGGTACCTGATCACACGTAGCATCTGATGAAGAGGCAGATTACGACAGGACGGGACAAGGGTGAAGCAAACGAGAATCTGACAAAGACAGAAGCAGAAACAGAGAGAGAAATAGAGACCTAATCAGAGGGAAAAGGGGAACAGGTGGGAGAGGGTAAACGAGGTAGTTAAAGGAGATGAGGAACAGCTGGGGGAAGGAAAGGAAGAGAAGGTAACCTAATACGACCAGCAGGGGGAAACGAAGTGAAGAGAAAGAACAGGAACAAGACATAACATGACAATACATGACAGTACCCCCCCCACTCACCGAGCGCCTCCTGGCGCACTCGAGGAGGAAACCTGGCGGCAACGGAGGAAATCATCGATCAGCGAACGGTCCAGCACGTCCCGAGATGGAACCCAACTCCTTTCCTCAGGACCGTACCCCTCCCAATCCACTAGGTACTGATGACCACGGCCCCGAGGACGCATGTCCAAAATCTTACGGACCCTCTAGATAGGTGCGCCCTCGACAAGGATGGGGGGGGGGGGACGAACGGGGGCGCGAAGAAAGGGCTTAACACAGGAGACATGGAAGACCGGGTGGACGCGACGAAGATGTCGCGGAAGAAGAAGTCGCACTGCGACAGGATTAATGACCTGAGAAATACGGAACGGGCCAATGAACCGCGAGGTCAACTTGCGAGAAGCTGTCTTAAGGTGAAGGTTTTGAGTGGAGAGCCATACTCTCTGACCGCGACAATATCTAGGACTCTTAGTCCTACGCTTATTAGCGGCTCTCACAGTCTGCGCCCTATAACGGCAAAGTGCAGACCTGACCCTCTTCCAGGTGCGCTCACAACGTTGGACAAAAGCCTGAGCGGAGGGGACGCTGGACTCGGCGAGCTGAGACGAGAACAGAGGAGGCTGGTACCCGAGGCTACTCTGAAAAGGAGATAGCCCGGTCGCAGACGAAGGAAGCGAGTTGTGAGCATATTCTGCCCAGGGGAGCTGTTCTGCCCAAGACGCAGGGTTACGAAAAGAAAGACTGCGTAAGATGCGACCAATAGTCTGATTGGCCCGTTCTGCTTGACCGTTAGACTGGGGGTGAAAGCCGGAAGAGAGACTGACGGAAGCCCCAATCAAACGGCAAAACTCCCTCCAAAATTGAGACGTGAATTGCGGACCCCTGTCCGAAACGACGTCTGACGGAAGGCCATGAATTCTGAAAACATTCTCAATGATGATTTGTGCCGTCTCTTTAGCAGAAGGAAGCTTAGCGAGGGGAATAAAATGAGCCGCCTTAGAGAACCTATCGACAACCGTTAGAATAACAGTCTTCCCCGCTGACGAAGGCAGTCCGGTAATAAAGTCTAAGGCGATGTGAGACCACGGTCGAGAGGGAATGGAAAGCGGTCTGAGACGGCCGGCAGGAGGGGAGTTACCGGACTTAGTCTGCGCGCAGTCCGAACAAGCAGCCACGAAACGACGCGTGTCACGCTCCTGAGTGGGCCACCAAAAACGCTGGCGAATAGAAGCACGTGTACCCCGAACGCCGGGGTGGCCGGCTAACTTGGCAGAGTGAGCCCACTGAAGAACGGCCAGACGAGTAGGAACGGGAACGAAAAGAAGGTTCCTAGGACAAGCGCGCGGCGATGGAGTGTGAATGAGTGCTTGCTTTACCTGCCTCTCAATTCCCCAGACAGTCAACCCGACAACACGCCCCTCAGGGAGAATCCCCTCGGGGTCGGTGGAGGCTACTGAAGAACTGAAGACGGGATAAAGCATCAGGCTTGGTGTTCTTAGAGCCCGGACGATAAGAAATTACGAACTCGAAACGAGCGAAAAACAGCGCCCAACGAGCCTGACGCGCATTAAGTCGTTTGGCAGAACGGATGTACTCAAGGTTCCTATGGTCAGTCCAAACGACAAAAGGAACGGTCGCCCCCTCCAACCACTGTCGCCATTCGCCTAGGGCTAAGCGGATGGCGAGCAGTTCGCGGTTTCCCACATCATAGTTACGTTCCGACGGCGACAGGCGATGAGAAAAATACGCGCAAGGGTGGACCTTGTCGTCAGAACGGGAGCGCTGGGAAAGAATGGCTCCCACACCCACCTCTGACGCGTCAACCTCGACAATGAACTGTCTAGAGACGTCAGGTGTAACAAGGATAGGTGCGGATGTAAAACGCTTCTTGAGGAGATCAAAAGCTCCCTGGGCAGAAACGGACCACTTAAAGCACGTCTTGACAGAAGTAAGGGCTGTGAGAGGAGCTGCCACCTGACCGAAATTACGGATGAAACGACGATAGAAATTCGCGAAGCCGAGAAAGCGCTGCAGCTCGACGCGTGACGGGCCAATCGATGACAGCTTGGACCTTAGCGGGATCCATCTTAATGCCTTCAGCGGAAATAACAGAACCGAGAAATGTGACGGAGGAGGCATGAAAAGAGCACTTCTCAGCCTTCACATAAAGACAATTCTCTAAAAGGCGCTGGAGGACACGTCGAACGTGCTGAACATGAATCTGGAGTGACGGTGAAAAAATCAGGATATCGTCAAGGTAAACGAAAACAAAGATGTTCAGCATGTCTCTCAGGACATCATTCACTAATGCCTGAAAGACAGCTGGAGCGTTAGCGAGGCCGAACGGCAGAAGTGAAGAGAAAGAACAGGAACAAGACATAACATGACAATACATGACAAGAGGATGCCTGGTTATTTTTTAAAAGTGCTTTCCTCACCATCTTAAATAAGCATTCCCCAATCAAAAAATGTAAAACCAGGAACAGATATAGCCCTTGGTTCACTCCAGACCTGACTGCATTTGACCAGCACAAAAACATCATGTGGCGTACTGCATTACAACACTCCTTCCATAGCCTCCAGCTGTTCTTAAATGCTAGTAAAACTATAAATGCATGCTCTTCAACCGTCCGCTGCCCGCACCCACCCTTCTGACTAGCATCACTACTCTGGACGGTTCTGACTTAGAATATGTGGACAACTACAAATACCTAGGTGTCTGGTTAAACTGTAAACTCTCCTTCCAGACTCACTCTCCTTCCAGACTCACATTAAACATCTCCAATCCAAAATTACATCTAGAATCAGCTTCCTATTTCGCAACAAAGCATCCTTCACTCATGCTGCCAAACATACCCCCGTAAAACTGACTATCCTATCGATCCTTGACTTCGGCGATGTCATTTACAAAATAGCCTCCAACACTCTTCCAGTTCTCTGCTGCCAATGACTGGAACGAATTGCAAAAATCACTGAAGCTGGAGACTCATATCTCCCTCACTAACTTTAAGCATCAGCTGTCAGAGCAGCTCACAGATCATTGCACCTGTACATAGCCCATCTGTAAATAGCCCATCCAACTACCTCATCCCCATATTGTTTTTTTTGCTCCTTTGCACCCCAGTATCTCTACTTGCACATTCATCTTCTGCACATCTATCACTCCAGTGTTTATTTGCTAAATTGTAATTACTTCGCCACTATGGCCTATTTATTGCTTTACCTCCCTAATCTTACCTCATTTGCACACACTGTATATAGATTTTTTTCTATTGTGTTATTGACTGTATGTTTGTTTATTCCATGGGTAACTCTGTGTTGTTGTTTGTGTTTCACTGCTTTGCTTTATCTTGGCCAGGTCGCAGTTGTAAATGAGAACTTGTTCTCAGCCTACCTGGTTAAATATAGGTGAAATAAAATAAATTTAAAAATTTGATTTAGCAACCTTTCGGTTACTGACCCGACGCTCTAACCACTAGCCTACCTGCTGGTTACTGGCCCAACGCTCTAACCACTAGGCTACCTGCTGGTTACTGGCCCAATGCTCTAACCACTAGGCTACCTGCCTAGTGGTTTGTTCAGTCATTAGGCATTCTTGAGTCTGAAGCAGATATGCACCTTTTAAACATTATTTTTATTAATATCGTGATAATTATCGTTATCGAATGAAAAAATATAAAGATATCGTGATAATCTGTCATATCGCCCAGCCCTAATACCGCCTCTACCTTGTCACAACACAACTGATTGGCTCAAATGCATTTATGAAGGAAAGAAATTCCATAATTAACCAGGCACACCTGTTAATTGAAATGCATTCCAGGTGGCCACCTCATGAAGCTGGTTGAGAGAATGTCAAGA
The DNA here is from genome assembly GCF_034236695.1 of Oncorhynchus nerka. NCBI lineage: Eukaryota > Metazoa > Chordata > Actinopteri > Salmoniformes > Salmonidae > Oncorhynchus > Oncorhynchus nerka. Next base: position 34,249,920 of record NC_088396.1, on the reverse strand, counting down.
GTCTGCAAAGTTGTCATCAAGGCACAGGGTGGCTACTTTGAAGAATCTCAAATATAAAATATATTTTGATTTGTTTAACACTTTATTGCTTACTAGATTATTCCATATGTGTTATTTCATAGTTTCGATGTCTTCACAATTATTCTACAATGAAAATAGTAAAAAATAAAGAAAACCCTGGAATGAGTAGGTGTGTCCAAACCTTTGACTGGTACTGTATATATATACTGTATCTATATACAGTGCCTTGCGAAAGTATTCTCTCCAAAAGTTCAGTGAGGATCTCTGAATGATCCAATGTTGACCTAAATGACTAATGATGATAAATGCAATCCACCTGTGTGTAATCAAGTCTCCGTATAAATGCACCTGCACTGTGATAGTCTCAGAGGTCCGTTAAAAGCGCAGAGAGCATCATGAAGAACAAGGACACACCAGGCAGGTCCGAGATACTGTTGTGAAGAAGTTTAAAGCCGGATTTGGATACAAAAAGATTTCCCAAGCTTTAAACATCCCAAGGAGCACTGTGCAAGCGATAATATTGAAATGGAAGGAGTATTAGACCACTGCAAATCTACCAAGACCTGGCCGTCCCTCTAAACTTTCAGCTCATACAAGGAGAAGACTGATCAGAGATGCAGCCAAGAGGCCCATGATCACTCTGGATGAACTGCAGAGATCTACAGCTGAGGTGGGAGACTCTGTCCATAGGACAACAATCAGTCGTATATTGCACAAATCTGGCCTTTATGGAAGAGTGGCAAGAAGAAAGCCATTTCTTAAAGATATCCATAAAAAGTGTCGTTTAAAGTTTGCCACAAGCCACCTGGGAGACACACCAAACATGTGGAAGAAGGTGCTCTGGTCAGATGAAACCAAAATTGAACTTTTTGGCAACAATGCAAAACGTTATTGTATACATGTTATGTCTTCTTCCAAAGGTTAACCTCAGATAAAAGAAGACTTGTGAAGGTATGTTGGTGTGAATGAAGTCAGAGCTCTTTCCTGTTGACATGCAGGTGTGTGTGTGTAGTTTAAGTCGGAAGTTTACATACACCTTAGCCAAAAGCATTTCAACTCAGTTTTTCACAATTAAGACATTAAGTCCTAGTAAAAATTCCCTGTCTTAGGTCAGTTAGGATAATCACTTTATTTTAAGAATGTGAAATGATTTATTTCAGGTTTTATTTATTTTGTCACATTCCCAGTGGGTCAAAAGTTTAAATACACTCAATTTTATTTGGTAGCATTGCCTTTAAATGTTTAACTTGGGTCAAACGTTTTGGGTAGCCTTCCACAAGCTTCCCACAATAAGTTGGGTGAATTTTGGCCCATTCCTCCTGACAGAGCTGGTGTAACTGAGTCAGGTTTGTAGGCCTCCTTGTTCGTACACGCTTTTTCAGTTCTGCCCACAAATCTTCTATGGGATTGAGGTCAGGGCTTTGTGATGTCCTCTCCGATACCTTGACTTTGTTGTCCTTAAGCCATTTTTCCACAACTTTGGAAGTATGCTTGGGGTCATTGTCCATTTGAAAGACCCATTTGCAACCAAGCTTTAACTTCCTGACTGATGTCTTGAGATGTTACTTCAATATATCCACATCATTTTCCTCCCTCATGCCGTCATCTATGTTGTGAAGTGCACCAGTCCCTCCTGCAGCAAAGCATCCCCACAACATGATGCTGCCACCCCCATGCTTCACAGTTGGGATGGTGTTCTTCGGCTTGCAAGCCTCCCCCTTTTTCCTCCATAACAATGGTCATTATGGCCAAACAGTTCTATTTTTGTTTCATCAGACCAGAGGACATTTCTCCAAAAAGTATCTTTGTTCCCATGTGCAGTTGCAAACCGTAGTATGGCTTTTGGCAGACATATCAGTGTGGATGACGGATCATCACCTCAAGCTGAACCTCGGCAAGACGGAGCTGCTCTTCCTCCCGGGGAAGGACTGCCCGTTCCATGATCTCGCCATCACGGTTGACAACTCCATTGTGTCCTCGTCCCAGAGCGCTAAGAACCTTGGCGTGATCCTGGACAACACCCTGTCGTTCTCAAATAACATCAAGGCGGTGGCCCGTTCCTGTAGGTTCATGCTCTACAACATCCGCAGAGTACGACCCTGCCTCACACAGGAAGCGGCGCAGGTCCTAATCCAGGCACTTGTCATCTCCCGTCTGGATTACTGCAACTCGCTGTTGGCTGGGCTCCCTGCCTGTGCCATTAAACCCCTACAACTCATCCAGAACGCCGCAGCCCGTCTGGTGTTCAACCTTCCCAAGTTCTCTCACGTCACCCCGCTCCTCCGCTCTCTCCACTGGCTTCCAGTTGAAGCTCGCATCCGCTACAAGACCATGGTGCTTGCCTACGGAGCTGTGAGGGGAACGGCACCTCACTACCTCCAGGCTCTGATCAGGCCCTACACCCAAACAAGGGCACTGCGTTCATCCACCTCTGGCCTGCTCGCCTCCCTACCACTGAGGAAGTACAGTTCCCGCTCAGCCCAGTCAAAACTGTTCGCTGCTCTGGCCCCCAATGGTGGAACAAACTCCCTCACGACGCCAGGACAGCGGAGTCAATCACCACCTTCCGGAGACACCTGAAACCCCACCTCTTTAAGGAATACCTAGGATAGGATAAAGTAATCCTTCTCCCCCCCCCCCCTTAAAAGACCTAGATGCACTATTGTAAAGTGGCTGTTCCACTGGATGTCATAAGGTGAAAGCACCAATTTGTAAGTCGCTCTGGATAAGAGCGTCTGCTAAATGACTTAAATGTAAATGTTATGTTTGGCGTAAAAGCAACACAGCGCATCACCCTGAACACACCATCCCCACTGTCAAACATGGTGGTGGCAGCATCATGGTTTGGGCCTGCTTTTCTTCAGCAGGGACAGGGAAGATGGTTAAAATTGATGGGAAGATGGATGGAGCCAAATACAGGACCATTCTGGAAGAAAACCTGATGGAGTCTGCAAAAGACCTGAGACTGGGACGGAGATTTGTCTTCCAACAAGACAATGATCCAAAACATAAAGCAAAATCTACAATGGAATGGTTCAAAAATAAACATATCCAGGTGTTAGAATGGCCAAGTCAAAGTCCAGACCTGAATCCAATCGAGAATCTGTGGAAAGAACTGAAAACTGCTGTTCACAAATGCTCTCCATCCAACCTCACTGAGCTCGAGCTGTTTTGCAAGGAGGAATGGGAAAAAATGTCAGTCTCTCGATGTGCAAAACTGATAGAGACATACCCCAAGCGACTTACAGCTGTAATCGCAGCAAAAGGCGGCGCTACAAAGTATTAACTTAAGGGGGCTGAATAATTTTGCACGCCCAATTTTTCAGTTTTTGATTTGTTAAAAAAGTTTGAAATATCCAATAAATGTTGTTCCACTTCATGATTGTGTCCCACTTGTTGTTGATTCTTCACAAAAAAATACAGTTTTATATCTTTATGTTTGAAGCCTGAAATGTGGCAAAAGCTCGCAAAGTTCAAGGGGGCCGAATACTTTCGCAAGGCACTATATATATATACAGTGGCAAGAAAAAGTATGTGAACCCTTTTGAATTACCTGGATTTCTGCATAAATTGGTCATAACATTTGATCTGACCTTCATCTAAGTCACAACAATTTGCAAACACAGTCTACTTAAACTAATAACACACAAACAATTATACGTTTACTGAACACACCATGTCAACATTCACAGTCCAGGGTGGCAAAAGTATGTGAACCCTTGGGTTTAATAACTGGTTGACCCTCCTTTGGCAGCAATAACCTCAACCAAACGTTGTATGTAGTTGCAGATCAGACCTGCACAACGGTCAGGAGGAATTTTGGACCATTCCTCTTTACAAAACTGTTTCAGTTCAGCAATATTCTTTGGATGTCTGGTGTGAACCACTCTTTTGAGGTCATTCCACAGCATCGCAATCGGGTTGAGGTCAGGACTCTGACTGGGCCACTCCAGAAGGCATATTTTTTTTCTGTTGAAATAATTATGTTGCAAATTTATATATGTGTTTTGGGTTGTTGTCCTGTTGCATCACCCAAGTTCTGATGAGCTTCAATTGGCGGACACATTCTCCTGCAAAATGTCTTGATAAACTTGGGAATTCATTTTTTTGTTCGAGGCATAGTTCACATCAGGCAATGCTTCTTGTGAATAGCAATCTCAAATTTTGTGACTGTTTTTTTTATAGGGAAAGGCATCTCTAATCTCATCTCATTGATTGGACTCCAGTTTAGCTGACTCCTTTTGGAGAAGTCATTAGCCTAGGGGTTCAAATACTTTTTCCAACCTACACTGTGAAAGTTTAAATGATGTATTCAATAGTTTAAGCACACTGTGTTTGTCTATTGTTGTGACTTAGATGAAGATCAGATCAAATCATGTTATGACCAATTTATGCAGAAATCCAGGTAATTCCACATACTTTTTCTTGCCACTGTACTGTATATCGTTTTTTTTTCATCATATTTTTTGGAGAGGCAAAATGGGAAACACTGATTACATTTGTTTGTCCTTCTTGGAAAAGGAGGCCCGAGCACGCCCTCATTCTCATCGACGGGGCTAGAGTGGAACAGGTTGAGAGCTTCAAGTTCCTTAGCGTCCACATCACCAACAAACTAACATGGTCCAAGCACACCAAGACAGTCATAAAGAGGGCACAACAAAAACCTATTCCCTCTCAGGAGACTGAAAAGATTTGTCATGGGTCCTCAGATCGTCAAAAGGTTCTACAGCTGCACCATTGAGAGCATCCTGACGGGTTGCATCTCACTGCCTGGTATGGCAACTGCTCGGCCTCCGACCGCAAGGCACTACAGAGGATAGTGCGTACGGCCCAATACATCACCATCCAGGATCTCTATACCAGGCAGTGTCAGAAGAAGTCCCTAAAAATTGTCAAAGACTCCAGCCACCCTAGTCATAGACTGTTCTCTCTGCTACCGCATGGCAAGCGGTACCTGAGCACCACATTTAGGTACAAGAGGCTTCTAAACAGCTTCTACCCCCAAGCCATAAGACTCCTGGACATCTAATCAAATGGCTACCCGACTATTTGCATTGCCCCCCCCCCCCCCTTTTAACGCTGCTGCTACTCTATGTTATTATCTATGCATAGTCACTTTATAACTCTACCTACATGTACATACTACCTCAATTACCTTGACTAACCGGTGCCCATTGACTCTGTACACTGACTCTGTACCAGTACCCCCTGTATATAGCCGTGCTGTTGTTATTTTACTGCTGCTCTTTAATTATTTGTTACTTTTATTTCTTAATTTATTTGAGGTATTTTTCTTAAAACTGCATTGTTGGTTAAGGGCTTGTAAGTAAGCATTTCACTGTGAGGTCTACACCTGTTCTAATCGACATATGTGACAAATGAATCTAACATAAATCTAGAAATCTGTTATAAATTTGACGTTTTTGCAGGTCTTAGACCCTCAATTTTACATATAGCTTGGTCCCTCAATTTTACATCTAGCTAAGATGTTGGGTGTAGTACTTTTCAAGTGAAAGAATGTGCATGGAAACTAGTAGTGCACTGCAGACAGTCGGGTCTCGTTGCTGCTGAGCCCTCGAATCTCTCTCGTTCAATGACAGCAAACACTTAATTGAAGAATCAAATCAAAATCAAATCAAATTTTATTTGTCACATACACATGGTTAGCAGATGTTAATGCGAGTGTAGCGAAATGCTTGTGCTTCTAATTCCGACAATGCAGTAATAACCAACAAGTAAACTAACTAACAATTCCAAAACTACTGTCTTATACACAGTGTAAGGGGATAAAGAATATGTACATAAAGATATATGAATGACTGATGGTACAGAGCAGCATAGGCAAGATACAGTAGATGGTATTGAGTACAGTATATACATATGAGATGAGTATGTAAACAAAGTGGCATAGTTAAAGTGGCTAGTGATACATGTATTACATAAGGATGCAGTAGATGATATAGAGTACAGTATATATGTATACATATGAGATTAATAATGTAGGGTATGTAAACATTATATTAGGTAGCATTGTTTAAAGTGGCTAGTGATATATTTTACATAATTTCCCATCAATTCCCATTATTAAGGTGGCTGGCGTTGAGTCAGTGTGTTGGCAGCGGCCACTCAATGTTAGTGGTTGCTGTTTAACAGTCTGATGGCCTTGAGATAGAAGCTGTTTTTCAGTCTCTCGGTCCCAGCTTTGATGCACCTGTACTGACCTCGCCTTCTGGATGATAGCGGGGTGAACAGGCAGTGGCTCGGGTGGTTGTTGTCCTTGATGATCTTTATGGCCTTCCTGTAACATCGGGTGGTGTAGGTGTCCTGGAGGGCAGGTAGTTTGCCCCCGGTGATGCGTTGTGCAGACCTTACTACCCTCTGGAGAGCCTTACGGTTGTGGGCGGAGCAGTTGCCGTACCAGGCGGTGATACAGCCCGCCAGGATGCTCTCGATTGTGCATCTGTAGAAGTTTGTGAGTGCTTTTGGTGACAAGCCGAATTTCTTCAGCCTCCTGAGGTTGAAGAGGCGCTGCTGCGCCTTCTTTACGATGCTGTCTGTGTGAGTGGACCAATTCAGTTTGTCTGTGATGTGTATGCCGAGGAACTTAAAACTTACTACCCTCTCTCCACTACTGTTCCATCGATGTGGATAGGGGGGTGTTCCCTCTGCTGTTTCCTGAAGTCCACAATCATCTCCTTAGTTTAGTTGACGTTGAGTGTGAGGTTATTTTCCTGACACCACACTCCGAGGGCCCTCACCTCCTCCCTGTAGGCCGTCTCGTCGTTGTTGGTAATCAAGCCTACCACTGTTGTGTCGTCCGCAAACTTGATGATTGAGTTGGAGGCGTGCGTGGCCACGCAGTCGTGGGGGAAGAGGGAGTACAGGAGAGGGCTCAGAACGCACCCTTGTGGGGCCCCAGTGTTGAGGATCAGCGGGGTGGAGATGTTGTTGCCTACGCTCACCACCTGGGGGCGGCCCGTCAGGAAGTCCAGTACCCAGTTGCACAGGGCGGGGTCGAGACCCAGGGTCTCGAGCTTGATGACGAGCTTGGAGGGTACTATGGTGTTAAATGCCGAGCTGTAGTCGATGAACAGCATTCTCACATAGGTATTCCTCTTGTCCAGATAGGTTAGGGCAGTGTGCAGTGTGGTTGAGATTGCATCGTCTGTGGACCTATTTGGGCGGTAAGCAAATTGGAGTGGGTCTAGGATGTCAGGTAGGGTGGAGGTGATATGGTCCTTGACTAGTCTCTCAAAGCACTTCATGATGACGGAAGTGAGTGCTACGGGGCGGTAGTCGTTTAGCTCAGTTACCTTAGCTTTCTTGGGAACAGGAACAATGGTGGCCCTCTTGAAGCATGTGGGAACAGCAGACTGGTATAGGGATTGATTGAATATGTCCGTAAACACACCGGCCAGCTGGTCTGCGCATGCTCTGAGGGCGCGGCTGGGGATGCCGTCTGGGCCTGCAGCCTTGCGAGGGTTAACACGTTTTAATGTTTTACTCACCTCGGCTGCAGTGAAGGAGAGTCCGCATGTTTTCGTTGCAGGCGTCGTGGTCAGCTTTTCCGAAAGGAGGGCGGGGCAGGGCCTTATATGCGTCGCGGAAGTTAGAGTAACAATAATCCAAGGTTTTGCCAGCCCTGGTTGCGCAGTCGATATGCTGATACAATTTAGGGAGTCTTGTTTTCAGATTAGCCTTGTTAAAATCCCCAGCTACAATGAATGCAGCCTCAGGATGTATGGATTCCAGTTTGCAAAGAGTGAAATAAAGTTTGTTCAGAGCCATCGATGTGTCTGCTTGGGGGGGAATATATACGGCTGTGATTATAATCGAAGAGAATTCTCTTGGTAGATAATGCGGTTTACATTTGATTGTGAGGAATTCTAAATCAGGTGAACAGAAGGATTTGAGTTCCTGTATGTTTCTGTGATCATACCACGTCTCGTTAGCCATAAGGCATACGCCCCCGCCCCTCTTCTTACCAGAAAGTTGTTTGTTTCTGTCGGCGCGATGCGTGGAGAAACCCGCTGGCTGCACCGCCTCCGATAGCGTCTCTCCAGTGAGCCATGTTTCCGTGAAGCAAAGAACGTTACAGTCTCTGATGTCCCTCTGGAATGCTACCCTTGCTCGGATTTCATCAACCTTGTTGTCAAGAGACTGGACATTGGCGAGAAGAATGCTAGGGAGTGATGCACGATGTGCCCGTCTCCGGAGTCTGACCAGAAGACCGCCTCGTTTCCCTCTTTTACGGAGTCGTTTTTTTGGGTCGCCGGCTGGGATCCATTCCGTTGTCCTGGTTGAAAGGCAGAACACAGGATCCGCTTTGCGAAAGTCATATTCTTGGTCGTACTGATGGTGAGTTGACGCTGATCTTATATTCAGTAGTTCTTCTCGACTGTATGTAATGAAACCTAAGATGACCTGGGGTACTAATGTAAGAAATAACACGTAAAAAATAAAAAATAAACTGCATAGTTTCCTAGGAACGCGAAGCGAGGCGGCCATCTCTGTCGGTGCCGGAAGTAGTCCATAGTTCCCACCCCTACAGCTACCGAACTATGACATGCCTCAAGAAAAACTGTGTGAGCGCGAACAGCCAAAAAACATCCTGCCGAACACCAAAACTAACAAAAAGGCTCATAAAACGCTTTCATTTCTCATAACATATCTGTATAATTATGAGGGGGATGAACCAACAGACTGACTAGTGCCACATGTCAAGGCTAAAATGGTAAAAGCAATAACTCTTGTTCTCATCAAAGTTAGTTTAGTGTCCACTATGAGTCAGTGACATAAAAGCAATAGCTCTTTGTCAAAGTTAGTCTTCTATCAAGCCAGTCAGCGGTATAGTCATGTACGTACACTTGATGACTAGAGAAGTAAAAGCAACTCCTCATCAAAGTTAGTCTTCTGTCAAGCCAGAGTGAGTCAGGCAGTAACCTTGTCACAACATTTCCCTGAATGAAAAGCAGCAGCTCTGTTCATTGTTTTTCTTTTATGTGTGTAAGACTCTAAACACAGGAAACCACGTGATTGAGTGTTGTGATTTTCCTGAAACAATTATGCGTCTGTTTGAGACCTTTTCCAGTCTGGAAATAACAACAAAACAATTTTAAACTAGCAGAAGTCTTAATTTAACACTCACTGGCAAATGTTGAAGTATTCAAACATTTATGTCTAAACTATTATTTTTGCCAAAATTAGAAACTCAATCTCAAGAGAAACCCCATTTACTCGCTAAAAAAATCAGTGTGAAGTATATAACGTACAGCAGCTCAATCCAAGACATTGTTATCTTAGTAGCAAACAAGATAATAACAGCTATTACCATCAAAACACATTCTATATTGTCAATATTTGTGAACTGAACTATTAGCTTTCATTATACTTTCAGTATCACAAGTAGAATAAAGATATATTCTATTCTAATGCCACAAGCCTTCGTTTTGTATCTAGCGCCTGGTAAGTCAGTGAGACCTTCAACAGTATTCTGAACACTCAGCATCTCTGGAGAGTCCCTCTCTGATGCAGTCCTGATGCTGTGACCTTCAAATCAGAGTCATCAACATGATGAGAAACCTAATTCGGGCAGCAGCAGGCAGGGCAGAACAACAGGCCATTATCATTCACCTTCATCACAACACACTGCCTGCCAGCAGCAAGAGTAGAGAGGGGTATTTATCAGACCACCAAGGACCAGCTACTACACTCCTAGACCAAGAACTACTGCACTACACTACACTCCCTTCAGAGGCTTGAGAGGGAGGAGGACCCATCAATACCACTGCAAATGCAAATGGTTGTGCCCTTGTACAACTATGATGATTAAACAAATTGATGAAAGTGAGAGTTAGATGTGTGGTACACATAAAGCTTGACAATCCTGGGATTTATATGAGCCTGCATATCTTGAAGTGTCTTTTTTTGTCAACTCTGCCTGCCTTTTATTTATTTGATAATGCTCACTCTCACCGCAAACATTTTTGACTGATTGGAGCATGTTATTACCTGACAAGAAGGCTAGGCGTTTCTTCAGAATGGGCAGTATGTTGGTGGCATCCATCCTGGCAAGTTCCACCCTTCAGTCTGAAAAGTAAAGATGTAGGTATAGCAAAGCAGGTGACATGATAATGACATGATCACTCACACACGCGCACACATACAACATAGCATTTACAACTGTGATCACTTTGTCAATGAAACGCCAAATGATACAATGAAAAGCCTAGATGCTTTACCTTCCTGGAAATCACAGGTACCTCCTTCAAACTTTTCCTTCTGGGCACATGTTCTGTAATGAGGACAAAGAGATAAGAAAAGTCAACACTATAGATAAGTAGCAACTAGCTCAATATTGACAATCATGTTGACAAACGAATCATCCCCGAACGTGGAATCAAGACATACCTTATTACTTTGTAAGAACAAAACAATCTCCAGGCACTTAGGTAGGCTACAGTATCAAGTTATGATGTATGAAGAAGGAAGTGTAACTGTTCTGTTCTATTGTATTCCATTAGCTTCAAATACACTAATAAACTTACATGATTCTGCCAAACAAGCGGTGGGAGGATTACCCATCTGGGCTGTTATCATTAACATGTCTTGTCTTAACTGAACTGAATGATACTCAAACCACTGCAGTACATCATCATATCCTTTCAGTCAAGTCTGTTTTTATCCCAAAGACTGCAGAATGATAGATTTACATGGTTGCTGGCCAAATCAGTGTCGGGAAACATTTGAAAGCCATTAGTAGATTGAAATGCAGCAAACTCTGACTTACTGCACAGTACTGAGCCACCCACTGGCATATTATCATAGATTACATGCCAAATGGCCTGGTCATGGGCCCTGGTCAAAAGTAGTGCACTACATAGGGAATAGGGTACCATTTGGGATGAAGACCTGTTTTACTGTACCTTCTTCTCTCTAACTTACATGTAGCATTGTGTAATTTTGGGTTCATCCAGACTACAGTTATCAAACCACTATAACCATTAATAATGAAATAACCTTGTCCTTGTGTCATATATTATTAGAGAAAGTTGGGTTTGCTTTTTTTCCTGTAAAGTTAGTGTCTTTGAGCTATTATATCTAGATCAAATATGTGCATGATGTGTAAAGTGTGTTGACTGCCAGAGGCTACTGTAATTAGCAGTGGTGTAAAGTATTTAAATAAAAATACTTTAAAGTACTACTTAAGTAGTTTTTTGGGGTATCAGTACTTCTTTTTACTGTTTATATGTTTGGCAACTTTTACTTCACTACATTCCTAAAGAAAATAATCTACTTTTTAATCCATACATTTTCCCCGACACCCAAAAGTACTCATTACATGTTGACAGGTGGTCCAATTCACACACTTATCAAGAGAGCATACCTGGTCATCCCTACTGCCTCTGGTCTGGCGGACTCACTAAACACAAATGCTTTGTTTGTCAATTATATCTGGGTGTTGCAGTGTGCCCCTGGTTATCCCTTCATTAAAAAAAAAATGAAATGTGAAAAATGTGTAGTCTGATTTGCATAATATAAGGAATTTGAAATTATTTATACTTTTACTTTTTTAATTCATTTTTAGCAATTCCATTTACTTTTGATACTTAAGTAGATTTAAAACCAAATACTTTTAGACTTTTACTCAAGTAGTTTTTTACTGGTTGACTGTCACTTTCACTTGAGTCCATTTCTATTAAGGTATCCTTACTAAGTATGACAATTGAGTACTTTTTCCACCACTGGTAAATAGCCATTGGATAATTTCACTCATATTCTCATACTCCTAGAATAAATAGTTACTCATATGTGGAGGCTGTAATTGATGACAATAACAATGCTACTTATTTTGATAAAAGGCATAATATTGTCAATTTGAATATTAGACTGCTACCAGAGCATTGATAATAGTTGTCCTTGCTTTCAAAGGTTGGCTTCAGTAATTCGATAATGATGACATTTTCAATGACATTACCAATGGCCACGACGCATTGGCTAGGTATGAAAGGGGCGTTTATGAGGGTAGGCAATAATAGGCATGGTTGAGAATAAACAGACATACACTTTCTTACATTTAGGTTCAATTGCAAGTTTCGATATTAGGCTATCCTTATCTGTTGGCAGATCATTGTAGAATGGTTTTATAGCCAGGCACACAGCTATAGCCACGAGACAAAAGCCCTGAAATCGAAGGACCCACCTCCATGGCCTGTTCATCGCTCGAGCTCGTTTCGTACATTCTATCATGTAAGACCCTCTTCATGATGTATGAAATGTATGATGATATAGCTACACATTTGCTCACCCGTGCTGAATAAGAAGCAGCGTTTGTATAACTGTGGCGGTAGCACGAGGTTTTCCCCCAACAACTGGCTAGTGGCGACACAACCAACAGAAGCAATACAACACTGTTGCATTAGAGTAGGCTATTGCAGACACAATGACATTGAATCCCGCTCTAACCGCGTTCCCATTATAATCCTTGATAATGTTGCATTGTAACGACCGAAGGGACGATTTCATTCTTACCTCAGACGAAACAGGACGAAGTGTGTACCGTTATACGATGTTGAATCAATGTAGTTTGTAGGAGGTGCAGCAGTAGGCAGCTGTTTCTAGTGAAAAATCGCAATGTTTATCTGACCGAGTTCCACAGATTTTTTGGACGGTTAGCCTACGCGATAACATCTATGTGATCACGTCTTTCAAGGCTTTAGACGCCGTTATAAAAATGGTATCCTCAAAAGTTACAACTCAGCCATATCGACACTGGATTTGCTATTGAAATATGGTTTGTTTTCAGGGGGCTGGACTTTTACTACAGAGGCCACTCCCAAACGGACAATACTTAGTGTTCTCTCTGCCCGGTAGAAACGGATTCAATGAGCCGTTTTCCATTCAAATGAAAAATATGGAAACTGTCAAATGTATTATTTATAAAACATTACTTTTTATTATCATATATAATGACAGTGAGGGCAAAACATTTTATTGTTTAAAAAGGTGAAGATTACATAAACATTTTATATGATATGTTTTATAAAGCTTTATAAACGTTATAACATGTTTATAAACATTTTATTATTATTTTAGAGACAGTAGGCTAGGTAACGCTACCGTAAAAGGGTCTATAAATAGTTTATAAACTGTTAACTAGGCTTATACGTTTGTGGATAGTTTATACAGCTGTAATAAACAGTAGGCAAGGTAATTATAGTCACTATTATAATCATTATTATTAATGTGTTCATTCATGTGTATTTGTGTATTTGTTATTTAGATGCAACTGATGAAGATAAGAAACACAAATAAGTATGTTCTCTGATAAATGCTGAACATTTATGTTTTGAAAATTTCCTCCCAAGTCAACAATCAAACTCATTTCCAACAATATACTTTGTATATGGTCCCTTAATTTAAATGCATGACATGTTTAATATGTGTTTTCTATAGTAATGAGGTGTGCAACGTATTTAGGATTATTGTGTCTCTGAAGAACCACTAGATGTCTCTGCCTTTCTATTCAAAGCTGTGATCAAATGTTCCCTGCTCACATGCATGAATTGAGCAGTTCTGATTCAGGGCAGGCATGTTTTATATGACGCAGCATACAACATGTTGACTGTCATTCTGACCCGAATTAGCTCATTTACATAAAACTGCATTAGTGCTTTAAATATTGCACTGAACAAAAATATAAAAGCAGCATGCAACAATTTCAAAGATTTTACTGAGTTACAGTTCATATAAGGAAATCAGTCCATTAATTAATTAGGCCCTAATCTATGGATTTCACATGACTGGAATACAGATGTGCATCTGTTGGTCACAGATACCTTTAAAAAAAAAAGCAGACCACCATTTGCCTCATGCAGTGCAACACATCTCCTTCGCATAGAGTTGATCAGGCTGTTGATTATGGCCTGTGGAATGTTGTCCCAATCATTTTCAATGGCTGTGCAAAGTTTCTAGATATTGGCGGGAACTGGAACACTCTGTTGAATACGTTGATCCAGAGCATCCCAAACATGCTCAATGGGTGACGTGTCTGGTGAGTATGCAGGCCATGTAAGAACTGGGACATTTTTAGCTTCCAGGAATTGTGTACAGATCCTTGCAACATGGGGCTGTGCATTATCATGCTCAAACATGAGGTGATGGCGGTGGATGAATGGCACGACAATGGTCCTAAGGATCTCATCACGGCATCTCTGTGCATTCATATTGCCTCCAATAAAATGCAATTGTATTCGTTGTCCGTAGCTTATGCCTGCCCATACCATAACCCTACCGCCACCATGGGGCACTTTGTTCACAACGTTGACATCAGCAAACCGCTCGCCCACATGATCCTCCGTGAAGAAATAAGGTTTTTGTGCATATGGAACATTTCTGGGATCTTTTCTTTCAGCTCATGAAACATGGGACAAAAAAACATTTATATTTGTGTCCATTGTACATCCATATCTATACGATGACTTAGTATTCCAAGTCAAATTGATGAAAAAGGCCACGTGTAAAATATGGCTGGCTGATTTTGGTAAAGAAACTACTTTGTAGAAAGTACCATTGCGTTCAGTGGTAATGATGAGATGCTGGGCAGTCTGCAATGATTGTGTGGATGTAGGCCTATTCGTACTGTAATTGCTGTAATCTCCCTATCGACCAAACAGATAGAATGTAAGATGAAGTTGTGTGGGCTGTATGTTTAGCTAAACCTGAAATAGTCTTAGAGTGCTAAACATAACATTGTGTTGGCTGTATGTTTAAACCTGACATCGACTCAGAGTGTTAAATGTGGAGGTGTGTTGGCTTTGAGATCAGACAGAGCAAAGTACTTGGAGTTACTTAGTTATATCAGAGGAGGCAGTAGGCACAACACATATGAGTAATACCTGCCAAGCAGAAAGAAGGCTTTATACAACATTTCTGCACTGAACAGAAAGCCAGGATTATACAGTATATCACCGGATTAGGAGAAGTGACTAAATATGCACTGTCAAGAAAATATTTGAGATTCCATCTTGCATCTTTTGATAAAGTAGGTACAGTCCCTATACGTGTATCATAATTACAGATATTGGGATCTCTATCCAATCTACAGTTGAAGTCGGAAGTTTACATACACTTAGGTTGGAGTCATTAAAACTTGTTTTTCAACCACTAACAAACTATAGTTTTGGCAAGTCGGTTAGGACATCTACTTTGTGCATGACACAAGTAATTTTCCCAACAATTGTTTACAGACAGATTATTTAACTTCTAATTGTCACACCCTGACCTTAGTTATCTTTGTTTTCTTTATTATTTTGGTTGGGTCAGGGTGTGACGAGGGTGGTATGTGTGTTTTTGCCTTGTCTAGGTTTTTTTGTATATCTATGGGGTTTTGATTTGACTAGGTAAATGTAGGTCTATGTTGGCCTGAATTGGTTCCCAATCAGAGGCAGGTGTTTATCGTTGTCTCTGATTGGGGATCCTATTTAGGTTGCTATTTCCAATGTGTGGGTTATTGTCTATGTGAAGTTGCATGTCAGCATTCGGTTTATCATAGCTTCACGTTCGTTTTGTTAGTTTGTTTAAGTGTTCTTCATTAATTAAAGAAGAATGTATTCTTATCACGCTGTGCCTTGGTCTCATCGTTACGACGAACGTGACAGAATAACCCACCAAATAAGCACCAAGCAGCATGTGAATAAGGAGCGGACATCCTGGGCGCGGGAGAAAGATGAGTGGAGGACATCCTGGACCTGGGAGGAGGTAATGGCAGGGGACAAGACCCTGCCATGGAAGCAGGTGGAGATAGCACAGGAGGAAAGGCAACGATACAAGGAGCCAAGGCAACCACAGAAACCCCAATAATTATTTTGGGTGGGCACATGGAGCAGTCGGCGGAGCCAAGGAGTAAACCAGAGCCATTCTGGGAGAAGAAGGAGGATTCAGATGAGAGAAATGGGGGAGTTGTTGAGTTGGTGGGGGATGCACGGATTTGGAATAAAAGAACATGTTATCAGTTTGGTGCCACCTGAGTCAGCTCTCCGTACTCGTCCTGAAACGTGTATTAATGTTCCGGAAACAATTGATGCCGGCTATACACACCAGGTCTCCAGTGTACCTTCAAGACCCAGTGCGTCCTGTGCCAACTCCTTGCACTCTCCCTCAAGTGCACTTTCCCAGTCAGGTGTGTCCTGTTCCTGCTCCTCGCACTCTCCCTCCAGTGCGCCTCCAGAGTCCAGTACGTCCTGTTCCTGCTCCTCGCACTCTCCCTCCAGTGCGCCTCCAGAGTCCAGTACGTCCTGTTCCTGCTACCCGCACTCGCCCTGAGGTGCGTGTCACCAGCCCGGTACCACCAGTGCCGGTACCACGCACCAGGCCTACAGTGTGCCTCGGCAGTCCAGTACGCCCTGTTCCTCCTCCCCGCACTCGCCCTGAGGTGCGTGTCACCAGCCCGGTACTACCAGTACCGGCACCACGCACCAGGCATCCAGTGCGCCTTCAGGGTCAAGTACACCCTGTTCCTGCTCCTCGCACTCGCCCTGAGGTGCGTGTCTCCAGCCCGGTACCACCAGTACCGGCACCACGCACCAGGCTTACAGTGCGCCTCGGCAATCCAAAGCGTCCGGCGACAGTACCCAGTCCAGAGCGTCCAGGCGACAGTACCCAGTCCAGAGCGTCCAGGCGACAGTACCCAGTCCAGAGCGTCCGGCGACAGTACCCAGTCCAGAGCGTCCGGCGACAGTACCCAGTCCAGAGCGTCCGGCGACAGTACCCAGTCCAGAGCGTCCGGCGACAGTTCACAGACCGGAACCTCCTACGACGGGCCACAGTCAGGAACCTCCTACGACGGGCCACAGTCCGGAACCTCCTACGACGGGCCACAGTCCGGAACCTCCTACGACGGGCCACAGTCCGGAACCTCCTACGACGGGCCACAGTCCGGAACCTCCTACGACGGGCCACAGTCCGGAACCTCCTACGACGGGCCACAGTCCGGAACCTCCTACGACGGGCCACATTCTGGAACCTCCTACGACGGGCCACAGTCTGGGGCCTCCTACGACGGTCCCCAGCCGGGGTCTCCAGCGACGGTCCCAAGCCCGGGGTCTCCAGCGACGGTCCCCAGCCCGGGGTCTCCAGCTACGGTCCCCAGTCCGGGGTCTCCAGCCACGGGCCCCAGTCCAGAACATCCGACGGTGATCCACGGGTCTGTGCTACAAGAGCGGACTCAGTGTAAAGAAGGGGGGCAGCGTCCAGAACCAGAGACGCCACCGAGGTTAGATGCCCACCCAGACCCTCCCATATAGGTTTAGGTTTGCGGCCGGGAGTCCGCACCTTTGGGGGGGGGGTACTGTCACGTCCTGATTAATAAGTATATACCTACCGTGGTAGGTTTTGTGGGTTTTACACTCTTATATAGGTGTCATATCTTGCCATAAAACAATGCAATACTTGTATATGTCACAGCAGGTCTAACTATGTGTCATTTTATCAACTCCGGCTACCCGTTATACAACGGGTGGGTCTAATCCTGAATGCTGATTGGTTAAAGCCGCATTCCAACCTGTGTCTATTCCACAAATTACCACCAGCTAAATCTATGACATTAAAATGCCTCTTTAATCCACTGTCTCATCAGCCCAGCCAGGCAATTTATATACTTGATCTCCACCATAAAATACATTTAGACATTATCTCACATTTCTTTTAGACTAACATTTCATTTTCAACAGCGGAGATTTTATAAACCTTAATGTCTGTCTCTCTGACATTTGTAACATTGTTTCAATATTCAAACTCTACAGCTATCACATAGTAATGAACATGCCGGTACTCGGGATGAGACAGACAGGCAGTCAGCTTTTATCAGCCAGTCGAAGTCAAGAATCAGCCTAATTGTTATGGATATATACAAATAAATATCAATAGAAAACAGGTACAACAAAACGATTGCAGTCTTTCCAGATTCAGTTTGAAGTGATTGTGTTAGCGGTGTTGTTGGTTAGCTGCCCTGAACAAGTGTCCTGACGAGAGAGACACATTTTTTTATGCCAGTCGAAGTTGCACCTCATCAGCTTATTGTTATGGATGTATCCAAATAAACGTCCCAAGAAAACAGCTTAAACAAATGCTACTTTGTTTTTATCCTGGCTGCACTGTTTGATGTGACTGCAAGTTAGCCGTAGTTGGCTAGCTAACAAGCAAGTCATAAGAACGTGGCCAGCCATTATGGCAATGGGACATTCAGATCTAACAATTGGGTTGCGTCCATAGATACAGAGCAAAAAGGCTTGAAATAGTATGAATAAATTGAATAAATTCATAAAAATAACGTTTTTAATGAAAATATGTAAATGATCATGTCAATATGTTGGTAACCTGTTGTATAAAAGTGATAATGAAGCTGGTGTTTGGAGGATATATTGGCACTGTTTTCTAACACCACCCGTGCCAATATATCCTCCAAACACTGGCTTCTTGGGCATTATCACTCAACTATAACAGTTGTGTTAGTTGTTATGACATATTATGACATTCTAGCTGTTCTTGCCATAATATGGAGTTGGTCTTTTACCAAATAGGGCTATCTTCTATATACCACCCTACCTTGCAACAACACAACTGTTTGGCTCAGTTGCATTGAGAAGGAAATACATTCCACAAATTAACTTTTAACAAGGCACACCTGTTAATTTAAATGCATTCCAGGTGACTACCTCATGAAGCTGGTTGAGAGAATGCCAAGAGTGTGCAAAGCTGTCATCAAAGAAAGGGGTGACTACTTTGAAGAATCTCAAATATAAAATATATTTGGATTTGTTTAATACTTTTTTGGTGACTACATGATTCCATATGTGTTATTTCATAGTTTTGATATCTTCACTATTGTAGAAAATAGTCCAATTTAAAGAAAAACCGTGGAATGAGTATACCTAAATAAATCACAGACAGTGTCACCAGCAAAGCAGCCATTCAGTTGTGTTGTGACAAGGGGTGGTATACATAAGATAACCCAATTTGGTAAAAGACCAAGTCAATATTATTGCAAGAACAGCTCAAATAAGCAAAGAGAAATGACAGTCCATCATTACTTTAAGACATGAAGGTCTGTCAATGTGGAACATTTCTTCAAGCGCAGTCGCAGAAACCATCAAGCGCTATGATGAAACTGGCTCTCATGAGGACCGCCACAGGAAAGGAAGACCCAGAGTTACTTCTGCTGCAGAGGAAACGTTCATTAGAGTTAACTCCACCTCAGATTGCAGCCCAAATAAATGCTTCCCAGAGTTCAAGTAACAGACACATCTCAAAATCAACTGTTCAGAGGAGACTGTGTTAATCAGGCCATCATGGTTGAATTGCTGCAAAGGACACCAATAATAAGAACAGACTTGCTTGGGCCAAGAAACACGAGCAATGGACATTAGACTAGTGGAAATCTGTCCTTAGGTCCAAATGTGAAATTTTTGGTTCCAACCACCTTGTCCTTGTGAGACACAGAGTAGGTGAATGGATGATCACTGCATGTGTGGTTCCCACCATGAAGCATAGAGGAGGAGGTGATGGTGTGGGGGTTGCTTTGCTGGTGACACTGTCAGTGATTTATTTAGAATTCAAGGCACACTTAACCAGCATGGCTACCACAGCATTCTGCAGCGATACGTCATCCCATCTGGTTTGCGCTTAGTGGGACTATCATTTTGTTTTTAAACAGCACAATGACCCAACACAACTCTGGGGTGTGTAAGGGCTATTTGACCAAGAAGGAGAGTGATGGAGTCCTGCATCAGATGACCTGGCCTCCACAATCACCCGACCTCAACCCAATTGAGATGGTTTGGGCTGAGCTGGACTGCAGAGTGAAGGAAAAGCAGCCAACAAGTGATCAGCATATGTGGGAACTCCTTCAACTGTTGGAAAAGCATTCCAGGTGAAGCTGGTTGAGAGAATGCCAAGAGTGTACAAAGCTGTCATCAAGGCAAGGGTGGCTACTTTGAAGAATCTAAAATATAACATATGAAACACTTTTTTGGTTACTACATGATTCCATGTGTTCATTTCATAGTTTTGATGTATTCACTATTATTCTACAATGTAGAAAGTAGTAAAAAATAAAGATAAACCCTGGAATGAGGTGTGTCCAAACTTTTGACTGGTACTGTATATATTGAGTGATGTCGTAACACAGATGAACATATGTGAGATAGTGTTGTTTATTGCCAGAGTAAAGCAACTTCTAAACTAGGCAAATGTACTGTAGCTGGACATATGCTGCTGCTGGCATAGTACACAATATGTTCCAGATTAGATATCCTCCTAAGCCTCATATTAGATCATATTTATATGCTGAATATTAATTTGAATATGTATATAATTTAATCATATATATTTTTTAATCAAAAGGACATGATGGATTATGCTGCACAAATCTCAATGACTGAATTTTGTAGGAGAAGAACCTAAAAAGTTGGTAATGTAAATTAATAGTAATATTTTCAGTTGCATTTGAAATCGTTTAAAATATGTATAATCAGCATATGATATCTTCCTCTATCTTAACATGTTAATTTAGCAGGAGATATTAGAACCTAAAATGTGTTCATTAAGAAATGTTCTTTATAATATTCATAATACTTTAAACGTTGACAAATTAAGTAATCAGTCTTCTTATAATATCAAGGAATAACTCAATACTGTCAAGCCTGCTTCCACTCTTTCCGGGCGCCAGGCTCCCCAGCATTACGCACACCTGCTTTCCCCTGTCATCAGGCGCATTGGACTCACCTGGACTCAATCACCTCTGTCATTATCTCCCCTATATTTGTCTGTTACCCCGCTCTGTTCCCTGCTTCAGCATTGATTGTCATATGTCCATATGTATACTCGCGTGCTGACGCTGTTCCTGTGTTGTTCCATGTCTGTTCCGATTAAATGTTTAACTCCCCGTACCAGCTTCTCTATGCCAGCGTTGGTCCTTAAAAATACGAGTGATACGTTTAGGTATTTAATAAAAACAAATAAAATGTTTAACAAACAAACAAACAAATAATAAAACAATTCCATATCTCAAATACAACTGAATGTATGCATCAACTGCATCAATAAACATAATGTGAAAATAAATACTGTACATGTCACACAGAGTATATGATGATATGATGATCTTATATCTCTTTCAATGAACATCCCTTTCATTGACAATCTATACATCAGGTCTCCTTTATAAACTATATTCAATTAATTAATTCAATAATTACAACTATTTTTCAGTTATGGAAAATAAAATTGTAATATGGGAGCAAATCATCCAAATATATCCATTTATTTGAAGAGGTACATTTCAAGTTCAATGTATCTTGTATTTTCTGTCATGTTGGAGTGGATTGCTTTTTTTCCATAACATACTGTACAACTAGTATTGCAACTTGGAAAGGGTGATACAAACAGGGTTCGTGTCAATTCCATTTCAATTCAGTCAATTAATGAAAACTGAAATAAACTGAAGTTTACAGATGTAGGATTTTAATTTGATCACCCTGTTGTTGCAGGAAATCTTTTAAACTAAAGCCTTCAAGGGTTAGTTATTTCCACTTAAAAATGTCAGACTTTATTTGGCCTAACACATTTTTTATCAACTCCGGCTAAAATGTCCATGAATTATAATCCACACAATAAATTACATGTCCGGTTGCTGACGGATTATTTTCCTGTTTTGAGAAACTGGTCAAACATCTGTACTTCCTGAATTCACTCATTACAAGTGATGAAAACTAATAGATTCTACTATTTCTCTAAGAAATGATTGACTGATGATTACATAATTTACAGAAGGAACAATGTACTTTAAGGGTCAAGTCCTGACTTGAGATCTGCACACTTAAAAAACACTGAGAATTTCAATGCCGATAGACTGCCAATAGGTACTTATGACAGTGGGAGGCCGTTCCTTGTCTTGCTAGAACAAAAGAGGTACCTGCTGCGTGCCGATCCAGTAGTGACAAATTTACCATTTCTACATGTAGAATCGCCATGCTCATCAGTGGCAACAAATTTACTTTGAGCCAATCAGAGAGCACGAACCCCCATTTGGGAAAATCAACAGGAGTGACAACAAGTGACAACATTTTCTCCGTATATCCGCAGATGAGCCAGTCACACTTCATATACAATGTAGGCTATGGAATGGTAGCTAGGTAAGTGTACAGACACAATGCATACAACACTAAATAATGCCTGGAAGCTAGCTAACCACTTTATCTAGTATTGACATTTGTCACGTATATTCCCTCTCTGGCCTCTAGGTCACCAGACTGCTGAGTATTACGCATACCTGTCACCATAGTCACGCGCACCAGCACTTATTGACACTCACCTGGACTCCATCACCTCCTTGAATACCTGCCCTATTTATGTCACTCCCTTTGGTTCCTTCCCCAGGCATTATTGTTTCTGTTTCATGTTGGTGCACTGTTAGTGTTTCTTGTTTTGTTCATGTTCGTTTATTTATTAAATATATTCACTGCCTGAACTTGCTTCCCGACTCTCAGCGTACATCGCTACGACATTATAATTAAATCACAATGAATTAGCTAGTTTCCATGAAACAGCTGCCTGTGTTAGCTGCGGAGTTAGTGCGGTGTCCTTAGCTAGTGTGCTAGCTATGCTAACGTTAGCTAGCTAGCTAAACTTTTGGCTATGGGCTGGCACTGGCTGTATGTAGGGTGTCCACCCACATTGGGCAAATTGCACTTTGGTGATGACGTTTCACTTCCTTATGTTATCAAATGCATTTTATCAAGACAAATATGATTCTTCATGTTCTGAATCATTCAGTGGGGTCTTTTTCAAGCATACTGTATCATTAACATTGTATCCAAAAAGTCTGATTTCTTAACCTAATACATCTGTTAACCAGCACTGAGCTCTGCTGAAACTTTTGAGAATTTTAAAGTGTATTTGTGGTTGTCTTCCAAGTGCTGAATTAAATGTAAAAGGCTTTGGAAATAAAGAGCTTGCAGTACACTCAGTGCTCTGTTGACATGTCACAGAGATACGCTTGTTAATGCGAGAAGTCTTTGAAAAGAATAGGAACTTTGCATTTATATGAACAGTGTTTACTAAAATATGAAAATACTACTTGTCATGTTTCAAAATGTATATTTATCTTACCTCTATATTGTATTATGTCATCTGGATTTTAAAAGAAAGATGACGAGTTTAATGGTAAGCCTGTTATGTAGCCTTAATTCTCGCACAGCATCCAGCCTAGATGATGCAATGCTATTTTCTAGATTTTTTACCTATTTTTTTCTCTGACCTCCATTGATTTAGTCAGCCAAATTGTATCCATCCTACAAGGATCAAATCTCCAATAAGCTTTGAACAGATTATGATAGAGACATGAGGTTTAGACCATTTTTGTTGTTGTTGGGGTTTGTATAAATAATTAACATATTATTTTACCCATTGGTCAAAAGATGCGTTTTGATTGGACACCCTACAGTATGTGATTTTTATGTGAGTAAATTAAATGGTTTCTTTGTCATCTTGCTAGGTAGTTATCTAGCTGTGGCCATCTGGCTAGTATCAACAAGGGCTTTCTACAATATAGCAACATTAGCACTGCAGCTAACATTGGAATCTAGACCATAAGGAACGCACACGGACATGTATTGCCAAACAATGCTACTGCCACCTTCTGGTTTGGAGTATTTTAACAAGGCTGAGTGGCTGACGACTTCAAGGTCTTTGCTGTGTTAACACTAAAGATATTCACTGCCGACACTCTGTTCCGAGGTGCTAAGTACTGTCGGCAGGCAAACGTTTGACAATCCTATGTGTGTTTGAGCTTTAACTAACATTTTCTTTAACAGACTTGAAGTCTCCCATTGACCTGAATCCATCTCAAGTTAACATTTGGCTCTTACTGAAAAACCAAGAGAATGGTTTCTCTCTCTAAAGTGGAGGAACTGAGAACACTGTTACTAAACAATTACTATGAATATCTACTGTAAGTTGGAGCCAGACTATTTGACGATCATAACAGAGATTCAGCTTTTTGCCTTCCACAATCCAGGACAGAACAGTGGCCAAAACTGCATTACTGTATTAACGTACAGTCCATGACTCATGGCATCAAGCAACAACTGTGAAAGAGCAATGATACCGTTTTTCACACTACTGGTCTAGACCAAGCAGAGCCACGCTGAACTGCTCTGACCTGGTTGCACATCCACCGTAGTTGCTTAAACCGTACTGGAAAGGACAATGTGAGAAGAAAATATCCAAGCCAGCCCATTGCTGTTCAGGTTGGCCCTATAGTGTGAATAGGGTATGACTGTGCTTCTGTCTGGGGGCTGTTATGAGGAACACTGTCATACGCATGTAGCTAGAGCTGTCCATTATTTTAATCAAATAGGAAGACTATGGTAATTCAAGTCATTCAGGAAGCTGTTTGATGCTCTTTATTATTCCACAAGATCCCAATACTTAGACCCTCGGTGGTCTTAGCGAGCCCACTATACCTCTGTTCTTCATGCTTCAGGTCAACGCACGCAGACAGGCAAGTTCAATCAAATAAATACACTGTTGTTCGTTCAAGCTTCGCAGTGTAGTAGTCCTCTCAGTTCAGTGCACCGGGGAGGTACTGTCTGTAGTAGGATGTCATCCACTCACTGTTCCACGTGGTCAGAGGAGACCTGTTTGTCTACTCATGTCATTTTCCCCTTTGTGTTACTGTCCCTCTGGCTCCCTGGCTCATACCGATACACAGGGTTGTGTCCATTAGGGCACACCGTAGGGAAAACGGGAGACAAAAACAAGCATTAATTAGTGGACGAGCACAGATAGTACCACCCTGATTCACTCAGTTTCTGCCATTTTCTTTCATTCTCTGCCTACTGAACACGACCCTGGTGTCACAATCCAGGAATCAGTATGGGGCGAAGAGTATAGAGCCGGTGGTGGGCCGGATGGGCCCTGGAGCAGCCCGGAGGAAGGAGCCCATGGAGCCCATAGAGCCTGGGAGGCCAGCAGTCTGAAAGATAGAGGAGTTGGGCCGTGGGTGCAGGGTGATAGAGGGGACAGTGGTGGGGCAGAAGGGGTTGGAGAGGAAAGCAGCAGGGGAGATAGGCTTCACCAGGTCCTTCTGAAGAGCCAGCTTTGCCTGAAGGAGAGAAGAGGATAGGATAGGATGGGAGAGGAGAGGAGTTAAATAAGAAAGCAAATCTATTGATAATGCAATTAGCTACAAAAACAAGCCATTATTTTCAATGAGCATAAATGCCCCTCTTTTAGCCCACTGATGCATCAATATTCTTAAATGCTTTTTTAAGAAACTGCCAATAAATGTATTAACAATTAATCCCTGAAGTCGAATCAACTTTTCTTGAGGGGCTTTGATTAGGAACATATATGATACATACGGCTAGGACTGTGGAGCTGCGTTGTTGTTTGTTGTAAGGGCTGTATTTGGGTTTCATTGGTTTCCCAGCCACTCTGTCCTTGTGCCTTCTGCTGGAGATGTGCTGACAAAATACAACAAAACAGGTCAGTGACGTAACTGTGTGTGATCCTTATGGACCCTGATCAAAGGTGGTGCACTATAAAGGGTATAGGGTGCCATATGGGACACGTATTTTGGTGAGCCAATTATAAAAAGCCTGTAAGCTCCCTTCAAGCTGTAACAAGACAACAAGCACTGCATACTTGAGATCCCAAAGTGAAATCAATTTGACATGTAAAAAAATATATTTAGAGGTGAATTCAAGGATTTGAAATAAGTCATTTCCCAGAATGTGTTTTCCCCAGTTCCCCCTCTGACCATACTGTATTGTGATTGACTTAATATCGGCACCAGGAAATCTCACAAATCTTGCATGCGCGCTGGCTGCTGATCAGCTAAGATTTATTTATTCATTTGTGCACAAGAAAATTAAAGAGAGGTAAAATCCCAAGGGTCTTGAAAGGCCTGTGACAAGACACTATGGTGTACCTGTTTGAGCTGTATTTCTGAGTTGACGTGGACGTCACAGATCTCACAATAGAATGTCTTGTTCTGCAGTCCGGAGCCTTTCAGCACGGTGGTGGCCTGGACTTTGAGCTTTGAGCCCGGTCTGGGATAGGCCTTAATTGGGCCTGCGCCGTTCCTCGCCTCAAGCATAGTTTTGTGTTTCGAACCTTCAGGGGAGAGAAGAAAGGGCAAAAACATAATTAAATATATTGCACATGGAAAATACCATAAATAAAACATAAAAATAACACTATTTAATTTGTTTGGTTTAAAAGTAGAACAGATTTTGTTTTCCCATCCAAAATGTTCACTGGTCAGCTTGAGATCCAACAGTGTTTCTCTGACCTGGGTATTACGTCTTACTTCACTATAACTACATAACAGCCATATGTGTCAATGTTAGCTAACAAACATCTCTTATATTGAGCCCGTATGCAAGCCCCCCTCCCCCTCCCCCCACCCAACACACACACGCACTCCTCGGGAGGAGTAACACTAACGTTAACACGGCAGTCGAGCAAACAGAAACAGATGCTGGAACACACCTGTGTTGTGGGCCTCCAGCTGTGATAGAGAGTTGACGGCCACTTTGCAAAGCGAACAGTACAGAAGCTTTTTGGCTTTTTCCTCCTCCTCCTCCGACTCTGGCGTGGGCTGAGTTGCTGTAGCAGCGGCAGTGTTTGGGGCCGTGAGCACAGGCTTGGTGCTGATGCTGCCACTGCTCTTCATAACAGGCCCCTGTAGTTGTACTTGTGTAGCTGATGGGGGGCTGGCAGGCGTGGGATCACATAGGACGGGATTACAGGGACCGGGGACGGCCATGGCTGTTAAAGCTGCCAGGGAGGAGGAGGTGGAGATGACGGGGACGAAAGAATTTGGAGAAGCCAAGGTTTTATCTGCCGTGCTAGGAGGCACTGCGATTTGTTCTGAGATCAAGAAAGAAAGAGGGAGGGAGAGGGAAAAAGAGAGAGACACATCTGACAGTTAGTCTCGGAGCGTTAACAATATTACAATTTTTGGTGACACATTCCCTTATATTTTTATTTTGGTGTGTTGCGTAAGAGTTTGATCCCTGGGGGATCAGTTGAGTAGCAGTAGCAGGATCGAGCTATTGGCCAGTGGTGTTTTCTGTATCTTTATCTCTCTCTCTTTGTGTGTGTGTGTGTGTGTGTGTGTGTGTGTGTGTGTGTGTGCGTGCGTGCGTGCGTTCATATGTGTGTGCTTCAATGTGGCCCTCTGTCAATGTTACAGAGCCTAGTTGTCAAACTATTGTCCCCTCTATTGTGACACTGAGACGCCCTGCCCCTCCACCCACTCAGAACCATGTACTGTACCAGAACACTATGGTGGACATTGCCACAAGGTAAGGCGCCTGAACTCATGCTCACACCCACAGTCCCACACCATCCCTCCACCCCTCCTTTCCTTTCACCCCTTCTCACACACCACACCACACCCACCCTCCAAACCCATGCTCCAACGCCCTGCATTAGGAACGCACTGTAGCTTTTTCCATGAATGTCATTTTGCATTTGTGATCCTCTCAGAAAGTTGTGTAGTATTCTCTTCAGAGAATAGTGCTCTCTTTACACCAATTATACCAGCTGGCACTATGACATCTACAAGCTACACGCCACTACACTGGTCTATTGTCACGACTTCTGCCGAAGTCGTTGCCTCTCCTTGTTCGGGCGGTGCTCGGTGTTTGACGTCACCAGTCTTCTAGCCATCATTGATCCATTTTTCATTTTCCATTGGTTTTGTCTTGTCTTCCCACACACCTGTTTTCAATCCCATTCATTACCTGTTGCGTATTTAACCCTCTGTTTCCCCTCATGTCTTTGTCAGAAATTGTTTTATTGTCAGTGTTGTTTATTGTTGTGTTGGTGCGCGACGGGTCCTCGTACCCATATTCATGTCTGTACTTTTAGTGTTATGAAGCATGTTCCTTGGACATTTATTAAAAGACTCCATTTACACTCCATTTTGACTCTCCTGCGCCTGACTTCCCCGCCACCTATACACACGGCGTGAACATCTATATTTGGTCTAAACTAGCATTTGAAAGTCTTCATTAAACCTTGCTTCATTAACTCTGATTTTCACAAAAACTCTTCTATTGTACTCTTTGAAGACAGTTTGTAAAGTTAACATAACATTTCCTAAGATAAGGTTATTAAATACATTTGGGTGGCAATGTGTATCTACACCAACCGGGTCAATAGAGCAGTAGCTAGCAAGGATGAATTATATTAGCATCCCAAAGCAACATTCATTAAACACAAAAATTGGTAAGAAAATTCATACATAAAAGTATACCAGTTACATTTAAGGACCAGAAATTTGATTGGCACATGGTTTATGATCACTGCAGCTGTACATAGTCCATCTGTAAATAGCCCACACAATCTACCTCATCCCCATACTGTTTTTATTTACTTTTCTGCTCTTTTGCACACCAGTATCTCTACTTGCACATCATCATCTGCTCATTTATCACTTCAGTGTTAATCTGCTAAATTGTAATTCTTCACTACTATGGTCTATTTATTGCCAACCTCCTCATGCCTTTTGCACACACTGTATAGAGACTTTATTTTTTTCTACTGTGTCATTGACTTGTTTATTGTGCTATTGGCTTGTTTATTGTTTACTCCATGTTGTTCCATGTGTAACTCTGTGTTGTTGTCTGTGTCACACTGCTTTGCTTTATCTTGGCCAGGTTGCAGTTGTAAATGAGAACTTGTTCTCAACTAGCCTATCTGGTTAAATAAAGGTAAAATAAAAAAAAATGAAAATGAACTGATACACAAAACAACACATGATTCAAACCTTCATTTTTCAATTTAAATTATTATACAACATTCTTGCAATCAATAGTATGTTATGTATATGGGGGACACAACCATCCCAGCTCTGCTGATTTTGCTGGGAAGAGACAGAATCATTAGATCACTTGTTTTTGTCCTGCCTATAGTATGTAGCTTGTTTCTGGTCACAGGTTCAGGAATGTCTGAAAAATAACAAACATCCAGCTAGGCAGTCTGTGACTCCGACTAACAGTCATTGGATGTGACTCTGTGAAAAGACACTGGCTGTGTCCCACATGGCACCCTATTCCCTATAAAAAATACATAGAGCTCTTGTCATAAGTAGTGCACTAAACGGGGAATAGGGTGCCATTTGGGACACAGTCACAGAATACTAAGGAGTAGTATCACTGGCTCTGGATCATTACAGAACTTGAACCTAATCTCTGAAAAGGGCTGAGGAGTGACTTTCTCTCTGTGGTCCAAATGGTACTCTATCCCACTACTTTTGAACAGGGTCATATGGGCCCTGCTCAATAGTAGTGCACTATATAGGGAATAGGGTTCCATTTGGGATGCAGATCCTGAAACCCTCTTACCTGCAGTTTGGACCCCAGGAAGAGTAGATGCTGCCTTGGCAACATCTAATGGGGATCCTAATAAAATACTAAGTAGCTCCTAATGGGCTCTCCCCTGATGTGAGGCCAGACAGTGTGACTTAAAAAAATATCAAGATCCAACAGAAATTAGTGGAAATGTACATTTTACAACATATTGGTTTAGATTTGAAGCTTTCTTTTCTGCCTGGGTTGGTAACACAAGCATGTGGTCTATTCCGACAATATTCATCTATACATGATAGATATTAGATATTATCGTCTTTCCCCTATAGGCTACTCCCACAAAGAAACTTAGAATTATTCAATGGCAAAAAAAATGGATGTGGTTTAACTACTTTATCCCAGTGAGCAAAACTGGTTGAAATGCATGGCAATGAGCATGGCACTTGTTACACTAATGCCTGTTAATGAGTCATTCAATTGGTTAAGGCATTTGTCAGAGTTAATTTAATGAGAAAAACACTTATTCCAAAGACACATACAGTACACACATGCACAAGCGTGCATGCACATTCAGACACACGTGCATGCACACACACACGCACACACACACACACACATGCACGCACACGCACGCACACACACACACACACACACACACGCACAAAGCATGCAATGACACAAGATAACACTCAAGGCTAGAGCATGGAGAGGAATGGATGACACACAAGAGCTAAAGTTTCCACATACCTGGTTGGTCAGACTTGCTGCCCGTGACATTGCTGGTCAAGGTGGTGGAGGTTGTGGTGGTGATTGTCTTAGCACTGTCCAGGGGAGGAGGAAGTGGAGGAGGAGGAAGGGAACTCTTAGGCGGCTTATTCTTGGTGTTCTCCTGTGCTTTGAGCTTCTTGGCATGTTTACTGCCTTTGTAGTGCGCCTCGGCTTGGCTCTGCAGAGGGAGAACAAATGAACCATGCAATCAGGTACTTTCTCACACAACAGGTCTCAGTCATGGACTGCAATCACATCGCATCACATAGGACAAAAACACACACACACAAACACACACACACACACACACACACACACACACACTTCAATCACAGCCTTCAATAGATAGGCCCAATCAGAGGGAAAATTAGAGAGATGGTGGGGAGGGTGGATCAGGATGTTAGGATTTTCATATGGCCAATGGGAAGAAGTAGGGTGTGTGTGTGTGTGTGAGAGAGAGAGAGAAAGAGAGAAAAAGAGAGAGCGAGAGAGAGCTTTAGACAAAATAATTAATGATAAGAAAAATGAACAAGAAATGGATTCTAGTGAGTGAGCAAAGAGCATTTTGGAGACTGATAGTTTTAAATTGGTTTGATTGTACACTCTATATGCTGGATATATGGGGAAAATGACTACAACACACTCAGCGAATCTTTATGTTGATTTAGGAGTTGAGTGGAATGGGATATCACCTCACCTCAAGGTGGTCTGGTGCATTAAGTCGCTATAGGTTAATAGCTATATTTTACCAACCTTGTTTCTAACATCCTGTCCTTGCACATACAATCATTAGAAGTAATTAATATTGAACCATGATCTTCTTCTCTGAGGTGGAACATTCCTGTCTTTTTTACTTTTAAAGGTTTGTGGTCCTCTTCATCACACACATAAACCATGCTGCTATGGAAAGGTGTATTAATTGAGGAGCAAACTGAAGTGAAGATATCCCCGTGGCTATAACATTTACAGAAAACATCTAGGTATCCATGGAAACTCAGAACCTACAATCCTGGAGTGAGAAATCTTTAGAAAAAGTCACTGATCTGAGGACACATGAGTCACTAGTGACATGAGATTATATCTGTGACTCAAGGGTTGCATCCCAATTGCCACCCTATTCCTTATATAGTGCATTACTTTTGAATAGAGCACTATGTGCCCTGGTTAAACAATTGTGCCCTTAATAGGAAATAGGATGCTATTTGGAATACAGACAAGATGACCCATATTGCCATGAGACAACCAGTCAGATGAAACACCAGAGAAAATGGAAAATCAAGAATGTTTTCTCTGTCATAGATTAAACGAGACACTGGGTTTTTCCCAATATGTATACTACCGTGCTCCACACTCATTCTCCGAGTGCATTCTCTGAGGATGTTCTCTAGAGTATGTTCTTGTGAGGACGAGTGTGGAGAACGGATAAAACATTACAATTGAGAAGCACTCACACTTTCCCTACGGTATAACCTCACGCTGCACCTCCCCATTCACTGAACCTCCTTCCCGCCAAGACAATGACAATAAAAACAAAACAAGATATACACAAAGAAAAAGTTTAATTTCATAATTATCTGCTAGTTACAGTTGAAGTCGGAAGTTTACATAGGCTTAGGTTGGAGTCATTAAAACTTGTTTTTCAACCACTCCACAAATGTATTGTTAACAAACTATAGTTTTGGCAAGTCGGTTAGGATATCTACTTTTTAGTAATTTTTCCAACAATTGTTTACAGACAGATTATTTCACTTATACTTCACTGTATCACAATTCCAGTGGTTCAGAATTTTACATACACTAAATTGACTGTGCCTTTAAACAGCTTGGAAAATTCCAGAAAATTATGCTATGGCTTTAGAAGCTTCTGATAGGCTAATTGACATAATTTGAGTCAATTGGAGGTGTACCTGTGGATGTATTTCAATGCCTACCTTCAAATTCAGTGCCTCTGCTTGACATCATGGGAAAATTAAAATAAATCAGCCAAGACATCAGAAAAAAAATTGTAGACCTCCACAAGTCTGGTTCATCCTTGGGAGCAATTTCCAAACGCCTGAAGGTACCACATTCTTCTGTACAAACAATAGTACGCAAGTATAAACACCATGGGACCACGCAGCCGTCATACCGCTCAGGAAGGAGATGTGTTCTGTCTCCTAGAGATGAACGTACGTTGGTGCGAAAAGTGCAAATCAAACCCAGAACAACAGCAAAGGACCTTGTGAAGATGCTGGAGGAAACGGGTACAAAGTATCTAAATCCACAATAAAACGAGTCCTATATCAACATAACCTGAAAGGCCGCTCAGCAAGGAAGAAGCCACTGCTCCAAAACTGCCATAAAAAAGCCAGACTACGGTTTGAAACTGCACATGGTGAAAAAGATTGTACTTTTTGGAGAAATGTCTGATGAAACAAAAATAGAACTGTTTGGACATAATGACCATCCTTATGTTTGGAGGAAAAAGGGGGAGACTTGCAAGCCGAAGAACACCATCCCAACCGTGAAGCACGGGGGTGGCAGCATCATGTTGTAGGGGTGCTTTGCTGCAGGAGGATTGGTGCACTTTACAAAATAGATGACATCATGAGGACGGAAAATGTTGTGGATATATTGAAGCAACATCTCGACATCAGTCAGGAAGTTAAAGCTTGGTCGCAAATGGGTCTTCCAAATGGACAATGACCCCAAGCATTCTTCCAAAGTTGTGGCAAAATGGCTTAAGAACAACAAAGTCAAGTTATAGGAGTGGCCATCACAAAGCCCTGACCTCAATCCCATAGAAGATTTGTGGGCAGAACTGAAAAAGCGTGTGCGAGCAAGGAGGCCTACAAACCT
This sequence comes from Oncorhynchus nerka, assembly GCF_034236695.1. NCBI lineage: Eukaryota > Metazoa > Chordata > Actinopteri > Salmoniformes > Salmonidae > Oncorhynchus > Oncorhynchus nerka. The sequence continues at coordinate 34,216,912 of NC_088396.1, read as the reverse complement.
GACTCAGTTACACCAGCTCTGTCAGGAGGAATGGGCCAATATTCACCCAACTTATTGTGGGAAGCTTGTGGAAGGCTACCTGAAACGTTTGACCCAAGTTAAACAATTTAAAGGCAATGCTACCAAATACTAATTGAGTGTATGTAAACTTCTGACCCACTGGGAATCTGATGAAAGAAATAAAAGCTGAAATAAATCATTTTCTCTACTGTTATTCTGACATTTCACATTCTTAAAATAAAGTGGTGATCCTAATTGACCTAAGACAGGGAATTTTTACTCTGATTAAATATCAGGAATTGTGAAAAACGGAGTTTACATGTATTTTGCTAAGGTGTATGTAAACTTCCGACTTCAACTGTATATGTGAATCGTAATAATCTACCTAGCCAGCTAGTTTAACAGACAAAAATGACCAAAAAACGAATGTTATGCAAGGTAGATGTCAATTCTTCACTGGTAGCTAGCTAGCTAACAATTCTTCATGGCTATCTGACAAGCTAACAGTAGTAGGTAGCCAGTTAGCCATATTGACATACTTGCAATCCACGCACACTACAGGGTATTGTGGGCGGGTAAATATGCATTTTCTGTACTTAACACACATGTGCTTTGCTTTTCAACTAGCTAAAGTTGGAGTTTGTGTGTACTTCCATTTGTACTACCGCATGGTAAAGCAACACACAAGTTGAAAATTATTTTTATTTAACATTTATTTAACTTTGCAAGTCAGTTAAGAACAAATTCTTATTTTCAATGATGGGATGCAGTGCTTTAGACCGCTGCGCCACTCGGGAGCCCCAATATTGAACGCATGCGGTACACGAAACGCACCACAGCCTGACTTCCGCTGGAATGCAAAGAGTTTGATGCATCTGGTGGACATGAGGCATCATACTCTGACTCTCGTGTGCTCCAATTTGCATGCTCAGAGCACGGTAGTACACATTTTGAGGAACACCCACTGTGTGTACACACTGTTCGAATGGAAAAGGTGTCTAAAGATAATTAAGATCTTAAATTGCCTAGAGATTTGCTTTCCTGATAGAAGGGAGACCACTGAAGAAAAAGGCCAATATGTTGCAGATGCAGTGAACAAGTAAACCTTTATGTTACTTACAGTAGCTGTAGTTGTCAATTAATTAATTCCTGATTAGAGTGAGGACACACTAGAAAAAGTATTATTACATACAGTAATAGTGTAGACGCCTTTCTGTTTCTACAGTATCAGCCGGTGTCAGAGGAAGGCCCTACAAATTGTCAAAGACTCCAGCCACCCTAGTCATAGACTGTTCTCTCTGCTACCGCACGGCAAGCGGTACCGGAGCGCCAAGTCAAGGTCCAAAAAGCTTCTTAACAGCTTCTACCCCCAAGCCATAAGACTCCTGAACAGCTAATCAAAGGGCTACCCAGACCCTCTTTTACGCTGCTGATACTCTCTGTTTATTATCTATGCATCTACCTACATGTACATATAACCTCAATTACCTCAATTGCCCCCTCACATTGACTGTACGGTACTCCCTGTATATAGCCTCCACATTGACTGTACGGTACTCCCTGTATATAGCCTCCACATTGACTGTACGGTACTCCCTGTATATAGCCTCCACATTGACTGTACGGTACTCCCTGTATATAGCCTCCACATTGACTGTACGGTACTCCCTGTATATAGCCTCCACATTGACTGTACGGTACTCCCTGTATATAGCCTCGCTTGTTATTTTACTGTTGCTGTTGAATTATTTGTTACTTTTCTTTTCTATTGATCTATTTTATACTTAACACTTATTATTTTTTTATGCATTGTTGGTTAAGGGCTTGTAAGTAAGCATTTCACTGTAAGGTTGTATGTGTATGCATGTGACAAACGCAATTGTATGTATTTGATTTGATTTGATTAGTTGTTTTTGTTGTCAATTCTATTTCTGTATTACTCCATACCTGAGGTCAAATACACTATATATACAAAAGTATGTGGAGACCCCTTCAAATAAGTGGATTTGGCTATTTCAGCTACACCTGTTGCTGACAGGTGTATAAAATCGAGAAAACAGCCATGCAATCTCCGTAGACAAACATTGGGAGTAGAATGGCCTTACTGAAGAGCTCAGTGACTTTCAATGTGGCACCATCACAGGATGCCACCTTTCCAAAAATTTAGTTTGTAAAATGTCTGCCCTGCTACAGCTGCCTGGTCAACTGTAAGTGCTGTTATTGTGAAGTGTTAGTTTAGCAGCAACAATGGCTCATCCCGCAAAGTGGTAGGCCACACAAGCTCAAAGAACGGGACCGCCGAGTGCTGAAAAATAGCATGTAAAAATTGTCTGTCCTCGGTTGCAACACTCATTACCGACTTCCAAACTGCCTCTGGACGCAATGTCAGCACAATAACTGTTCGTTGGGAGCTTCATGAAATGGGTTTCCATGGCCGAGCAGTCACACACGCCATTGGACTCTGGAGCACTGGAAATGCGTTCCCTAGAGTGATGAATCACGCTTCACCATGTGGCAGTCCGACGGATGAATCTGGTTTTGGCAGATGCCAGGAGAACACAACCTGCCCCAATGGAGAGTACCAACTGTAAAGTTTGGTGGAGGAAGAATAATGGTATAGGTGTCACACCCTGATCTGTTTCACCTGTCTTTGTGCTTGTCTCCACCCCCCTCCAGGTGTTGCCCATCTTCCCCATTATCTCCTGTGTATTTATACCTGTGTTCTCTGTTTGTCTGCTGCCAGTTCATTTTGTTAATAAAAACCTACCAGTGTTTGTTTCCCTGCTCCTGCCTGTTTCTTGCTCCTGTTTTCTAGTCCTTCCCGGTTTTGACCGTTCTGCCTGCCCTGAGACTGCCTGAAATTTTGTACTTTACCCCACCGTAATGGATTATTGAACCCTGCCTTCTCTGACCCTGAGACTGCCTGCCATTCTGGACCCTTTACACCCTCTCTGGATTAATGACTGCCTGCCTTGACCTGTCGTTTGCCTGCCCCTGTTTTGGAATTAAACTTTGTTTCTTCGACACTGTCTGCATCTGGGTCTTACCTTAAACCGTGATAGTACGAACTGTCCATGACTGACCCAGCAGACTCGGACCAGATCCGGAAAGCCCTCGCCTCCCAAGAAGCCATCATTGGAAGGCACGAGGAGTTGCGTCACGACCAAGCATTGAACACATTGCTGGAGCAATTCCGTGGGTTGTCTACTAGGCAGCAGCGAGATGATCCAGTTCCTGCTCATTAAGTCTCCTCAGGTTCCCGTGGTATTGGGATTCTCCAGGCTCCAGCGACACAATCCCCTCATTGACTGGTCTGCTAGTGACATCATGGACTGGAGCCCGTTCTGCCACGCCCACTGCCTGAAGTCGGCTGTTCCGGGACTTCTTCCTGGGGCCTCAGAGGTTTCCCCGGACCTCTCCGCCATTCCCGTGGCGTACCAGGACCTCCGGGAGGTGTTCAGTAAGGCCCAGGCCACTTTGCTCTCGCCGCACTGACCCTGTGACTGTGGGATTGGTATTCTTCTAGGCACCACTCCACCCTGGGGACGACTGTACTCTCTATTGGGTCCGGAGACCAAGGCTATGGAGACCTACATTGTGGACTCCCTAGCTCCTGGGTTCATCCGTCCTTCTGCCTCCCCCGCCGCGCAGGGTTCTTCTTTGTGGAGAAGAAGGACAAAACCCTGCACCCTTGCATTGACTACCGAGGTCTCAATGACATCACAGTGAAAAAACGCTACCCTCTACCTCACCTCCTCGGCCTTTGAGCCGCTCCAGGGGGCCACCGTGTTCTCCAAGCTGGACCTACGGAATGCCTACCACCTGGTGCGGATACGGGAGGGGGACGAGTGGAAGACTGCCTTCAACATGGCCAGCGGCCACCACGAGTACCTTGTCATGCCCTTTGGCCTTACCCTGCTATGTTCCAGGCTCTGGTTAATGATGTTCTCTGCTACATCTGGGTCTTACCTTAAACCGTGATAGTACGAACTGACCATGACTGACCCAGCAGACTCGGACCAGATCCGCAAAGCCCTCGCAGTGGGCGTGGCAGAACGGGTTCCAGCCCATGATGTCACTGGCAGACCAGGGGACGAGTGGAAGACTGCCTTCAACATGGCCAGCGGCCATCACGAGTACCTTGTCATGCCCTTTGGCCTTACCCTGCTATGTTCCAGGCTCTGGTTAATGATGTTCTCTGCTACATGTTGAACCCGTTCGTTTTCGTCTAACTCAATGACATCCTTGTCTTCTGGGATAAATCATCGCTGCAGGGAGCGTACAGATGGATCCAATCCAGGGAAGGTGAGTGCGGTGTTGGATTGCCCCCAGCCCACGTCTGGAGTCCAGCTGCAGTGGTTCCTGGGCTTCGCCAACTTCCCCCTGTCTGCACTCACCTCACCCAAGGTTCCGTTCATGTGGTCTACAGCTGCTGATCGGGCATTCCTGGATCTTAAACACCACTTCACCACAGCTCCCATCTTGGTTCATCCTGACCCGTGCCGCCAGTTCATGGTGGAGGCTGATGATTTTGATGTTGGAGTGGGAGCTGTCCTGTCCCAGCGGTCTGCCCTGGACCTCAAGCTGCATCCCGGCACATTCTTCTCCCACCGCCTCAACGCCACAGAGAGGAACTACGATGTGGGGAATTGTGAGCTGCTCACGGTGAAGATGGCGTTGGAGGAGTGGAGGCACTAGCTGGAGGACATGCATTCATCATGTGGACCGACCACAAGAACCTGGAATATCTCCGCACTGCCAAATGCCTCAATTCCAGGCAGGTTAGATGGGCCCTACTGTTCACCCGGTTCAACTTCTCCCTCTCTCCTACCGGCTGGGATCCATGTTCATGCCTGACGCTGTCCGCTCCGTGGTCCTGGAGTGGGCCCACTCCTCCAGGCTTGCCTGCCACCCGGGCTAACGGCGGCCCCTGGCTTTTGTGCGACAACGCTTTTGGTGGCCTACCATGGTTCCTGACGTCTCCGCCTTTGTCGCCGCCTCAATTCATGGGTATTAATATCGATTTGGTCCCCCCTGTGCTGCTATAACAGCCTCCACTCTTCTGGGAAAGCTTTCCACTAGATGTTGGAACATTGCTGTGGGGACTTGCTGCCATTCAGTCACAAGAGTATTAGTGAGGTCGGGCACTGATGTTAAGTGATTAAGCATGGCTCGCAGTCGGCGTTCCAATTCATCCCAAAGGTGTTTGATGGGGTTGAGGTCAGGGCTCTGTGCAGGCTAGTCAAGTTCTTCCACACCAATTTTGATAAACCATTTCTGTATGGACCTCGCTTTGTGCACAGGGGCATTGTCATGCTGAAACAGGAAGGGCCTTCCCCAAACTGTTGCCACAAAGTTGGAAGCACAGAACAGTCACTGTTCCCTTCACTGAAACTAAGGGGCCTAGCCCATTACAAACAGCCCCAGAACATTATTCCTCCTCCACCAAACTTTACAGTTGGTAATATGCATTGGGGCGGCAAATAGCGTTCTCCTGGCATCCGCCAAACCCAGATTCATCCATCGGACTGCCAGATGGTGAAATGTGATTCATCACTCCAGAGAACGCATTTCCACCGCTCCAGAGTCCAATGGCGGCAAGATTTACACCACTAGCTGACGCTTGGCATTGCACATGGCAATGAGTTATGTGTGACTAATCGGCCATGGAAACCCACAGTGGTCCCGTTCTGTGAGCTTTTGTGGCCGCTTCGCGGGTGAGCCGTTGTTGCTCCTAGACATCTCCACTTCACAATAACAGCACTTACAGTTGACCGGGGCAGGTTCTAACAGGTTCAGAAATTTGACTAACTTACTTGTTGGAAAGGTGGCATCCTATGACGGTGCCACGTTGAAAGTCACTGAGCTCTTCAGTAAGGCCATTCTACTGGCAATGTTTGTCTATGGAGATTGCATGGCTGTGTGCTCGATTTTATATGCCTGTCAGCAACAGGTGTGGCTGAAATAGCCAAATCTAATTTGAAGAGGTGTCTTCCTACTTTTGTATATACAGTATTGTGAATAAAAACATGTCTAGTTAGATATCTTGCTTTGAAGTAGCCTACCTTATCCATTTGATCCCTGATTCATTGATTGAGGGAATCATTTTATAAAGACAAGTATTTGGTTGTAATGTTTCAATGTTTTTTACCATCCTCCAGGATAGCTACTGCATGGGTTTGCAGGCTTTTGTTCAATCCCTGGTCTAACCACATCGTAGCCTAAAGATCAGCTGCTCAACAGGACCTTGTTAAGCAGACTTGGGTGTTTCAGGGCTGGATTAAAAGCCTGCACATCCAGGAGCTCTCCAGATGGGGGGTTGAGCACAGAACAGTTCTACTTTGTGGGGGGTTAAGTGCCTTGGTCAAGGGCACAACGGCAAGAGATGGTAGGTACATGGGATCAGACACAGCAACCTTCCAGTGTCAATAATGCTTAGTTTTTCATGTAGGCTATAATAATAGTCATTCAAATTTGGTTAAAAGTCATGGAGAAGTCATGGAAAATGTGTATAAACCCTTAACAGTGAATAATCAGATGTGTCTATAGCATAATGTAATTTGTGATTTGTAATGTGATTTGTAATTTGTAATTTGTCTAATGGACCGACTTGGAAAAAGACAGCTCCTGCACTTCTTTCATGCCAGGTTAAGCACTGTGTACAATAGAAACACATTGGCACACTGTTACAAGCTGTCTTTAGGCCATACTGAGTAGTGTTTGCATTTGTTCTCCATTACAGACACCGTAGGTATGCATTATGTCAGCACTCTGTGGACTAGCAGAGAGAATTTATAGAGACATTTAAAGCTGGAGGGCCAAGTGCCAGTCTTGTGAATGGAGTTGGACAAATGCTCTTGAAATACACTCTCTGTATCCCTCTCTCTTTCTTTCTCTGTTTCTCCCTCTCTGCCTCTCTCTCGCTCTCTGTCTCTGTCTCTCTCTCTCTTTCTCTCTATATCTTTCAGGAGCAAGCATTCTTGTGACACTCTCCTGTACTGCAGTGCGTACAGTACGTGCATGCGTGTGCATGCACATATGTAGCTGAATCACTGAGATGAATCAGACAATTATGCTCTATACATGGTCTGTGTTTTCACGCAAGCTGTCACAACTAGTTCCTTAGTCTCTAAGTTCACCACAGTCTCAGCGTATGCAACCTCACCCTGGTGCCCTGGCTCCTTCCCAAAAGCTTTCATTGTAGATACTGTAAAATTAGACCTTGCAGACGGCATTCTCATGGTGGAAATCTCACGGAATCTAAACACGCATTGGTTACCCAAGAACTGTTACTGGTTGACTAATTAAATATAAAATCAAACTAAATAGACTAGATAAAAATTCATTTAAAAAAGAATGTGCCATGATTTCTATGTTTATAGGAAATACTATTGCAGTGTGTTATGGTATTATAGCTGTTTTCCTTTCCACTCTTAGTGAGGCCACTTGAGAAGGCCGGCAGAAGTGTTTTGTGTGGTGTTGTGGCCTCGTTAACTGGAATTTTAATAGCAGCTAATCTGGAAATAGCATTATCATGAGAGCTCAAGTGAATATTCATTACACATGACAAATAAACTTGAAACTTGGATACTGGTTGAATAAATAAAACTGCCACGATTTCTACAAATTCTCTTTGTGGTGATATATTTTTGGTGTGTTTGTTTTATTCCCACTCCTGTTGAGGCTAATTGAGGGGCAGATGTGTTGTGGCCTAGTTAACATGGAGAGTTTTGTTTTAAAGACAGGGTTAATCTGGAATGGCCTGACCTTTGGGTCTTCTTCTAATCTACTATGTTTCTCCAGAAAACAAAGATCATCCTATTAAAAGTGTTAAGAAAACGCCACTATATTAATCATAGCTGGTTAAAACCCTATGGAAAAACCTCATTCATTTTTTACATGTGATCACGTAAATTGTTCCAAAAAAATGTTTTATGTGATCACTTAATCTTATGTGAAGTTACATGGAACTACACATGTGATAGCATGGAACTACACATGTGATAGCATGGAACTACACGTGAAGTGTTTGAAAGCATGTTTCACATGAGTATAGAAGTAGTTTAGCTCGTCTGGTAGGCTCGTGTCACTGGGCAGCTTTCGGCTGTGCATCCCATTGTAGTCTGTAATGGTTTGCAAGCCCTGCCACATCCTACGAGAGTCAGAGCCGGTATAGTACAATTCGATCTTAGTCCTGTATTGATGCTTTGCCTGTTTGATCATTCGTCTGAGAGCATATTGGGATTTCTTATAAGCTTCCGGGTTAGAGTCCCGCTCCTTAAAAGCGGCAGCTCTAGTCTTTAGCTCAGTGAGGATGTTGCCTGTAATCAATGGCTTCTGGTTGGGGTATGTATGTAGGGTCACTGTGGGGACGACATCATCGATGCACTTATTGATGAAGCCAATGACTGATGTGGTGTACTCCTCAATGCCATCGGAGGAATCCCGGACCATATTCCAGTCTGTGCTAGCAAAACAGTCCTGTAGCTTAGCATCTGCTTCATCTGACCACTTTTTTTTTGATCGAGTCACTGGTGCTTCCTGTTTAAATTTTTGCTTGTAAGCAGGATTCAAGAGGATAGAATTATGGTCAGATTTGCCAAATGGAGGGCGAGGGAGAGCTTTGTATGCGTCTCTGTGTGTGGAGTAAAGGTGATCCAGAGTTTTTTCTCTCTGGTTCCACATTTAACATGCTGATAGAAATTTAAGTTTTTCCCTGCATTAAAGTCCCCGGGCCATTAGGAGCGCCGCTTTTGGGTGAGCATTTTCCTGTTTGCTTATGGTGGAGTACAGCTCATTGAGTGCGGTCTTAGTGCCAGCCTCAGTCTGTGGTGGTATGTAGACAGCTACGAAAAATTCTGATTAAAACTCTCTTGGTAGATAGTGTGGTCTACAGCTTATCATGAGATACTCTACATCAGGCGAGCAAAACCTTGAGACTTCCTTAAATATCGTGCAACAGCTGTTATTTACAAAAAGACATAGTCCGCCGCCCCTTGTCTTACCAGACGCCACTGTTCTATCCTGCCGATACAGCGTATAACCAGCTGTATGTTGATAATGTCGTCGTTCAACCACGACTCTGTGAAGCATAAGATATTACAGTTTTGAATATTCCTTTGGTAGTTTAATCTTCCTCGTAGATCATCGATTTTATTTTCCAACGATTGCAAGTTTGCTAGCAGAATGGAGGGCAGTGGGGGTTAATTCAATTGCCTACGAATTCTCAGAAGGCAGCCCGCCCTCCGGACCCTTTTTCTCTGCATTCTCTTCATGCACATGACGGGGATCTGGGCCTGTTCCTGGCAAAAGCAGTATGTCATTCACGTCGGGCTCATCGGGCTGTTAAAGGAAAAAAAGGATTCTGCCAGTCCGTGGTGAGTAATCACAGTTCTGATGTCCAGAAATTATTTTCGGCCATAAGAGACGATAGCAGCAACTTTATGTACAAAATAAGTTGAAAAATTTGTTGCGAACAACGCAAAGAAAAAAAAAGAGAAAAGGCTATTGGATAGGAACACGTAAAACATCAGCCTTCTTCTCCAAAAAAGACCCTGACTTGAGTACAACTACTTTAAGGGGTGTAGTAGAGCTCCACTTTAATGAAGCCATTGAGGACCGGCCACCTTTCAGTCTTATCTACACTTCTCATACTACAACATCATTAAGCTTTAATGACGAAAGCAGGTTGTGTTTGTGTTTGTATCATATCTGCCATCTCAGGTATGGTTCACATGGAGTTTCCTCCAAACTAGGGAACTTAGCTCAGCTGGAACATATATAGACACATGCGCATGTGCGCACACAGCTTACACACAAACATGTGCTTGCGGAGCACACCACACACACACACACACACACACACACCAACACACACACACGTGCGTGTGAGAACCCCACACACACACATAGACACAGCCACTGAGTGTTGACACCACAGCTAACCTAAAATGGCATGGCTTCTGAGGAAAAAGCTTGCTTCCTCACAGTGCCTGCTGGCTTTGCTTTCATCTGAATGAGATGTCTCTCTCTTCAATTGAACGCAAAATGGTTGAGGATAGAGCCTGCAGCCCTCCGAGCTGTATCATTCCAATATTGGCCTGACTTCAAACATACAGGGCAGATGATATTCTCTCTCTCTCTCTCTCTCTCTCTCTCTCTCTCTCTCTCTCGCTCTCTCTCTCTCTCTCTCTCTCTCTCTCTCTCTCTCTCACTCTCTCCCTCTCTCTCCCTCTCTCTCTCTTGTCTCTCGACATTCTTCAACAATGAGTTAAAAAGCTGATAGTTTAATAAATAACAGTGGAAGGGGATAGGCATTGGAGCAATATACTGGTGAATGTCGTGAGAGTTATTTCATCAAGATCTTTGAGAATGATTACAGTTGGTATGTCTGGTAGCCAATAGCCATCTGTGAAAGTTTTTTTATATTGCAAAAGAGCACATTGAAAAGCTCTTTTTCACAGTGGGAAGAAACTGAGATTAAGTTTTAATTAAAAAAACACATTTTATGGACCTGTTAGTTTGCCTGTGGGTTTAGCCTGAAGCATGATTCATGCATTATAAATAGAGACATTTATTTTATTGAGGCTGCACATAAACCACTGCTGGACAGGCATTAATCAGAAGCCTTTAACTTCTTATGGCTGCAGGGGCAGTATTGAGTCGCTTGGATGAAAGGTGCCCAGACGTGCCCAGAGTAAACGGCCTGCTCCTCAGTCCCAGTCGCTAATATATGCATATTATTATTAGTATTGGATAGAAAACACTCTGAAGTTTCTAAAACTGTTTGAATGATGTCTGTGAGTATAACATAACTCATATGGCAGGCAAAAAACCTGAGAAGAAATCCAAACAGGAAGTGGGAAATCTGAGTTTGGTCGATTTTCAATCCAGCCCCTATTGAATACACAGTGGGATATTGGTTATGTTGCACTTCCTAAGGCTTCCAATAGATGTCAACCGTCTTTAGAAACTTGAATGAGGCTTCTACTGTGATGTTGGGCCGGATGAGAGCTCTTTGAGTCAGTGGTCTGGCAGAGAGCCAGGTCCTGGTCACGTGCATTTCACATGATAGCGACCTGCGTTCCATGGCTTTTCTACAGACAAAGGAATTCTCCTGGTGGAACGTTATTGAAGATTTATGATAAAAACATCCTAAAGATTGATTCTATACTTAGTTTGAAATGTTTCTACGACCTGTAATATAATTTTTTGAAGTTTTCGTCCGAAGTTTGGCTGGACCTGCACGATCGTTTGGATTTGTGTACTAAACGCCCTAACAAAAGTAGCTACTTGGACATAGATAATGGACATTATCAAAATAAATCAAACATTTAATGTGGAACTGGGATTCCTGGGAGTGCATTCTGATGAAGATCATCAAATGTAAGGGAATATTTACAATGTTATTTCTGATTTCTGTTGACTCCAACATGGCAGAATTTTTTATTTCTGAGCGCCGTCTCAGATTATTGCATGGTTTGCTTTTTCCGTAAAGTTTTTTTGAAATCTGACACAGCTGTTGCATTAAGGAGAGGTATATCTATATTTCCATGTCTAACAATTGTATTTATCGACATTTATAATGACTATTTCTGTAAAATGATGTGGCTCTCTGCAATATCTTATTAGTTTTTTTTCTTCTAGATCGCTCTCTGCAATATCACCAGATGTTTTTGGAACTAGTGAAGGTAACGCACCAATGTATACTGAGATTTATTTATATAAATATGAACTTTATCAAACAAAACATACATGTATTGTGTAACATGAAGTCCTATGAGTGTCATCTGATGAAGATCATCAAAGGTTAGTGATTCATTTTATCTCTATTTGTGCTTTTTGTGACTCCTCTCTTTGGCTGGAAAAATGGCTGAATTTTTCTGTGAGTTGGTCGTGACCTAACATAATTGTTTCTGGTGCTTTTGCTGTTAATCCTATTTGAAATCGGACACTGTGGTGGGATTAACAACAAGATTACATTTAAAACGGTATAAAATAATGATGAGATTAATGATGAGATTTCTGTTGTTTTGAAATTGGCTCCCTGCACTTTCACTGGCTGATCACGTTAATGGGATTTCAGCCCTAAGAAGTTTTAACTAATATGATTAATCTCTAAGGGTTTGTCCCAAATGGCACCCTATTCCCTATAAAGATTACTACTTTTGACCATGGCCCTATGGTAGTTGGTGCACTATGTGGGGAATAGGGTGCCATTTGGGACACAGTCTAAACTGCTGGCTGTTAAAAGGTTCTGATTGAGGATGTTAAGTAACACAGACGTTGACTTGAATGCTCTTTCACAGTCAATATATAAGGGCCAACCATGCTTGTATGGAAATGCAATAAAACCAATTTTGAGTCGTGTACTCCGGGTCAAAAAAATAGCTTAAATGGTAGCAACTTGCAAGACTCTGTAAATTAGAATGGCATTCCACTTAAAGCCTATCCAACATCAGAGAGATAGCTACCACACTGTAAACATTGTGCAATTTACCCTTATCACAAAGGCAATAATGTATCTTGAATAAATTGGGTTTAAAGAAGGAGGCAATTCTAAATTCCTTTCCATTTAAGCAATAAAAAAAACTGTCAGATTGGTTTACTCTTCATCTTTAATCATGACTTTACTCATATATACTCAGTAGCAGGGATTATGGCATTGTCCACATAAGCAAACATTGCTGTGAGAAATCTCGAGGGCAGCTAAATCTATTATTAGGTTGTTAGTCACATCCTCGGGAGAAGGTGATCGGTTATCTAGTGAGCTGATTTTATTTGCAGTGCGGTGTGCTTACCATGCTTACAGTGCTGTCACCTAGCTACAGGCCTTCCGGTATACAGTATTGTATATTTAACAGCTGTTCACTCATTTTATTTGTATGTCTGTGTCCCAAGTGGCACTCTATTCACTATATAATGCACTACTTTTGACACGGCCCATTCAAAAGTAGTACACTATAGGATATAAAGTGCCATTTGGGACACCAACTATTGCTCCTCCTGAGTGGCAGACAAAGCCTCTATAAGAAATTGTTCAGCACTTGAAACTTCATTAGAATCTCATTATGCGAGTGCTAAGATCGACAGGCGTCCTCTCCTCTCTCTCTCTCTCTCTCTCTCTCTCTCTCTCTCTCTCCTCCCTCCCTCCCTCCCTCCCTCTCTCTCTCTCTCTCTCTCTCCCTCCCTCCCTCCCTCATCTGACTCCTGAATTGGATGGCACAGAGCAGCTACAGCAGTCTTCAGTTTTACATTCACAGCAGCAGCAGGATGGGGACGGGGATGGAAAGGCATCAGTGCTTTAATGAGCCCTGTCTGGACACACCACGTAATTTCAACCAGGAAATGTAGGTAATATTTAGTTGAGACGTTGATCAATGAGATTTCAACCTTTATTCACCCAATCAAAAACACAACAGCAAGAAGTGTTATCACTGCACTTTGAACCATTTAAAAGCACAGCAAAGTTCAAATGGAAATACAATGTCAGATATTTTGTATTTATACAACAACTTAATGTGTTATCACCGTGTTTCACCTAATAACACAACCAAATGACCAAAATTACAGTTGAAATTAGATTAAAAGTACGTAGTGTAAGGGATCAATGCTGTTTTAGATTCTGCACATTATTAATGCAATTGTGAAATCTCCACAGACCTTTGACCTTTGCATGCTAACATAGATTTAACCAGTTTGGGCCCAGTGGGATGTCTTTCCTGCACTGCATTAACAACAAGGCAGACAAGGACCAGAGTGACAGTGCTAAGAGGGCATAATGCTCAAAGTAAAATACATTATGAGTAATCATGTTTCCTTTAAGCCACTTAGTTTTTTCTAATCCAAGTGATTTCTAATCCAAGTGAGTGTCACAAATGGCAACATTTTCCATTTATAGTGTACTATTTTCGACCAGGGCCCATAGGAATAGGGTGCCATTAGCGAGACAGTCCAGGCTTACTTAAAGCACTTTCTATTTCCTCCAGTGTGTGATGACGTATATCTCCTGGAGTACTGAGCCGCAAAAATCCTTTCTGTGTGTTATGACCAACAAAAGAATAGCAAGAACAGGTCTGCTGTGCATTTATACAGTATAGAGAGTTGTGTGAGTTTGACAGAAGATGAAGGAATGTAATATCAAATGTGTCAGGGTTGGTGACACAGGGCCAAATCTCTCTGACACTTCAACAGGGCCTTCTCTTCATGTTAAGGGGGTGGTGAGGTGCTTCAGAGTGACTGTGATAGTCTTTAGACAATGGCACCCGTTTCCCTATATAGTGCCCTACTTTTGACCAGGGCCTATAGAGCGCATAGGGCTCTGGTCAAAGGTAGTGCACTGTGTATGGAATAGGGTGCCATTTGGGATGCAACTGTGACAGTCTCCAAACAGAGAGGAGAGGAAGGAGACTGGTAGAGACAGAGAGGAGACTGGTAGAGACAGGCCTTTCTCCCTGCATGGATCACAATACGGAGGATACATGCAACCAGGATTAGCATCAAAAACATTTGTTAGCAGCAACTTCTTTGATATTTCAGGCTTCACCCCCCGTGAACTCTTCCAGACAGAGAGAGAGCAGATAGAGAGAGAGAGGCAGACTGACAGAGAGAGATGGTTTGCTTCTCTTGAAAGCATTCTTTAATACTTATCTTGAGAACAGAACGCTTTACGTTATCATGACAAATTAAATCTTTTTTCCTCTCTTCCTTGGTACTGGGAAAGAAATTAAGTAGAAGTGGCCACAACTTTAATCTCCCACAGTCATCTCTGTTGGAAAAGGAGAGTTTCACAGTCGATAACAATCAAGCAATTACACCCAGCTGGGGACAACAACGGGAGGGAGAGGAAGAACACCATGAGTCCCTCTAGCAATGTGATTATGTCTAGCTAGAGTATGTGTTTCTCAAACATCCAGGAGCTTTCAGTGGTTTAGGGATCGTGATGTAAAGAACGTGCCAACAATTGTTCCTGTTTGCTTACAATCTAGATCTAGAACACAACAGAAGATAAACAACAAACCCTGGTGATAAAAAGCTGAGTCTGAAAATGGTACTCTATTCCAGTGCACTACTTTTGTCCAGAGCCCTATGGGCCCTGGTCAAAAGTAGTGTACTTTATAGGGGATAGGGTGCCATTGGAGAAATATTTCCTCAATTACTCCTCACAGTAGGACCCCTGTATCAGACTGGGCTCTCTGCCAACCCAACATAATTTATCTCCTATTCCTATTATAATGCCTTAATCAAGGCCAGCAGAGAGAGAACAACACAGCAACACAGGAAGTAATTACCACTTCCTTATGGGAGAAAACAGACCACAATAGACTGGCCACACAGTTGGTAATCTCAGCACCCAGAACCATATCTCCTTTGGTCTGGACAGTTAGTATATTACAATGTTTCGTCTGTCACAAAAGGCCAGCAGAGAGAGAATAACACAGCAATACAGGAAGTAATTACCACTTCCTTATGGGGAGAACAGACCACAATAGACTGGCCACACAGTTGGTAATCTCAGCACCCAGAACCATATCTCCATTGGTCTGGATAGTTAGTATATTATAATGTTTCTTCTGTCACCAAATACGACAAAGTAGTCCACCTGTACAATTTGGTCTCCAAAACTTTCCCTATTGGGTACTACAGAGTAAATATTGTATTCTTTCTAACAAAGATATCTACATACATGTGACTCTTTTTAGGAAACTAGGCATATGTCGCATGTCACTACTTCACAGGAGTAGCATTTGAATGTAAACTTTTTATTTATCGAAATGTGTTTTTTAGCAGAAATGCCTTCTGGAACATGTGAACTTTCATGTGCCTTAATAACAAACTTGTATGCCATCTGTAAATACGAATACAATTGTTAAACTACGAGCCTAGTTGGTTTAGCCACAGAAAAAGACAGGAACCTTCCGGCTAGACATGATTGGCTGACATAATGGATGGACTGGACATGCAGAAAGATGAGTTTGGATTGGTCTGCCATGTAGCACGCTTCTGTCTAAAACATGAGCTGGTCAGTATGTGTAGGTAATCCTTTCTAACCCAGCTTTTTTGAAAGATATCACGTAGAAGAACTGCAAAAGTGTTGCTCTCCACTTTCTGGATGACTGAGTTTTGAAATCAGTGGAATGCCAGGTGGAATTAGAGTATGATAGCTAAGGATATGTGGAAAATTGTTGTGTTTGATTGCAAATTTGCAGAGGGAGTCTAAAAGAAAACACACAGAAGGCTGTTGTATAAAACACTTGTGTCCGGATTACATCTTCAAACTAAGGGCAACCATGGCATCTGTGACAGAGAGGGAGATGTATCCATCATGTATACGGATAAGATAGTCAAGCTGGCTACATTTTCAGATATTATGCGTTTCTAATTTTGTCAGAAATTCATTTTTCATTTCAAGTTAAAGCGTACTGTTAGCTAGCTAGCTAACAACAGCTGGCTGGCTCGCTAGCTAACGCTAAGTGTATGATCTGTGTAGTAATATTATTCGTATCTCAGAGCCATTTGCATTGCTGGTTATAGTCTAGCTAACATTGAACCTGGGTGGTTAGCTACTTGCAGATTCACGCAGGGTAGTAATGTTATGAGTTGGGATTATGGTTCATTGTTTAGCTAGCCAGTTATATGTCTAAACAAAATACTACACTGTGCAAGTAACCATTTCACTACACCTTCTGTATCCTGTGCATGTGACAAATCAACTTTGATTTTATTTGAAAAAGTATGTGTTTACCAGAGACGGTAATGTGAAGAACATGACCTGCACCAAAGTCAAATTAGGATATAACGTTAGGTCAACGAGACAGTGTCCAAGTTCTAAAATTCTCTGGTAGAAGCTTTAATTTCGTCATAGTCACAACCATAAGCTATTTCCGGTAGTTGGCTCGCCTTCAAATCAAATCAAATGTTTATTTGTCACATACACGTTTAGCAGATGTTAATGCGAAATGCTTGTGTTTCTAGCTCTAACAGTGCAGTAATATCATATAAGTAATATCTAACAATTTCACAATACACACAAATCTAAAGTGAACGAATGGAATTAAGAATATATAAATATTTGGGCGAGCTATATCAGAGCGGCATAGACTAAGATACAGTAGAATAGGATAGAATACAGTGTATACATATGAGATGAGTAATGTCAGAGCAGCATAGACTAAGATACAGTAGAATAGGATAGAATACAGTGTATACATATGAGATGAGTAATGCAAAATATGTAAAAAAAAATTAAAGTGACTTTAAAGTGTTCCAATATTAAAGTGGCCAGTGATTTCAAGTTTATGTATATAGGGCAGCAGTCTCTAATGTGCTAGTGATGGCTATTTAACAGTCTGATGGCCTTGCGATAGAAGTCTTTAGATAGAAGTCTCTCGGTCCCAGCTTTGATGCACCTGTACTGGCCTCGCCTTCTGGGTGAGAGCGGGGTGAACAGGCAGTGGCTCGGGTGGTTGTTGTCCTTGATGATCTTTTGGGCCATCCTGTGACATCGGGTGCTGCAGGTGTACTGGAGGGAAGGGAGTTTGCCCCCGGTGATGCGTTGGGCAGACTGCACCACACTCTAAAGAGCCCTGCGGTTGTGGTGATACAGCCCGACAGGATGCTTTCAATTGTGCATCTGTAAAAGTTTGTGAGGGTTTTAGGGGCCAAGTCAAATTTCTTCGGCCTACTGAGGTTGAAGAGGCGCTGTTGCACCTTCTTCACCACACTGTCTGTGTGGATGGACCATTTCAGTTTGTCCATGATGTGTACACCGAGGAACTTAAAACCTTCCACCTTCTCCACTACTGTCCCGTCAATGTGGATAGGGGGGTGCTCCCTCTGCTGTTTCCTGAAGTCCACTATCAGCTCTTTTGTTTTGTTGACGTTGGGTGAGAGGTTATTTCCCTGTCACCACACTCCCAGGGCCACGCAGTCATGGGTGAACATCCTTGTGGGGCCCCAGTGTTGAGGATCAGCGAAGTTGTTTCCTACCTTCACCACCTGGGGGCGGTTGCACAGGGCAGGGTTCAGGCCCAGGGCCTCAAGCTTAATGATTAGCTTGGAGGGTACTATGGTGTTGAATTCTGAGCTATAGTCAATGAACAGCATTCTTACATAGGTATTCGTCTTGTCCAAATTGGATAGGGCAGTGTGCAGTGCGATGGCGATTCCATCGTCTGTGGATCTATTGGGGCGGTAAGCAAATTGAAGTGGGTCTAGGGTGTCGGGTAAGGTAGAGGTGATATTATCCTTGACTAGTCTCTTGTGAGTTTATTTTCTGTAATAATGAAGACAAATGAGCTAAAGTAAAGACTTTGTCAGCTATATGATATGGTCATTATTTGAACTGGCTAGCCAGCTAACTTAATATGAACTAGCTAGCTAACAAGCTCGAAATGTACCAAAACATTGTTTGGAAAGTTTATTTTAGTTGCCTGGGTTGTTAGATTGACGGGTGGATTTATAGGTGTTAAAATACAACAGTTATGCTATTTTGGACCACCAGGCTGCTGATGTCATGCAGCCTGTAGTTTTTGTGTTTATACTTTTTCATAACGACAACGACAAGTTTGATGTCGGACGACAATAGAATGTTCATGATGCGACAACTGTCAATAAACCAGCCTTTAGTCCTGAAATCTTTGGTAGTTTAGTACATGGCCTCACATGTGAATCCTTAAAGAGATGGGTGAGGATAAGGCTTAAGAGGGTGTGAACAATGCTGAATGGGTGTAGACAAAGAGGAACTATCCAGTAGGTTTACCAAAACATTCAAGGGTAATTTTCTCAAAAGAGAGGTTACAAATGTATCAACTTTCAAAACAGAATTACTTTCCCATTGTTCCTCAACTGTAGTGTATGATATGCCATTTTCTGGCTCTGAGTCTCTACTTTTGTCCAATGTAAAATTGCTATTTTGCTACATAAGACCGAACCCGTAACATATTTCAGGATGTTGTGTGACCCTGGAAAAAAATCAGAATTAATGTAAACATTACAGTTTTGAAAACAAAGTTTGTCACAATAAAGTGGTCTCTTGGCACAACTTACCCTGGGTATGGGGTAAATCGAGCTGAAGGTCAGGGTATGTTAAGCTGCCTATACATTTCTGTACTGAATTAAATATTACCACAACTTTTTAAAAACCATGTCTATCTTTATTTCCAAAACACAATTCAACACAATCACAATCGCTTGCAACCGACTGGCCTCTTCCTATGGACTACCACAGAGTACAACAGCCTGACCACTTCCTATGGACTACCACAGAGTACAACAGTCTGACCACTTCCTATAGACTACCACAGAGTACAACAGTCTGGCCACTACCTATAGACTACCACAGAGTACAACAGTCTGGCCACTTCCTATGGACTACCACATAGTATAGCAGTCTGACCACTTCCTATGGACTACCACAGAGTACAACAGTCTGGCCACTTCCTATGGACTACCACATAGTACAACAGTCTGACCACTTCCTATGGACTACCACATAGTACAACAGTCTGACCACTTCCTATGTACTACCACATAGTACAGCAGTCTGGCCACTTCCTATGGACTACCACATAGTACAACAGTCTGGCCACTTCCTATGGACTACCACATAGTACAACAGTCTGACCACTTCCTATGTACTACCACATAGTACAACAGTCTGACCACTTCCTATGGACTACCACAGAGTACAACAGTCTGACCACTTCCTATGTACTACCACATAGTACAACAGTCTGGCCACTTCATATGGACTACCACAAAGTACAACAGTCTGGTCACAGTAGGCCATACTGTGGTATATTTTTGTCTAAATCTATCCACCTGCCCAGTACTAGTCTGGTCTGCACTACAAAACAACCACAAACCATTTTGTACACAATGCATCACCGACTATGTTTGAAACACTCTCAGGATTGGCCATTGATTGGTTGAAATGGGAACAAAGGCTCCTAAGAACATTTCAGGCAACTCTGTTATTCTACACTATAGCATGTGGATTGATTGGCTATTGAAACGAATAATGGGTAGTAAACATCTTGTAAACAAATATGATGTCCTCTTAGCTTGACCCAAACGATTCACAGCACAGAGAGCATCATATTAGTTTATTTATTATCCCAAATCTCAGAGATACAATATGTCTGACGTAATTAGGCTTATCTACGTTTATCTAAGACGTCTGTTTCATGGGTTTGATCCTGTTTTAATGTAAAAAAAAAATCTTAAGGATTTTTACTACGGAACTTTCTCCTCAATGTAGTAGTCAGTAACAATAGTATACCAGTAGGTGTCTTCCAGAAAAGTGTCCTAGCCTGGCAACCAAAGACACACTGTTTACACACACACTTTACCATGCTGTTTTTCTTCGAGAGAGTGTCTTGTAACGTTACTGTACTTACATCTGAGTTGAAGCGGAGTTGACAGATGTTACAGGAAATCACTTGTTTTTTCTTCGGAGGGATGGAGACTCCAAACGTGTGGTTTATTACAGCTTTCTGGACGGGATCCATCTGGAAGACAAGAAGACAGGAGAGTAATGTTTAAGTATTGCACGGGTTCTGGAGAGATAGAGAGAGAGAGAGAAAGAGGAGGGAGTGGGAGAGAGATCTCCCTTCCATCTACTGTAATAAATTAGGTGGTTCCCACAGCCAAGCGGCACCCCAGGGTCAGTGGGGAGCAGAATGGGTAGATAGTGAACACCTTAAAGGAGGACAGATGGTAGCCTGGTAGTGTTCACTACCCGGTGACGCTCATCTCCAGAGATAGGTGTTGAAGACATATTAGATACTCAGACTGGTAAAATAACAAAGGGTAACACTTTACTTAAAGCATGCGTGTATAATTAACTATGACAAACGATAAACTGTGAGGACAAAGCACATGTAAAGGACTCCAGGATCATGGAAATGGAAGATGAATCACCTCCATTGATTTGCTTGTGCTTATCAAATCAAATCAAATTTTATTTGTCACATACACATGGTTAGCAGATGTTAATGCGGGTGTAGCGAAATGCTTGTGCTTCTAGTTCCGACAATGCAGTAATAACCAACAAGTAATCTAGCTAACAATTCCAAAACTACTACCTTATAGACACAAGTGTAAGGGGATAAAGAATATGTACATAAAGATATATGAATGAGTGATGGTACAGAGCGGCATAGGCAAGATACAGTAGATGGTATTGAGTGCAGTATATACATATGAGATGAGTATGTAAACAAAGTGGCATAGTTAAAGTGGCTAGTGATACATGTATTACATAAGGATGCAGTAGATGATATAGAGTACAGTATATACGTATACATATGAGATTAATAATGTAGGGTATGTAAACATTATATTAGGTAGCATTGTTTAAAGTGGCTAGTGATATATTTTACATCATTTCCCATCAATTCCCATTATTAAAGTGGCTGGAGTTGAGTCAGTGTGTTGGCAGCAGCCACTCAATGTTAGTGGTGGCTGTTTAACAGTCTGATGGCCTTGAGATATTTGTTTTTCAGTCTCTCGGCCCCAGCTTTGATGCACCTGTACGGACCTCGCCTTCTGGACGATAGCAGGGTGAACAGGCAGTGGCTCGGGTGGTTGTTGTCCTTGATGATCTTTATGGCCTTCCTGTGACATCGGGTGGTGTAGGTGTCCTGGAGGGCAGGTAGTTTGCCCCCGGTGATGCGTTGTGCAGACCTCACTACCCTCTGGAGAGCCTTACGGTTGTGGGCGGAGCAGTTGCCGTATCAGGTGGTGATACAGCCTCCGAGGGCCCTCACCTCCTCCCTGTAGGCCGTCTTGTCATTGTTGGTAATCAAGCCTACCACTGTTGTGTCGTCCGCAAACTTGATGATTGAGTTGGAGGCGTACGTGGCCACGCAGTCGTGGGTGAACAGGGAGTACAGGAGAGGGCTCAGAACGCACCCTTGTGGGGCCCCAGTGTTGAGGATCAGCGGGGTGGAGATGTTGTTGCCTACCCTCACCACCTGGGGGCGGCCCGTCAGGAAGTCCAGTACCCAGTTGCACAGGGCGGGGTCGAGACCCAGGGTCTCGAGCTTGATGACGAGCTTGGAGGGCACTATAGTGTTAAATGCCGAGCTGTAGTCGATGAACAGCATTCTCACATAGGTATTCCTCTTGTCCAGATGGGTTAGGGCAGTGTGCAGTGTGGTTGAGATTGCATTGTCTGTGGACCTATTTGGGCGGTAAGCAAATTGGAGTGGGTCTAGGGTGTCAGGTAGGGTGGAGGTGATATGGTCCTTGACTAGTCTCTCAAAGCACTTCATGATGACGGAAGTGAGTGCTACGGGGCGGTAGTCGTTTAACTCAGTTACCTTAGCTTTCTTGGGAACAGGAACAATGGTGGCCCTCTTGAAGCATGTGGGAACAGCAGACTGGTATAGGAATTGATTGAATATGTCCCTAAACACACCAGCCAGCTGGTCTGCGCATGCTCTGAGGGCGCGGCTGGGGATGCCGTCTGGGTGCAGCCTTGTGAGGGTTGACACGTTTAAATGTTTTCCTCACGTCGGCTGCAGTGAAGGAGAGTCTGCATGTTTTAGTTGCGGGCCGTGTCAGTGGCACTGTATTGTCCTCAACGCGGGCAAAAAAGTCATTTAGTCTGCCTGGGAGCAAGACATCCTGGTCCGTGACGGGGCTGGTTTTCTTTTTGTAATCCGTGATTGACTGTAGACCCTGCCACATACCTCTTGTGTCTGAGCTGTTGAATTGAGATTCTACTTTGTCTCTATACTGACGCTTAGCTTGTTTGATTGCCTTGCGGAGGGAATAGTTACACTGTTTGTATTCGGTCATGTTTCCAGTCACCTTGCCCTGATTAAAAGCAGTGGTTCGCGCTTTCAGTCTCACGCGAATGCTGCCATCAATCCACGGTTTCTGGTTTGGGAATGTTTAATTCGTTGCTATGGGAACGACATCTTCAAAGCACGTTCTAATGAACGAGCTTTCTCTTGTAGTTACACAAACACATTGAAACTGAAAGAAAAACCACTTGGGCCTTCTTTGTGAATGAACCCTCTGTTAATAAGTGGACTGTATGTGTTAAAAGGCCCTTTAAAAGTGCTTTTCACACTGCATGTTCTTAGCCCAGGGCTATCCTTAACGCTGGGTTAAAACTACCCCTCCTTTCGCTCAGGCATTCACTAACCCTGGGCAGTGTGCAGTGTGAACGTGACTATTCTAATAATACATGAGAGAACACAGCTCGTTTCTCTGTAGCTCAGAGAACACCAGGTAAGATAACATACTATCTTATGGGCTGTGCTAAAAAAAATTATGTGAAAGTTTTGACCACCAAGACATTCCTAGAGTAGTCTTTAATGGTATTCATTCATAGTTCATCATAACTGCTGCTGTCAGACAAACATCCTACAGTACATAGAAAATAACAACAAGCTTCCGACACCTCGAAGTGCGCCTGATCCCCACTACCAAATCACATGGAGACTGAACGAAGGCCACATTACATATTTGATGCTCTCTCTCCTACCTATTGCCAGCTAACATGCAGTAGAATAATAACATATTAGGACACATTACATATTTGATGCCATCTCTCCTACCTATTGCCATCTCACATAGAAT
The DNA here is from genome assembly GCF_034236695.1 of Oncorhynchus nerka. Taxonomy (NCBI): domain Eukaryota; kingdom Metazoa; phylum Chordata; class Actinopteri; order Salmoniformes; family Salmonidae; genus Oncorhynchus; species Oncorhynchus nerka. Next base: position 34,193,317 of record NC_088396.1, on the reverse strand, counting down.
CATGAGATCAGGACTCCATAGAAGAGAGAACAAATACAAAAATACAGTATATCGAGAGGCAAGTTGTTCTTGGCCAGAGAATCAATTAACGTTATCCTACCATTCTATGTATGCCATTAGTTATCCTACCATTCTATGTGTGCCATTAGTTATTCTACCATTCTATGCATGCCATTAGTTATCCTACCATTCTATGTATGCCATTAGTTAGTTATCCTACCATTCTATGTATGCCATTAGTTAGTTATCCTACCATTCTGTGTGCCATTAGTTATTCTACCATTCTATGTGTGCCATTAGTTATTCTACCATTCTATGTATGCCATTAGTTATTCTACCATTCTATGTATGCCATTAGTTATTCTACCATTCTATGTATGCCATTAGTTATCCTACCATTCTATGTGCCATTAGTTAGTTATCCTACCATTCTATGTATGCCATTAGTTATTCTACCATTCTGTGTGCCATTAGTTATTCTACCATTCTATGTGCCATTAGTTATCCTACCATTCTATGTATGCCATTAGTTAGTTATCCTACCATTCTATGTATGCCATTAGTTATTCTACCATTCTGTGTGCCATTAGTTATCCTACCATTCTATGTATGCCATTAGTTATTCTACCATTCTATGTTTGCCGTTAGTTAGTTATTCTACCATTCTGTGTGCCATTAGTTATTCTACCATTCTATGTGTGCCATTAGTTATTCTACCATTCTATGTATGCCATTAGTTATCCTACCATTCTATGTATGCCATTAGTTAGTTATTCTACCATTCTATGTGTGCCATTAGTTATCCTACCATTCTATGTATGCCATTAGTTATTCTACCATTCTATGTATGCCATTAGTTATCCTACCATTCTATGTATGCCATTAGTTAGTTATTCTACCATTCTATGTGTGCCATTAGTTATCCTACCATTCTATGTATGCCATTAGTTATTCTACCATTCTATGTGCCATTAGTTATCCTACCATTCTATGTATGCCATTAGTTAGTTATTCTACCATTCTATGTGTGCCATTAGTTATTCTACCATTCTATGTATGCCATTAGTTATCCTACCATTCTATGTATGCCATTAGTTAGTTATTCTACCATTCTATGTATGCCATTAGTTATCCTTATTCTTAGTTATTCTACATTCTATGTGTGCCATTAGTTATCCTACCATTCTATGTATGCCATTAGTTAGTTATTCTACCATTCTATGTATGCCATTATCCTACCATTCTATGTTATTAGTTATTCTACCATTCTATGTATGCCATTAGTTATTATTCTACCATTCTATGTATGCCATTAGTTATTATCCTACCATTCTATGTATGCCATTAGTTATTCTACCATTCTATTAGTTATTCTACCATTAGTTAGTTATCCTACCATTCTATGTATGCCATTAGTTAGTTATCCTACCATTCTATGTATGCCATTAGTTATTCTACCATTCTATGTGCCATTATTATCCTACCATTCTATGTATGCCATTAGTTATTCTACCATTCTATGTTTGCTATTAGTTAGTTATTCTACCATTCTGTGTGCCATTAGTTATTCTACCATTCTATGTATGCCATTAGTTAGTTATTCTACCATTCTATGTGTGCCATTAGTTATTCTACCATTCTATGTATGCCATTAGTTAGTTATTCTACCATTCTACCATTCTACCATTCTATGTATGCCATTAGTTATTCTACCATTCTATGTTATTCTACCATTCTATGTATGCCATTAGTTATCCTACCATTCTATGTATGCCATTAGTTAGTTATTCTACCATTCTATGTGTGCCATTAGTTATCCTACCATTCTATGTATGCCATTAGTTATTCTACCATTCTATGTATGCCATTAGTTAGTTATCCTACCATTCTATGTATGCCATTAGTTATTCTACCATTCTGTGTGCCATTAGTTATCCTACCATTCTATGTATGCCATTAGTTAGTTATCCTACCATTCTATGTATGCCGTTAGTTAGTTATTCTACCATTCTGTGTGCCATTAGTTATTCTACCATTCTATGTTATTAGTTATCCTACCATTCTATGTATGCCATTAGTTAGTTATTCTACCATTCTATGTGTGCCATTAGTTATTATCCTACCATTCTATGTATGCCATTAGTTAGTTATTCTACCATTCTATGTATGCCATTAGTTATCCTACCATTCTATGTATGCCATTAGTTATTATTCTACCATTCTATGTATGCCATTATTAGTTATCCTACCATTCTATGTATGCCATTAGTTATTCTACCATTCTATGTATGCCATTAGTTAGTTATTCTACCATTCTATGTATGCCATTAGTTATCCTACCATTCTATGTATGCCATTAGTTAGTTATTCTACCATTCTATGTGTGCCATTAGTTATCCTACCATTCTATGTATGCCATTAGTTATTCTACCATTCTATGTATGCCATTAGTTATCCTACCATTCTATGTATGCCATTAGTTATTCTACCATTCTATGTATGCCATTAGTTATCCTACCATTCTATGTATGCCATTAGTTAGTTATTCTACCATTCTATGTGTGCCATTAGTTATCCTACCATTCTATGTTTCTATGTATTAGTTATTCTACCATTCTATGTGTGCCATTAGTTATCCTACCATTCTATGTATGCCATTAGTTAGTTATCCTACCATTCTATGTATGCCGTTAGTTAGTTATTCTACCATTCTGTGTGCCATTAGTTATTCTACCATTCTATGTGTGCCATTAGTTATTCTACCATTCCATGTATGCCATTAGTTATCCTACCATTCTATGTATGCCATTAGTTAGTTATTCCAATTCTACCATTCTGTGTGCCATTAGTTATCCTACCATTATTATTAGTTATTCTACCATTATGTATGCCATTAGTTATTCTACCATTCTATGTATGCCATTAGTTAGTTATTCTACCATTCTATGTATGCCATTAGTTATCCTACCATGCTATGTATGCCATTAGTTAGTTATTCTACCATTCTATGTATGCCATTAGTTAGTTATTCTACCATTCTATTCTACCATTCTGTATGCCATTAGTTAGTTATTAGTTATCCTACCATTCTATGTATGCCATTCTACCATTCTATGTGCCATTAGTTATCCTACCATTCTATGTATGCCATTAGTTAGTTATTCTACCATTCTATGTGTGCCATTAGTTATTCTACCATTCTATGTATGCCATTAGTTAGTTATTCTACCATTCTATGTGTGCCATTAGTTATCCTACCATTCTATGTATGCCATTAGTTAGTTATTCTACCATTCTATGTGTGCCATTAGTTATTCTACCATTCTATGTATGCCATTAGTTAGTTATTCTACCATTCTATGTATGCCATTAGTTAGTTATTCTACCATTCTATGTATGCCATTAGTTAGTTATTCTACCATTCTATGTATGCCATTAGTTAGTTATTCTACCATTCTATGTGTGCCATTAGTTAGTTATTCTACCATTCTATGTATGCCATTAGTTAGTTATCCTACCATTCTATGTATGCCATTAGTTAGTTATCCTACCATTCTATGTATGCCATTAGTTAGTTATCCTACCATTCTGTGTGCCATTAGTTAGTTATCCTACCATTCTATGTATGCCATTAGTTAGTTATCCTACCATTCTGTGTGCCATTAGTTAGTTATCCTACCATTCTATGTATGCCATTAGTTAGTTATTCTACCATTCTATGTGTGCCATTAGTTATCCTACCATTCTATGTATGCCATTAGTTAGTTATTCTACCATTCTATGTATGCCATTAGTTATCCTACCATTCTATGTATGCCATTAGTTAGTTATTCTACCATTCTATGTATGCCATTAGTTATTCTACCATTCTATGTATGCCATTAGTTAGTTATTCTACCATTCTATGTGTGCCATTAGTTATTCTACCATTCTATGTATGCCATTAGTTAGTTATTCTACCATTCTATGTATGCCATTAGTTATTCTACCATTCTATGTATGCCATTAGTTATCCTACCATTCTATGTATGCCATTAGTTATCCTACCATTCTATGTATGCCATTAGTTAGTTATTCTACCATTCTATGTATGCCATTAGTTATCCTACCATTCTATGTATGCCATTAGTTAGTTATTCTACCATTCTATGTATGCCATTAGTTAGTTATTCTACCATTCTATGTGTGCCATTAGTTATCCTACCATTCTGTGTGCCATTAGTTAGTTATTCTACCATTCTATGTATGCCATTAGTTATCCTACCATTCTATGTATGCCATTAGTTAGTTATTCTACCATTCTATGTGTGCCATTAGTTATCCTACCATTCTATGTATGCCATTAGTTAGTTATTCTACCATTCTATGTGTGCCATTAGTTATTCTACCATTCTATGTATGCCATTAGTTAGTTATTCTACCATTCTATGTGTGCCATTAGTTATCCTACCATTCTATGTATGCCATGAGTTAGTTATTCTACCATTCTATATGTGCCATTAGTTATTCTACCATTCTATGTATGCCATTAGTTAGTTATTCTACCATTCTATGTGTGCCATTAGTTAGTTATTCTACCATTCTATGTATGCCATTAGTTAGTTATTCTACCATTCTATGTATGCCATTAGTTAGTTATTATACCATTCTATGTATGCCATTAGTTAGTTATCCTACCATTCTATGTGTGCCATTAGTTATTCTACCATTCTATGTATGCCATTAGTTAGTTATCCTACCATTCTATGTATGCCATTAGTTAGTTATCCTACCATTCTGTGTGCCATTAGTTAGTTATCCTACCATTCTATGTATGCCATTAGTTAGTTATTATACCATTCTATGTATGCCATTAGTTAGTTATCCTACCATTCTATGTATGCCATTAGTTATCCTACCATTCTATGTATGCCATTAGTTAGTTATCCTACCATTCTATGTATGCCATTAGTTAGTTATCCTACCATTCTGTGTGCCATTAGTTAGTTATCCTACCATTCTATGTATGCCATTAGTTAGTTATCCTACCATTCTGTGTGCCATTAGTTAGTTATCCTACCATTCTATGTATGCCATTAGTTAGTTATTCTACCATTCTATGTATGCCATTAGTTAGTTATCCTACCATTCTATGTATGCCATTAGTTAGTTATTCTACCATTCTATGTATGCCATTAGTTATCCTACCATTCTATGTATGCCATTAGTTAGTTATTCTACCATTCTATGTATGCCATTAGTTAGTTATTCTACCATTCTATGTATGCCATTAGTTAGTTATTCTACCATTCTATGTATGCCATTAGTTATTCTACCATTCTATGTATGCCATTAGTTAGTTATTCTACCATTCTATGTGTGCCATTAGTTATTCTACCATTCTATGTATGTCATTAGTTAGTTATTCTATTCTATGTATGCCATTATGTTGCCATTATTATTATTCTACCATTCTATGTATGCCATTAGTTATTATTCTACCATTCTATGTATGCCATTAGTTATCCTACCATTCTATGTATGCCATTAGTTAGTTATTCTACCATTATATGTGTGCCATTAGTTAGTTATTCTGCCATTCTATGTATGCCATTAGTTAGTTATCCTACCATTCTATGTGTGCCATTAGTTATTCTACCATTCTATGTATGCCATTAGTTATCCTACCATTCTATGTATGCCATTAGTTAGTTATCCTACCATTCTATGTATGCCATTAGTTAGTTATCCCACCATTCTGTGTGCCATTAGTTAGTTATCCTACCATTCTATGTATGCCATTAGTTAGTTATCCTACCATTCTATGTATGCCATTAGTTAGTTATCCTACCATTCTGTGTGCCATTAGTTAGTTATTCTACCATTCTATGTGTGCCATTAGTTATCCTACCATTCTATGTATGCCATTAGTTAGTTGTTCTACCATTCTATGTGTGCCATTAGTTATTCTACCATTCTATGTATGCCATTAGTTAGTTATTCTACCATTCTATGTATGCCATTAGTTATTCTACCATTCTATGTATGCAATTAGTTATCCTACCATTCTATCTATGCCATTAGTTATCCTACCATTCTATGTATGCCATTAGTTAGTTATTCTACCATTCTATGTGTGCCATTAGTTATCCTACCATTCTATGTATGCCATTAGTTAGTTATTCTACCATTCTATGTGTGCCATTAGTTATTCTACCATTCTATGTATGCCATTAGTTAGTTATTCTACCATTCTATGTATGCCATTAGTTATTCTACCATTCTATGTATGCCATTAGTTATCCTACCATTCTATGTATGCCAGTAGTTAGTTATCCTACCATTCTATGTATGCCATTAGTTAGTTATCCTACCATTCTGTGTGCCATTAGTTAGTTATCCTACCATTCTATGTATGCCATTAGTTAGTTATCCTACCATTCTGTGTGCCATTAGTTAGTTATCCTACCATTTTGTGTGCCATTAGTTATTCTACCATTCTATGTATGCCATTAGTTATCCTACCATTCTATGTATGCCATTAGTTAGTTATCCTACCATTCTATGTATGCCATTCGTTAGTTACGCTACCATTCTATGTATACAATTAGTTATCTTACCATTCTATCTATGCCATTAGTTAGTTATGCTACCATTCTATGTATACAATTAGTTATCCTACCATTCATGTTAGCTTTTATTTGAAGAGCTCACAGGAACTGTCTAGTCTGGAGAGAGAGAGAGAAAAGGAGGTGGAGAAAGAGAGCACAAAGAGAGAGAGCGTGTTGTGTTGCATGTGCTTTCGTGAGGATGTACAAAAGGTCTGAGCCATATGCCCCCTCTCTGTTCTCTGTCCCTCCATCTATCCAACCCCCCTCTCTCTCATTCTCTCTCTCTATTGCGCACACACACACACACACACACACACACACACACACACACACACACACACACACACACACACACACACACACACACACACACACACACACACACACACACACACACACACACACACACACACACACACTCACAGTAGTGGTGTCATAATGTTGTTTACCCACACGACCAGAGCCAGCAACCACCAAGCCATCCAATCCAGTAAGACTTTACAAGGCTGCATCCACTCCAAAATGGCACTCTATTGACAGTGCTACATAGTGCTCTACTTTTGAACAGGGCCCTTAGAGCTAGGGAATCAAATAAAATAAAATGAAAAACAATGAAAATAAAAAAGGAAATATTTACTACACAACCAACATAAGATAAAAAACAAAAGAATGACACAAACTGAACGACTAAAAAGCACCCTAAGGAAAAGGAATAGGGTGCCATTTGGGACGCAGTCTTTACAGGTTATTACAGCCAGGCCAGGTGGATAACAGCCAGTTAGAGGCCACCACCTCTCCTTCCTTTAACTAATAAGAAGGCTTTTAATATCAGGATAAGAGCCAAGGCTTGATGCTGCCCACCCACACCATCCACACACATACAGTATACATCTTGTTACAATTACTGTAAGCAGCAGCAGCACCTGAGAATCATTTAAGCCTCCAGATCAGTGTACCTATAGTCATTACTCTGACCACTTCATGGCTATGGTAGTGTTATAAGGAGACACAAAGACAAAGGGAATAAAACATCTAAAGTAGGCGGTAATAACATTGTACATGTGATGTGTTATTGACAATATTGTGTATGGTGCTATATTGTTATTGTGTATGGTTCCATACTGTAATTGTGTATGCTAATTGTGTATGTGATCCTTGTTGTGTATTGTGCTTATTGTATTCCTTCCAACTGTGCATTTTCAACCCTACACAAAACAACACAACTAAACACAATGCACCATACTACACCCCACCAACCCAACAAAACAACTTGAGAAAAATAACTTTAACTGTCATTCAGTGACTGTTAATTAAATTCCAGTGATAAGCAGACAGAGAAAGCTGCAGGGCTAAAGCAGGGACAGCCAGGCTGTCACTGTCCAATTCATTTCAATTACACGTTCCTGTCATCTCCTGTTCACCTCCTCAATGCAAATCATTCTGGTATACCAATAAACTGCACAACCTCAACATGTTACTGCTGAGGCAAATATTTATATTAACCTTTATTTATACAGGTCAGTCTTATGGAGATCAAATCTATGTCAAAACGTAATGAAATAAAACAGGTAGAATATAGAGTACTCTAGTGTAGAGTAGAAACAGTATGTAATCATAAATAATCCTTTAGCATGTCGCTACGCCACTCAGCGTCAGAGTTTTGCATGCCTGACTGACAGAGGATGATGTACAGGAGGAATTGAGGCCAGTCTCTCTCTCTCTCTCTCTCTCTCTCTTCTCTCTCTCTCTCTCTCTCTCTCTCTCTCTCTCTCTCTCTCTCTCTCTCTCTCTCTAATACTACCAATTACCTACCAGGACCAGTGATGACAGTAATAACATGTTGTCAGACTTAGTGTCAGAACCCACGAGCCCACTTGTCCTGTTACAGGATGCATTTGACAATATGATGAATGGGAAACAAAATGCACACTCTAATTCAATAATTGCGGTCTGGCACCTCTCTCACCAAGTGCACATCAGAGGAGGCTGGTGGTAGGAGCTAGAGGACATGCTCATTGTAATGGCTGGAATGGAATTCCTGGAAACTGAGTCAAACGGGGTTTCTATATCTTTGATGTGTTTGATGCCGTTCCATTTATTCCATCCAGCCATTACAATGTGCCTGTCCTCCTATATCTCATCCCACCAGCCCCCACTGGTGCACATGAACAATCAACATTTACAGTGCCTTGCAAAAGTATTCACCCCCCTTGGCGTTTTTCCTATTTTTGTAGCATTACAACCTGTAATTTAAATTGATTTTTAATTTGATTTCATGTAATGGACATACACAAAATAGTCCAAATAGATTAAATAAAATAAAAAACTTGTTTCAAAAAATTCTAAAAAATTTTAAACGGAAAAGTGGTGCGTGCATATGTTTTCACCCCCTTTGCTATGAAGCACCTAAATAAGATTTGGTGCAACCAATAACCTTCAGAAGTCACATAATTAGTTAAATAAAGTCCACCTGTGTGCAATCTAAGTGTCACATGATCTCTCACATGATCTCAGCATATTGAGATCTGTTCTGAAAGGCCCCAGAGTCTGCAACACCACTAAGCAAGTGGCACCACCAAGAGAGCGGCACTATGAATACCAAGGAGCTCTCCGAACAGGTCAGGGACAAAGTTGTGGAGAAGTACAGATCAGGGTTGGGTTGTAAAGAAATATCCAAAACTTTGAACATCCCACGGAGCACCGTTAAATCCGTTATTAAAAAATGGAAAGAATATGGCACCACAACAAACCTACCATGAGAGGGCCATCCACCAAAACTCACATACCAGGAAAGGAGGGAATTAATCAGAGAGGCAACAAAGAGACCAAAGATAACCCTGAAGGAGCTGCAACGCTCCACAGCAGAGATTGGTGTATCTGTCCATAGGACCACTTTAAGCCATACACTCCACAGAGCTGAGCTTTACCGAAGAGTGGTCAGAAAAAAATAAGCAAACATGTTTGGTGTTCGCCAAAAGGCATGTGGGAAACTCCCCAAACATATTGAAGAAAGTACTCTGGTCAGATGAGACTAAAACTGAGCTTTTTGGCCATCAAGGAAAACACTATGTCTGGTGCAAACCCAACACCTCCCATTACCCCGAGAACATCATCCCCACAGTCAAGCATGGTGGTGGCAGCATCATGCTGTGGGGATGTTTTTTATCGACAGGGACTGGAATACTGGTCAGAATTGAAGGAATGATGGATGGAGCTAAATACAGGGAAATTCTTGAGGGAAACCTGTTTCAGTCTTCCAGAGATTTGAGACTGGGACGGAGGTTCACCTTCCAGCAGGACAATGACCCTAAGCATACTGCTAAAGCAACACTCGAGTGGTTTAAGGACAAACATTTAAATGTCTTGGAACGGCCTAGTCAAAGCCCAGACCTCTGTGGTATGACTTAAAGATTGCAGTACACCAGCGGAACCCATCCAACTTGAAGGAGCTGAAGCAGTATTGCCTTGAAAAATCCCAGTGGCTGGATGTGCCAAGCTTATAGAGACATACCCAAGAGACTTGCAGCTGTAATTGCTGCAAAAGGTGGTTCTACAGTGTATTGAATTTGGGGGGTGGGGGGTGAATAGTTTCTGTTTCAAGTTTTCTGTTTTTTGTCTTATTTCATGTTTGTTTCACAATAAAAAAATATTTTGCATCTTCAAAGTGGTAGGCATGTTGTGTAAATTAAATGATACAAACCCCCCCAAAATCCATTTTAAAACCAGGTTGTAAGGCAGCAAAATATTCAAGGCCCAGGGGGGGTGAATATTTCGCAAGCCACTGTACAAGGTAAGAATATATGTTGCTCAGACAAAGGTTATCACCATAGAATTCTAATTACATGGTTATCACAGACTGAAAGCTTAGCTAATAAAAACACTGACATTGCATTTGACTGAAGTTTGCAGACTCCTTTTTCACTATAACATTACTTAATAAACATAAATATTATGTTGCAGTCATTCTTACAGTAGCCTACATTTTCTGTTTCAAGGGTTTTTATATTGAGAGCAGCTGCAGAGAAAAACAAAGACAGATCAATTCACATCTGTTGGTTTTGTATTCCTGCATGTACCGTGAGTTTCTGACACCTGCAGAGTATTGTGTTGTCTTCACAGGTTTATTGATTCAGAGTACACAGTAGTACAGTGACTACAGAACAGAACAGTGATGCTGCAACAATGCAGATATCAGACCTCATACTGTATGTTCCGACACCATACTCCATTCTCCTCAACAAAAGATTCACAGCATGAAAAATACATCTACACTAAACAAAATTCTAACTGCAACCTGCAACAATTTCAAAGATGTTACTGAGTTACCGTTCATATAAAGAAATCAGTCAATTGAATTAGGTACTAATCTATTGATTTCACATGACTGAAATACAGATATGCATCTGTTGGTCACAGATACCTTTGAAAAAAAGTAGGGGCGTGGATCAGAAAACCAGCCAGTATCTGGCGTGACCAGCATTTGCCTCATGCAGCAGCTCCTCCGAGTGGATCAGGCTGTTGATTGTGGCCTGTGGAATGTTGTCCCCCCTCTTCAATGGTTGTGCGAAGTTGGATATTGGCAAAAACCGAAACACGCTGTCGTACGTCGATCCAGAGCATCCCAAACAGGCTCAATGGGTGACATGTCTGGTGAGTATGAAGGCCATGGCAGAACTGGGACATTTTCAGCTTCCAGGAATGTGTATTATCATGCTGAAAGTTGAGGTGATGGCAGTGAATGAATGGTATGACAATGGGAACTCATCCTGGTATCTTTGTGCATTCAAATTGCCATCAATAAAATGAATTGTGTTTGTTGTCCGTAGATTATGCCTGTCCATACTGGTGGGACGCTGCTATAGACCACCAAGTGCTAACAGTCAGTATCTGGATAACATGTGTGAAATGCTTGATAATGTATGTGATATCAAAAGAGAGGTATACTTTCTGGGTGATTTAAATATTGACTGTTTTCCATCAGGCTGCCCACTCAAGAGAAAGCTTCAAACTGTAACTAGTACCTGCAACCTGGTTCAGGATATGAATCAAACTACAAGGGTAGTTACAAACAGTACATGAATGAAATCATGAACATGTATTGATCATATCTTTACTAATGCTGCAGAATAAATTCTCTATCAACAATGACAAGCCACTGGGGTCTGGCAATGTGGATGGAAAATTACTGAGGATAATAGGGGACGGTATTACCACTCCTATTTGCCATATCTTTCATTTAAGCCTACTAGAAAGCGTGTGCCCTCAGGCCTGGAGGGATGCAAAAGTTATTCCCCTATGATAGTAAAGCCCCCTTAACTGACTCAAATAGCCGACTGTTACCAATCATGAGTAAACTTTTGGAAAAAATTGTGTTTGACTAGATACAATGCTATTTTACAGTAAACAAACTGACAACAGACTTTCAGCACGCTTATAGGGAAGAACATTCAACAAGCACAGCACTTATACAAAATGACTTATGAATGGCTGAGAGAAATTGGTGATAAAAAGATTGTGGGGGCTGTTTTGTTAGACTTAAGTGCAGCTTTTGACATATCGATCATAGTCTGTTGCTGCAAAAACGTATGTGTTATGGCTTTACACCCCTGCTATATTGTGGATAAAGTCTAACAGAACACAGAGGGTGTTCTTCTTCCAACACAATCCAGGTAGAAACAGGAATTCCCCAGGGCAGCTGTCTAGGCCCCTTACCTTTTTTCAATCTTTACTAATGTAATTTGAGTAAAGCCAGTGTGTCTATATATGCAGATGACTCAACACTATACACGTCAGCTACCACAGCGACTGAAATGACAGCAAAACTTAACAAAGAGCTGCAGTTAGTTTCAGAATTGGTGACAAGGAATAAGTTAGTCCTAAATATTTCAAAAACTAAAAGCATTGTACTTGAGACAAATCATTCACTAAACCCTAAACCTCAACTAAGGTTCTCTCTTGTAATGAATAATGTGTAAATTCAGCAAGTTGAGGAGACTAAACTACTTTGAGTAACCCTGGATTGTAAACTGTCACATTCAAAACATATTGATACAACAGTACCTAGGATGGGGAGAAGTCTGTCTATAATAAAGTGTTGCTCTGCATTCTTAACAGCACTATTAACAAGGCAGGTCCTACAGGCCCAAGTTTTGTCGCACCTGGACTGTTCAGTCGTGTGGTTAAGTGCCACAAAGAGGGACTTTAAAAAATTGCAATTGGCTCAGAACAGGATAGCACGGCTGGACCTTGGATGTACACAGAGAGGTAACATTAATAATATGCCTGTAAATCTCTCCTGGCTCAAAGTGGAGGAGAGATTGACTTCATCACTACTTGTATTTGTGAGAGGTATTGACATGTTGAATGCACTGAGCTGTCTGTTTGAACTATTGGCACACAGCACAGACACCCATGCATACCCCACAAGACATGCCACCAGAGGTCTCCACACAGTCCCTAAGTCCAGAACAGACTATGGGAGGCACACAGTACAACATAGAGCCATTCCACATCAAGTCTATTCCACATCAAGTAACTCATGCCAGCAGTAAAAATAGATTTAAAAAACAGATAAAAATACACCTTATGGAACAGCGGGGACTGTGAAGAAACACAAACATAGACACATGCATACAAACACACAATAACATACGCACTATACACACATGTACACATGGATTTTGTGTTATAGATATGTGGTAGTAGAATAGAGGCCTGAGGGCACACATGCAATATAATGTGAAATCTGTTATGAATGTATTGTGTAGTTTTTAAAATGTATAAATAGCTGCCTTGGCAGCAGCTAATGGGGATCCGTAATAAATAGATATAGAAATACCATAACCCCAATGCCACCATGGGGCACTCTGTTCACAACGTTGATATCAGAAAACTTCTCACCCACACGACGCCATACTGCCCAGTACATTTTACATTTACATTTAAGTCATTTAGCAGACGCTCTTATCCAGAGCGACTTACAGTACAGTTGAAACCGATATTCATCCGTAAAGAGCACTCTTCTCCAGCGTGCCAGTGGTTATTTCCACCCGGCACTGCCAGAAGAGGACTAACCACCCCTCATAGCCTGATTCCTCTCTAAGTTTCTTCCTAGGTTTTGGCCTTTCTAGGGAGTTTTTCCGAGCCACCGTGCTTCTACACCTGCATTGTTTGCTGTTTGGGGTTTTAGGCTGGGTTTCTGTACAGCACTTTGATATATCAGCTGATGTAAGAAGGTCTATATAAATACATTTGATTTGATTTGATCAAAGGTGACGTTGGTTATGAATCCGACCTGCATTCCGATCAAGACCCTGGTGAGGAGAACGAGCAGACAGATGAGCTTCCCTGAGACGATTGCTCCTAGTTCTTCAGGTGTGCAAACCAATAGCTTCATTAGCTGTCTGGGTGGCTGGTCTCAGACGATCCCGCAGGTGAAGAAGCCGAATTTGGAGGTCCTGGGCTGGTGTGGTTACACGTGGTCTGTGGATGTGAGGCGGGTTGGATGTACTGCCAAATTCTTTAAAACGACGTTGGAGGCGTCTTATAGTAGAGAAATTAGCATTTAATTATCTTGCAACAACTCTGTTGGACATTCCTGCAGTCAGCATGCCAAATGTACATTCCCTCAAAACTTCCGACATCTGTGGCATTGTGTGACAAAACTACACATTTGAGAGTGGCCGTTTATTGTTCCCAAGACAAGGGGCACCTGTCTAATGATCATAATGTTTAATCAGCTCCTTGATATGCCACACCTGTCAGGTGGATGGATTATCTTGGCGAAGGAGAAATGCTCACTAACAGCGAAGTAAACAAATTTGTGCACAACATTTTAGAGAAATAAGCTTTTTATGCGTATGTAAGATTTCTGGGATCTTTTATTTCACCTCATGAAACATGTGACCAACATTTTACATGTTGCGTAGTACTCTACACCTGATCCAAGATCTGTTTTTGCTGTCTTGTTAACTCTTAATGGTCATTGTCATGTTTCAATGCGGCCTCCAGTCTCATTTCACCTCATTTACAGTATCACGTGATTTACTTTCACTTTCACATGTGGGCAGGTGTACGTTGCAAAAGTGGGCGTGTACATGTGCTGGCTTATACTAGTTCTGTCAACAGCACACATACATCACCGTTTGAAAAATGAGATACACACACGTCTCTGCAGAGAAATCAGCTTTGTGTCTGACTACATCCCCGATGCAGATTCACTTCCCTTGGAAGATCTGGAGAGAGAATTCAAACGTCTCTACTTCACAGAAGAAGTATTTGAACGTAAACCTTTTATTTTTTATTTAAAAAAATGGACATGCCGGGAGATGAGTTTGGATTGGTCTGCCATGTAGCATGCTTCTGTCTATAACATGAGCTGGTCAGAATGTGTTGATAGTCCTTTCTACCGCGTAGTTTTTTGAAGATATGCAGTGCATTCGGAAAGTATTTAGACCCCTTCTCTTTTTCCACATTTTGTTACAGCCTTATTCTAAAATGGATTCAATATTTTTTCCCCCTCATCAATCTACACACAATATCCCATAATGACAAAGCGAAAACAAGCTAAGTATCCAAAACAGTTTTTAGATGACCAGGGCAAAACATTTATGCAAAGGAAAATTATTAGTCATTACAACAGCAAGGGTGAGCTAGTCTACCGTTCTTGTCCATCCTCAGCATCTGTGATGGTTTCTTTCATCCATATGAAAAGTACTCTCCGATCCTTCACTAACATTAGAGTATAAGGATTTGTCTACTTCTGTCAGCCTTGACGTTTTCTGCATGTTGGTCTCCACTATTCCTGCAGTTTAGAAGATCACTTTGGTAAAATGGGCACGGCACAGGTGACTACTTTTGAAAAGGTGCGACTCTCCCAGCAAATTCCAACCATCTTCGCCGGCATTCTGGACTTGTTGGAAAGATAAAGAAAAAGTTGGCTTGGGTGTCTTGCATCCGGTTTGGCTGTACTGTGAATTTGCTACTGGATTACTGATAACGGTAGGCAACTCTACATCCAGGTAGCCTAACCTACAGGGGTTGGGTTATGGTCAATGACATAATGTCTTCCAGTTGTGGAAGTTCGGTCTGGGTGAGATTGAGAATGCACAGAAAGATTTTAAAAAATACACATTTTGCTCAAAACATTTTTTTTGCAATTTAGTGTGTGTACTTTAGTGTATTTATACTTGGGATATCGCTTTTCAACTCCTTGATGGAGTTGACAAGATAGCACAAACAGATCTAGGAGCAGGCTACTGCATGCAGCACTTGATACAGTTCCTGCAATTAAGCATTCATGTTAAAGAGCTAGTATTATTTTTTTTCACCTTTATTTAACCAGGTAAGCCAGTTGAGAACAAGTTCTCATTTACAACTGCGACCTGGCCAAGATAAAGCAAAGCAGTGCGACACAAACAACAACACAGAGTTAGACATGGAATAAACAAGCTTTTATTCAATAACACAATAGAAAAAAAGAAAGTCTATATACAGTGTGTGCAATGGCATGAGGAGGTAGGCAATAAATAGGCCATAGTAGCGAGATAATTACAATTTAGCAGATGAACACTGGAGTGATAAATGAGCAGATGATGATCTGCAAGTAGAGATAATGGTGTGCAGTATCAGAAAAGTAAATAAAAACAATATGTGGATGAGGTAGGTGGGCTATTTACAGATGGACTATGTACAGCTGCAGCGATCGGTTAGCTGCTCAGATAGCTGATGTTTAAAGATAGTGAGGGAAATATAAGTCTCCAGCTTCAGCGATTTTTGCAATTCATTCCAGTCACTAGCAGCAGAGAACTGGAAGGAAAGGCAGCCAAAGTGTTGGCTTTGGGGATGACCAGTAAGATATACCTGCTGGAGCGCGTGCTATGGGTGGGTGTTGTTATCGTGACCAGTGAGCTGAGATAAGGCGGAACTTTACCTAGCATAGACTTGTAGATGACCTGGAGCCACTGGGTCTGGCGACGATATGTAGCGAGGGCCAGCCGACTAGAGCATACAGGTCGCAGTGGTTGGTGGTATAAGGGGCTTTGGTAACAAATGGATGGCACTGCGATAGACTGCATCCAGTTTGCTGAGTAGAGTATTGGAAGCTATTTTGTAGATGACATCGCCGAAGTCGAGGATCGGTAGGATAGTCAGTTTTACTAGGGTAAGTTTGGCGCTGTGAGTGAAGGAGGCTTTGTTGCGAAATAGAAAGGCGATTCTAGATATGATTTTGTATTGGAGATGTTTAATATGAGTCTGTAAGGAGAGTTTACAGTCTAGCCAGACACCTAGGTATTTGTAGTTGTCCACATATTCTTGGTCAGAACCGTCCAGGGTAGTGATGCTAGTCGTGCAGGCAGCGAATGGTTGGAAAGCATGCATTTAGTTTTACTAGCGTTTAAGAGCAGTTGGAGGCCATGGAAGGAGTGTTGTATGGCATTGAAGCTCGTTTGGAGGTCCAAAGAAGGGCCAGATGCATACAGAATGGTGTCGTCTGCGTAGGGGTGGATCAGGGAATCACCCGCTGCAAGAACAACATTATTGATATATATAGAGAAAAGAGTCGGCCCGAGAATTGATCCCTGTAGTACCCCCATAGAGACTGCCAGAGGTCCGGACAACAGGCCCTCCGATTTGACACACTGAACTCTGTCTGCGAAGTAGTTGGTGAACCAGGTGAGGCAGTCACTTGAGAAACCAAGGCTATTGAGTCTGCCGATAAGAATATGGTGATTGACAGAGTCGAAAGCCTTGGCCAGGTCGATGAAGACGGCTGCACAGTACTGTCTTTTATCGATGGTGGTTATGATATCATTTAGTACCTTGAGCATGGCTGAGGTGCAGAAGGTACGGTGGGATTCGAAATGGGGTCAGTGATCTGTTTTTTAACTTGGGTTTTGAAGACTTTAGCGAGGCAGGGCATATATTGGTCTATAACAGTTTTGGTCTAGAGTGTTACCCCCTTTGAAAAGGGGGATGACCGCGGCAGCTTTCCAATCTTTAGGGATCTCGGACGATACGTAAGAGAGGTTGAACAGACTGGCAATAGGGTTTGCAACAATGGCGGCGGATAGTTTTAGAAAGAGAGGGTCCAGATTGTCTAGCCCAGCTGATTTGTACGTTTGTGCAGCTCTTTCAGAACATCTGGTATCTGGATCTGGGTGAAGGAGAAGCTGGGGAGGCTCGGGCAAGTATCTGCGGGGGGGGGGCGTAGCTGTTGGCCGGGGCTGGTGTAGCCAAGAGGAAAGCATGGTCAGCCGTAGAGAAATGCTTATTGAAATGTTCGATTATCATGGATTTATCGGTGGTGACCGTGTTACCTAGCCTCAGTGCAGTGGGCAGCTGGGAGGAGGTGCTCTTGTTCTCCATGGACTTTACAGTGTCACAAAACCTTTTGGAGATCAAGGATGCAAATTTCTGTTTGAAAAAGCTAGCCTTTGCTTTCCTGACTGTCTACGTGTATTGGTTCCTGACTTCTCTGAACAGTTGCATATCGCGGGGACTCTTCGATGCTATTGCAGTCTGCCACAGGATGTTTTTGTGCTGGTCAAGGGCAGTAAAGTCTGGAGTGAACCAAGGGCTATATCTGTTCTTAGTTCTACATTTTTGAAAGGGGCAAGCTTATTTATGATTGTGAGGAAATTACTTTTAAAGAACGACCAGGCATCCTCGACTGACGGGATGAGGTCAATATCCTTCCAGGATACCCGGGCCAGGTGTGTTTTAAGGAGCGTTTGACACACCAACACCTCTGGTCTCTCTGACTTAATTTATTGAGGAAATGTACTTACTATGACTGTGATATGTGCCTGTTCTATTTTAAGTTGAATGCACTAACTGTAAGTCACTCTAGAGCGTCTGCTAAATGACTAAAATGTAAATGTAAAAACTGTAATTTTGCAATGAGTATATTCTTCAAAATATCTTTAAAAATAAATGTCCCCCGATGAACTTTTGGACAATATTTAATTTTGGTGTCATCATTACAGTCACAGTGTATATAATCAACATCACTCTCACCAACATGAACTCATCAACTTAGTGCACTACCACTTAATAGTCAACGACAGCAGTAGAGACACAATGTCTGGTTTAGATGTGTCTTTGCCTCAGCCAATGGAATCACACTGGACTCAGCTGAGCTAAGCTGGAGCAGACCTGGGTTCAAATACTATTTGAAATCGTTCAAATCTTTCAAATACTATTGAGCATTTTCCCTAGCCTTGACTGGAATGCCAGGTTGACTGGGTTTGGATGTTTCAGGTGTTTCTATTGGATCTATGGAAACAGACAACCTCAGTCAAGCACAGATAGAGTATTTGAAATGATTTATAGTAGTGTCTTGAACCCAGGTCTGAGCTAGAGACTAGAGCTGTGAGTCAGAGTGTTCCTGACAGGTTTCCGTGACTACAGGCAAGGCTCTCACTAACTGTTCCAAAGAGTGTTGTCACATCGGACCATGGCAGGCCTGGGAATCACAGTCACACAGACATGAGCAGTCCTCCTGTTGCTGCCTACCTCAGTCCCTTTTAACAGGACACTGTTCTGACTGACTTTGCAGGTTGGAGGAGACATAGAAATAAAATGTAAATAGAACGGTCCACCCATCACAAAACGTTGGATGGAAATGTCTGTTTTAGTCCTTCTATGGTTGGAGCATACAGCTCGGCCAACACAGAGTTAAACACTCATAGAAACTCTTTGACTAACTCTCTCAGTGGATTTTTCAGGTCATGACATTTTTACACCTGCCACATCAACTATCAGCATGAGATGTGTTTTTGGCAAGATAAAAGCAAGAATATCTTTTGTTTCCACCTCTCCGTTTTGAAGGGTTGGAATCGATGCCTTGATGGTGGGACTGCAGTGTTCTCTCTCTCTCTCTCTCTTTCTCTGTGCATTTGCCATTAAGATTCTTTGTGAAGGGAAAAGGAAGAATCTCCTAAGCCATTTAGAATTCATGAATCAGGAAAAGAAAGACAGTAGGATTCTGGCAATGAAACAATACTGAAATCTAAGATCAATAATAGTGACAATAAAATACAAAATACATGAGATGAAAGGACAGGCGCCCAGTCCAGTGGCTGTACCTGTTCATCAATCTGCCTCACACTACAAAAAAAGGAGATGGGTTACTGCCCTATGGGGTGTTCTGACTCGGGAAAGCGTTACTAACAAGAGATGAAAGCAGCAATTTCTTACCGTGTTAAAATTAGGGAAGAGTCCCACACTAGAGGAGGTGTCCACTTGGTGGAAGGGCATAAAGGGTTTCATATCCAAAGTGGACTGCATCATCAGAGACTGATTCCGCACCAGCGCAGGCAGTGTGTTGCTATGGCATGAACTTCCTTTGGAGACGGAGAGATAGTTAGATAGAGAGAGGGGAGGGGGGGAGAGAAGGATGGAGAGAGAGAGGAGAGAGAAAAAGGGACAGAACAATGGAAAGAGAGAGGGAGAGAGAAAGAGAAAGAAAGAGTAAGGAAAAGAGAAAAACAGAGAAAGAGAAATATTAACACATTTTCAGATGAGGGCAGTATGATGTAGTGATGGCAGGTTAGTGCGTGGTTTGAGCGTTCGGCCAGTAACCGAAAGGATGCTGGATAGAATCCCTGAGCTGACAGGCAGTTAACCCACTGTTCCCCGGTAGGCCGTCATTGTAAATAAGAATTTGTTCTTAACTGACTTGCCTAGTTAAATAAAGGTTAAATAAAAAATTAAAAAATTATATTCATAGCACTAGGACCATACATAACACAAACGAGGAGCTAACAGGCAGAGAAAATACACTGTACACTGTGGCTGTTGTGAGCGCTGTGGCAGAGAATAGTGGAAAGTAACTCATCCTGTCTTAAATTAAGCAGAAAAATGTCTCTATGCGCTCATAGGCTGGGGTAAGATGTGGAGTGTGTGTGTGCTGGGGTGTGAGTCAGCCTGGAAGGTGGGCTGGCTGGAGGAAGGATGCAGTACATTATGTTGGGGCAGAGGGAATGGAGCTAGGAGAATACTTCTATGGCTGGGACTGGGTCTTGAGCCCTGAAACAGATCATACCTGATGCAAGGCAGTTCATTGGCATCGTAGTCATATCTGTGTATATCTACTTTGTATATTTCAAAGGAAAATAAGGTTATTGCCAGTTCACTTCAGGCTTTCATACTCTGTATATACAATATAAAAGCTTAATGCACACAGAAGCCTATGGATCCAGACCAAAATAAAGAATGACATTAACCAGCTATGCACTACTGTAGATAATCGACACAGAATTCAAAGCTCTTTTCTCTTCAACTTCCCTCCATATTATGCATGTTTTATGCGTGTGTGTGCATGTGCGTGCATGTGTGTGTGCATGTGCGTGCATGTGTGTGTGTGTGTGTGTGTGTCTGTGTCTGCATACAAGAGTTAATCTCAGTAGAGATTTAATAGCATGTGAAATGATGAGTGAGTCTATCTCAGAAATCCATAAGTGCCAGCTTGTGTGTATATGTGCTGACAAACGTACACACACACTAACTTCAAATAGGTGCTCATATTCTTGTCAGAGATTCAACATGAACAACATTTTTTTTTTAAAGAAACATCAAACTATTGCTTAAAATTTCCCTTCATACTAAATCATACTGTGTTCGATGCCAAGAGAACGTAAAATATCGACGCGCACTGACACAGCAGGGATACACTTCCAGCTAATTTCATAGAAATATATCATCCATCAAGAGACTGTGATTTAATAAAGCTATGCAGGCGATCACTGGGATGAAACCAACGTTTAACATGGAGATGAAGCTTTGTCTTTATGTAATATATAGAGATGTAATGTAATACTGCAAACTATACTGTCTCATGATCGTGTTGTCATGGGAGATACATGGTTAGAACCTCTAATCTTACATGTTTAGATTTTTCCATTGCTGATAGGAATGAAATTGTTTGGATTTGAGTTGTTCATAATTTGATTTGTGTGTCTGGTCATTTCCATGTAAAAGGACCCATGAGCACCAACATGTGAAGTAAATAGGAGCATGTCAAATTGGGGGTCAAATGAAAGATAAGAGTCTATGTTTTTTAATTTATTATGGCATATATATACATTTTTCAACCAATTTCCATCCCAAAAATTTGGAATGAGAAAAAAGCCTTGATTCCTGGTCAAACAGATGGAAAAGGGGTCTTAGAAAACATATAGCAGAAAAAGTCTTAAAAGGAAATTAGAAATACATCAAAACACGATCACGTTGAAGTAATGAACCCTGCAGACTATTATCAACATAATATTATATTTAGTTCTGGATAAATGTTTCTGTCTTCTGTAAGTTAAAGAAATATTGCCTTATGCCTTGAAATTCCATTACCAAAAACCCACATATCTACACGATATTTTCATATTTCTGTCCCTCATGAGGCGGGATGATAATGAAAGTTCATAGAAGTAACAAGTAAAAGTAGACCTATGTCCTATTCATTAGTTATAGTGTTTTTACTCATTTCAATTTTCAATTCCAATACCAAATCGTTAATTTCTGCAATTGAATTGGCACCAATGAGAAATCATAGTAGTTACAAACCATAATGTACTGTATTGTACTCAATCAATCAATATAATGTATTTATAAAGCCCTTTTTACATCAGCAGATGTCACAAAGTGTTTATTCAGAAACCCGGCCTAAAACCCAAAAGAGCAAGCAATGCTGTACTTTACTGAACATAACACTACTGTACTCTACTGTACTGTACATTACTGTACTAAACTCTAGTGTACTGTACTGTACACTACTGTACTAAACTCTACTGTACTGTACTGTACACTACTGTACTGAACTCTACTGTACTGTACTGTACACTACTGTACTAAACTCTACTGTACTGTACTGTACACTACTGTACTAAACTCTACTGTACTGTACCGTACTGTACTGAACATAACTCTACTGTACTCTACTGTACTGTACACTACTGTACTGAACATAACTCTACTGTACTCTACTGTACACTACTGTACCAAACTCTACTGTACTGTACTGAACATAACTCTACTGTACTGTACACTACTGTACTAAACTCTACTGTACTGTACTGAACAGAACTCTACTGTACTGTACACTACTGTACCAAACTCTACTGTACTGTACTGAACATAACTCTACTGTACTGTACACTACTGTACTAAACTCTACTCTACTGTACTGTACTGACTATAACTCTACTGTACTGTACACTACTGTACTAAACTCTACTGTACTGTACTGTACACTAATGTACTAAACTCTACTGTACTGTACTGTACACTAATGTACTAAACTCTACTGTACTGTACTGTACACTAATGTACTAAACTCTACTGTACTGTACCGTACTGTACTGAACATAACTCTACTGTACTCTACTGTACTCTACTGTACTGTACACTACTGTACTGAACATAACTCTACTGTAATGTACTGTACTGTACTGAACATAACTCTACTGTACTGTACACTACTGTACTAAACTCTACTGTACTGTACTGAACATAACTCTACTGTACTGTACACTACTGTACTAAACTCTACTCTACTGTACTGTACTGACTATAACTCTACTGTACTGTACACTACTGTACTAAACTCTACTGTACTGTACTGAACATAACTCTACTGTACTGTACACTACTACTGTACTAAACTCTACTGTACTGTACTGAACATAACTCTACTGTACTCTACTGTACTGTACACTACTGTACTAAACTCAACTGTACTGTACTAAACTCTACTGTACTCTACTGTACTGTACACTACTGTACTAAACTCTACTGTACACTACTGTACTAAACTCTACTGTACTCTACTGTACTGTACACTACTGTACTAAACTCTACTGTACTCTACTGTACTGTACACTACTGTACTAAACTCTACTGTACTCTACTGTACTGTACACTACTGTACTAAACTCTACTGTACTCTACTGTACTGTACACTACTGTACTAAACTCTACTGTACTATACTGAACATAACTCTACTGTACTCTACTGTACTGTACACTACTGTACTAAACTCTACTGTACTGTACTCTACTGTACTGTACACTACTGTACTAAACTCTACTGTACTCTACTGTACTGTACACCACTGTACTAAACTCTACTGTACTCTACTGTACTGTACACTACTGTACTAAACTCTACTGTACTGTACTGAATATAACTCTACTGTACTCTACTGTACTGTACACTACTGTACTAAACTCTACTGTAGTGTACTGTACTCTATTTGTGAAACATAGACGTCTGTGATTTGTTCAGATTTGGTCCAGGCGAATCTTAATACTGAGCAGATATTTAAGAGCTTTTGGAAAACGTGAACACAACGTGGGCACAAAAAATATTTGACAAAAATTCTGTTGCCAAACTTTGCATCTGCACAGTTCTCCCTGTACATGTGTTTTTGTCAAATGTTCTGTGTACATTTTTAAAAGTAGTCCTTGTGCACAGTGTTGTATGTTTTATTAAAACTCTGAAATCAATACTTTTTGTTTGGCATACATTTTAAGTGAAAAATCGGAGCCTCGGCGCAATTCCATTATTGTGGAATTACCCGTCTGCTGTCCATTTATTATAACATTGGCAACTGTCCCCAACATTATGAAAGGCAAAATCCTATCATATCATCAACCCGAAGACCAAGAAACCAATAAACAACAGCATCACACATTCAGTAACTTGTGCATACTGAAGCTCATGTGATGTCAAAGTGTTATAAATCATATGAAACTTTTTGTCCAGACTGTCTTGTCCAACTTCATGCCATGCGCTTCACATTGTCAAAATGAAACGTCTTCAGTACGACCTTCTACACTATGGCACACACCTTAAATTGCTAATGTCCACACATTCTGTAGTTTAATTCACTTGACTCTAACACCACAACACATGAAAATCACTGGGTAGAATACTATGTCTGACGTCATGAAACAATAAAGGAGAAAAATCCCTTTTCCCAGGAAGAAATGACATAAACAGGATTGACTTTCATTGGATTATTTTATTACTCATGACTCAATGTATGACACCCGAGACGCTCACCACATTATTACTGCATCAGTCAGAACTTGTACAACATAACAATAATATATTCCATTTAGCAGACGCTTTTATCCAAAACGATTACATTCATGCGTGCATTCTACGTATGGGTGGTCCTGGGAATCGATTCCACTATACTGACGTTGCAAGCGACATGCTCTACCAACTGAGCTGCCTATCTAAATGACTTGTTACAATGACAATGTGTATTGTTGGAAGCGAAAAGCGTTTTTTTTTTTACCTTGCTACATAGTCAAACATGGTCATTCTGCTAACCCATAATAAAGACCGTGAGATGAGAAACACATGCGAGACCCAACTAGACATTTGAAACTGGCCTCCCAGTTCATAGTGATTTATTTGGAGCTAACGTTTACAAAGCCTTACCAGGAACAACAGCAGGCCATAAGAACAGGAACACAGGGCACTCTCTTTTCCAATAACAATTTTTGATGCATTTCTTATCAGAACAAACACAACTGTGTTGTCATGAACCTTTTATAGATCTGAACACAATGTGATAGAGCTAAAATAAACGTCTTCGAGCATAAATTTACAGGCTAGATTGTGCTCTGAAGCATGACTCTACTGCTCAGATTCATTTATTTACAGTGAGTTATTGCCACAACCATTTTGCACGCAATCATGGTATTAGCTTTGGGTACAACAGTATAGTAACTCTTCGGAAGAGCCATCACAGCCTCTACCAGGACCAGTCCACCAGTCGGCCAGTCTTCCAGACCCTTGGATGGGACAGGTTAGAGGTTTACAGGTTAGAGGTTAGGCCCTTAAGGAGGTCATTACTGTTTGCCTGGAGGTTAGAAGCTGGAGGCCAGCCTTCAGCCAAAAAACTCTGCCAAGGCCTGTTTGCCCAACCCTCGTTCACAGTCTCACACTAGAACACTCATCACTGCTGCTGGGTCTGTCTAGTCTGTGGTCAGCAACATGACAGGGTGGTCTTCAAGGCCCGTGGAGTGGTGACAGGTCAGAGGTTAGGCTCCTTCAGGAAGTAATTACTATCCCGCTTGGTTGCTGGAAACTTGATTCTTGAGGCCAGTCTACTGCCTGCCTGCCCTTCATTCACACACTACAACACTCACCAGCTGCTTCTGTCCAGGCCAGGGCTAGTCATTACAACTAGATGAAAGAACTGATGTGTCTGTAATGGTGTACCTGCAATGGTGTCCACATGTTTTTTGATTTCTGTGTTG
Organism: Oncorhynchus nerka; assembly: GCF_034236695.1. Classification (NCBI taxonomy): domain Eukaryota; kingdom Metazoa; phylum Chordata; class Actinopteri; order Salmoniformes; family Salmonidae; genus Oncorhynchus; species Oncorhynchus nerka. The sequence continues at coordinate 34,167,455 of NC_088396.1, read as the reverse complement.
GTGAGAGAGTGAAGCTGTGTGTGTAGTAATGTGTTGTGAGCATGTCCTGTCTGTGTGGGCCTTTTTGATACAAATAATGAGCTTACTTCAGATGAACACATGTGGAATACTTGATTCCTGTTCTTAAGTAATGTATCTCAATAATATGTACTGTAAATACAGTATGTTTGTCCAATGTTCCTGGTTCTGTAGTGATATTCATTAGAATGTCATTTGAGAGAGATGCACTCGAGTTGAGATAAATATTGACTTTTGCTTTAGCGCTCAAGTCCTTTCAAAATGGCTCATCAATATTCAGAGAACAGAATGATTACAGCCAAGTGCTGTTACCTGGGAAACTGTACCATCAATGGTTAGTAGGTACCAGAGAGCTCAAGTGGAGAATTCTAAACATGTGTTACTCTGAAACATCAGGTGACTTTCTGGGGGAAAATCAGATGGATTATCTCTACAGAAAAAGAATGATCAGAGACTGCCACAAATAGCCAACAACCAACAACCAAAAGACTAACAGAGCAACTTGTTGTTTTTGTACACTGATGTTCATGCTCAATTGTAATGAGTATTCTTTGTTTAATTAATTGAAAGAAACGGGATTGTACTTATATTGTATCTAGTGTTTTTAGGTGTGTTTAAAAAAAATATATACTCTTGAGTTTCCAACCTCACCTTCAAAGCTTTTTACAATTTTGTCTTTCACTAGTCTTCAACTAAATCAATAAAAATATCAAACTAAATACCAGTTTGAACCAGAGGTCTATAGTGAAGCTACAATGGTACATTTGGCTCAATACTCCAGGATTTTGGATTTGAGATCAAATGTTTCATATGAGGCGACAGAACAGAATGTCACCTTTATTTGAGGGTATTTTCATACATATCTTTTTTACAGTTTAGAAATGAATGAACTTTATGTATCTAGTCCCCCCATTTGAAGGTGTTTTAAGTATTTGGATCAATTCACTGATTGTATTACATTGTAAAAGGTTTAGTACTTGGTCCCATATTTCTAGCATGCAATGACTATATCAAGCTTGTGACTCTACAAACTTGTTGGATACATTTGCGGTTTGTTTTGGTTGTGTTTCAGATTATGCTGTGCCCAATAGAAATGAATGGAGTCACTTTTATTGTGAATAGAAATAGAATACTTTTAATGTGAATGCTACCATGATTACAGATAAACATGAATGAATTGTATAATGATGAGTGAGAAAGTTACAGATGCACAAAATCATGCCTCCAAAACATGTCATCTCACCATTACCAATATCAGGGGAGGTTAGCATTTTTGGGGGTATAATATGTATGATGAACTTCACAAAGTGGGAAAAGGCACGCAGTGATTGATGCTCCTTTCCAATAATTATCGAGAGTCTTATTCTGGAGACATGATGATTGATGCTTGGCTGCCTTTTAATAAATGTAATAAATCTCTCTCTTTTGTCCATAATAATGTCATCATGTAGGCTGTCCTACCCGCAGTGTATCTGCCAGCTGTTGGCTAGAGAGCACGTGCCAAGACCAGAGTAGGCACGTTCTCAATGTACAGCCTTTTAAATGTCAATTTGATGGAAACACATCTCTGGTGGGAAAATGTACATACTGTTTTTATGCGGATTTCAGAATATTCACATGAAAATCTGTCGCCAGTTGGATGGAAACCTAGCTAGTAACTGCAGAGATCCTCAATGTCTCATTTCTTCTCTCTAAGTTGTTGATGCTTTCTCAAACAGCCAGAGTCAATTCTTCAGTTTCAGAGAGAGAGCGAGAGAGAGACAGAGAGAGCGAGAGAGCGAGAAAGATGGAGAGAGAGAGAGTGAGAGAGAGAGAGATACAGAGAGACATGGAGTCAGTTAGAAAGTCAGAAAGAGATAGTTAGATATTTAAATAATCCTGACCCCAGTATTTCTCATGTCTGTTTCATCATCTAATCTGGGTCCTGAGAAGGAGGAAGGAGGCTAAGAGTCCTGCTGGTACAGTAAATTAAATTAAATGCCACTATTCTGCCCTGCCTTGAATAACCCCCCTTGTGTTATGTATACATCTCCTATTGAGGTCCTTGGAGGTCCTGTGTTACCACACAGCTAGATCTCTTCTGCCTCCACCACTCTTTCCACTACTAGCTCTCTCTCTCACTCTGACTCTGGCACATGAACAACAAGGCAGAAACATCAATGGCTACTTGTCATTGTACACCACACTCACTGTAGTCATTCAATTAGGCTTTCAACAATGAGACCATCTGTAGGATTTGATATCAAGGAAATACAAGAAAGGTCCATTTGAAATAGAGAATAAGTATAAAATTAAAATGTTTTTAAATTTTTGCTGAAAAGTTTCTAAGAATAGCATTATCATAGAAATAGGAGAAAAGAAATAAGAATCTAATCTCATCACATTTTGAGAAAGGGAATGTGCCTTTATCCTTCAGTTGTTTTCCAGGGCCAGTGAAATCATATCATATCTCTAGGTAGGGGGAATAAAATGATAGGATTACAGTGCTCGTGTATAACACTGTTAGCTTAGGTTCATGGTCAGCACAGCTTAGAATAGAAGTTGCCCCTAGGCACTGATCAAGGATCAGATTGCCCTCCCCAAATCCTAACCTTAACCATTAGAGGGAAAAAGCCAAACTGACCTTAAATCAGTGTCTTTGGGCAACTTACTTTTACTCAGGCCATCTCACAGATAAATACAGGTAATAATACCTATCAACATGAGGCTGGGTAGTGTAAGTGTGCAACTCTAATGGCACCTATTCCATATATAGTGCACTACATTCGATCACAGCCCTGTGAGCGCTGGTTAAAAGCAGTGCACTATGTAGGGAATGGGGTGCCATATGGGATACAGACAGACAGGTTGATGGAGTATCGGGCCAGTCCAGGTGTCCCTGAGATAAAACAGAGTAATGACACCCCAGAGAGAAGGCCTGGCCACTGAACTGGAACACTGAGGGTATTCCTGCTTTGAGTATTTGTGTATTCTCATATTATTTGTCATTATTCTTTCATGGAATATACTGTATGTAGCATGTAGATTTCTTCTATTTCATTTAGAGTTACAGAATATAAACAGTTAATTCCGTGCTATTCTAGACCTGGTTCATCTTTCCATTTCCCCGGAAAATGACGGATTTCACACTTTAAATATATCCACGGAGCACCTACTTCTTAAAACCCAATTAAAAAGTTGAATGATGTATTTAAAATGGACTAATCTTTAGTTTAATATTTTAGCATACTGTAGTTCACCTACAGAACAGAATTACCATTGCGTGAGTGAATTCGGTGTAACGTCCGTCGTTAAATGAAGACCAAGGTGCAGCGTGGTAGGCGTACATTTTCTTTTAATTTTAAATGCTCCACCAAAAACAATAAACAACTCAACGAACGTGAAGCTAGGAGTGCAAACACAAGCAACAACCAAAGATAAGATCCCACAACAGAAGGTGGGAAAAAGGGCTGCCTAAGTATGATCCCCAATCAGAGGCAGCTGTCTCTGGGCCAAAAAAAACAAACATAGATATACAAAAACTAGAGTACCCACCCTAGTCACACCCTGACCTAACCAAAATATAGAGAATAAACAGGGATGTGACAGTACCCCTGCCGCAAACCTGAATCTATAGGGGAGGGTCTGGGTGGGCATCTCCCTCGGTGTCGGTTCTGGGTTCGGGACGTAGCCCCCGCTCTCTACGCTGATCCCTCCGCTTCTGTGGAACCGGACCGTGGATCGTCACCGGAGGAACCGGACCGTGGATCAGCGCCGGAGGCTCTGGACTGGGAACCCCGCCTGAGGCTCTGGACTGCAGCTCGTCGCTGAAGACTCTGGACTGCAGATCGTCGCTGGAGGCTCTGGACTGCAGACCGTCGCTGGAGGCTCTGGACCGTCGCTGGAGGCTCTGGACTGCGGACCGTCGCTGAAGACCCCGGACTGCGGACCGTCGCTGGAGACCCCGGACTGGGGACCGTCGCTGGAGACCCCGGACTGGGGACCGTCGCTGGAGACCCCGGACTGGGGACCGTCGCTGGAGGCTCCGGACTGGGGACAGTTGCGGCAGGCTCCTTGCCATGGATCGTCACTACAGGCTCCGGGCCATGGATCATCACTGGAGGCTTCGTGCCATGGATTACCACTATAGGCTCCGGGACATGGATCATCACTGGAGGCTTCGTGCCATGGATCATCACTGGAGGATTCGTGCGTGGAGCCGGAACAGGTCTCACCGGACTGAGGATACGTACTGGAAGCCTGGTGTGGGAACCTGCCACAACACGTCCTGGCTGGATACCCACTTTAGCTCAATGAGTGTGGAGAGCTGGCAGGGAACGCACTGGGCTATGAAGGCGCACTGGAGGCATAGTGCGTAGAGTCGGCGCAGGATATGCTGGGCAGTGGAGGCGCACTGGAGGACTGGAGCTGGCCCAACGTGTCCTGGCTGAATACCCCCTGTGGCACGGCAAGTGCGGGGAGCTGGCACAGGCCGCACTGGGTTGTGCTGGCGAACTCTTCCCTCGGTGGCGTTTCCGGTTCGGGATGTAGCCCCCGCTCTCTACGCTGATTGGCCAGTCTCCCTGTGTGTCCCCCCAAAAAAATTTTTGGGGGGGGTTTTGCCTCTCGTGCTCGCTTTGTTGTTTTAACTCCTTGTATCACCGCCGTTCCGCTTTCGCTGCCTCCATCTCCTCCTTTGGATGGCGATACTCCCCGGCCCTTGTCCAGGGTCCTTCTCCCTCCAGGATTTCCTCCCAGGTCCAGTCCTCCTGACCACGCTGCTTGGTCCGTTGGTGGTGGGATCTTCTGTAACGTCCGTCGTTAAATGAAGACCAAGGTGCAGCGTGGTAGGCGTACATTATCTTTTAGTTTTAAATGCTCCACCAAAAACAATAAACAACTCAACGAACGTAAAGCTAGGAGAGCAAACACAAGCAACAACCAAAGACAAGATCCCACAACAGAAGGTGGGAAAAAGGGCTGCCTAAGTATGATCCACAATCAGAGACAACGATAGACAGCTGCCTCTGATTGGGAACCATACTAGGCCAACAAAGAAAAAGAAAACATAGATATACAAAAACTAGAGTACCCACCCTAGTCACACCCTGACCTAACCAAAATATAGAGAATAAACAGGGATCTCTAAGGTCAGGGTGTGACATTCAGATGCTGGTTAAAATGGCTAAGATATGACCAGGGTTTAGGCTATAAAACAGTTCAGTTCATCCACATAAATGAAGAACATAATGCTAGGCACATACTCAGCCTGTCTGGGTCTGTAACAAAATACATGTCTGTGTCCCAAAATATCAGCTGTCCATTCCTGCCTCCCTACCGGCTAACAAGATATTATACAGTCCTCTTTAGGCATCTCTATGATTATTACAAGGCTATGAAATGATCCAACTATTTATTATTCCAGACGAGAGGACAGACAGTGTAGTTATTAAGATGTCTAGGAGGAGGATGAACATTCATTGCATACATCCCAAATGGCACCCTAATTCCAAGTGAGCTACTTTTGACTTGAGCTCTTTGGGCCATGGTCAAAAGTAGTGCACTATAAAGGGCATGGGTGCCGTTTGGGAAACAGCCATTGCTTCAGCCATGCACCAAACATTTCAGGAAGAAAATCTAATAACAGACCAAATTCAATTTAAATGTAGATTTGAGAAGTCCCAGTCATGGCTATATACTGTACCTCGGGGTCTGGGGTAGTTAAAACAAGTTGGATCTTTGCGCTTTTGAACTCAATTTATTTGCAAACGCAGTTTGTGTTCTCTCTGAAGAAAATCACCTGATGAGCAGGGAAAATGACATTACAGCTGAAAAGAAGTTAATGTCCTTATACAGCACAGCAACACAAACAGTTGGTGATGTCCTGGACTGATGATGAATAAATAAAGGTAGATTTTGATTAGGATATTAGAGACGAGGTTTCTTACAATGAACTCATAAGATAACGAATGATGGAGAGGGAGAGAGGACGAGGGAACGATGGAGAGAGAGATAACCAAACACACACTGGCTTAATCTGCCGTTACAACAGGCATAGAGAATCCTACAGTCTAAGAGAAATGTGTGATTTGTCCTATAATGTCAACCACATGTAACCACAGGGACAGCTCTCCACTAAAGATAATCCAGTGCATTTGCATGTAGGTTCCATAGGGACCAGGAACAAGTGAGCCACTGACTGAATCACAACCGCAACTCTCTGCTACCACACAGCAAGCGGTACCGGAGCCCCAAGTCTAGGACCAAAAGGCTCCTTAACAGTTTCTACCCCCAAGCCATAAGACTGCTGAACAATTAAACTACTCAAATGGCCACCCGGACTATTTACATTGACCCCCCGCCACACTCTATTTCTTGAACTGCATTAAGGGCTTGTAAGTAAGAATTTCATTGTAAGGTCTACACCTTTTGTATTTGGCGCATGTCACAAATACAATTTGATTTGATTTGAATTGACATTACAAATCAGATTTTTAAAAACATGCTTTTTTTTACTACTTCCAAAAATGTTACTTTTAAAAGGACGTGAACAAGAATGTTTTTCAACATGGTAAACTAGGATATGTTATAATATGCCTCTGCTGCCACATTTAGTAACAGTGGAGCACATAAATGATATAATTCACTACAGTCTACTCTAAATGGGTTATGCATACACATGTCAAACATTACTGACAGAAAATGATATTGAGTCTAGTGTACTTAAGCCTCTTTGTGTAGGTTTAAGGTTGAGTGTCAGTTAAAAATACTAAAGAGGTTCTGTCGTGTACTATACAGTACAGAGTAGAGTAGGCGTATGTTACATACTGTATCTGAGTTGGAATGAGGTCACACACTGGCATTTGTTCATTGGATCTAGGGATGTGTCCCAAATGGCACCCTATTCCCTATGTAGTACACTACTTTTGACCAGGGCCCATAGGGCTACATAGGGACGCAGGCTATGTCTATGGACATTACGGGGAACTGAGCACCTATTATACAACCAGTTGTGTTTTCATCACACTATCTGAGTGGGTGGCCAATCTGTCTCTGTCTCTCTCAATGTGTGTGTACAGTGACTCACAAGGTGTGTGACTCAATCCTGTTGCATTTGGGTGTGGGAGAAAGAAGGAGGAGGAGGAGGAGTAAGGAGGAGCAAGGAGGAGAAGAAGGAGGTGGTGGAGTGCTCCGGGGTGTACAGTACATGTTTGCAAAACATCCTGGAATGGAATCAGAACCTATTTCCAACATAAAATAAATAACTATAGGAGGGCTTCCTTCCAAGGAGTCACAGAGAGCATTTCTCTGTTATTATGGGCCTTCTGGGAGGGCAATGTCTGGGAGAACAGCAGCCAGAGCCCTTCAGTAATCCATCAGGTTTTCTGTGTACCTGTGAAGTCTACTAGTGCTAAGACACCAGGGGGTGGGCAACCACTAGCAGCCGTTAGGCTACAGATCCTTGCTGGAATGTGAATGCAAGAGAACATGATGCATTGCTATGGTTTCCTGAGGAGTGTGGAGATTCCCCTGGACTATTGAAGATAACAGCAATATGTCAGATTGCAATGTGTTGTTGTTGCAAATCACAAGAGAGACAAAGAAAGAAAAATGACACCACTCAATCTCACAACTTCCCTCCGCTCTGTGTGATAAAATCTCTAATGTGTAAATTACTGAAAAAGGAAATGGAATGTATGAAGAATCAGATAATTGTGAGTTAATAACAGAATTAATGTGATCATGTGACTGAACTGTAATTGTTTGTGGGATTCAAGATCGGGTTAGCCCACTGATCTAAAACCATCTACTAAGATATCAAGTCAGTAGAACAGTCTCTTTGTTATCTAATACTGCCTAGTACTTTGTAATACAGTAACACTTAACATTGTGTAACACTGTATGGGACCTGGTACTGCACATGACCACTACATGAGTGCCTGTACTGTACCTCAGTTCTGAGAGTACTTTTACATGCACTGTATATCGTTTTTACAATGAAACTGTATGTGAATATGGCTTGTCTAATCAAGGTACGTTTTTCCGCTGAGAAAGAGTGATGTTATATTAGTGGTGTTGTCACAGCCGTCGTTCAAGGAAGACCAAGGTGCAGCGTTGTGAGCGTTTTCTTTATTTGTTCAAATGTCGCCAACAAAACAAGAAATAACAAAAACGCCCGTGAAGCTTACGAGGGCTATAGTGCCCCTAACAAAGACAACTTCCCACAATGACAAAAGGGGAAAAGGCTGCCTATTTATGATTCCAAATCAGAGACAACGAAAGACAGCTGTCTCTGATTGAGAAACATTCCCGGCCAAAACATAGAAATACAAAAACATAGAAAACAGAACATAGAATGCCCACCCAAATCACACCCTGACCAAACCAAATAGAGACATAAAATGGCTCCCTAAGGTCAGGGCGTGACAGGTGTACCTGAGTTTTTGCTGTTGTCAATAAATTCATATCATATTACGTTGTTCCTTGTTGTGCAAATTATTGTTGTTTTAGCTCTATCGTTTCCATGGAGACTTAGGAACAGAAAGAGGGGAGGGACCTCTGTCACACACACTCACCCCCCCAGACATCCCCCTCTCACACTACATAAAACAAAAAGCTTATTCTCTAATTAACACACATACACACAGAAACTGTAGAGCATCATCCATCCCCTCATCCCCTAAGCTCTGAAAGCTGATTCTCTAGCCTCCCCACAGCCCAGATCTTGTTTGTAAAAGAAAGACTAATGTTTACTGAAACACCGCCAGTGGCACTGGCACACATATCTAGAATCCCTAGAAGTCCCATCAAAATGCTTCAGCCGTAGGCAGTCGGCACCAAATTGTATTTTACAAGATGCTATCGCAAGCCGTTGGAGGCTAGGGCTGCATCCCAAATGTCCTGTGTGGCTCAGTTGGTAGGGTTGTGGGTTCCATTCCCATGGGATGGGGGACCAGTACAAAAAAAAGGACACTACATGGTCAAAAGTAAGTGTACACCCCTTCAAATTAGGCTATTCGTTGCTGACAGGTATAAAATCAAGTACACAGTCATGGAATCTCCATAGACAAACATTGGCAGTAGAATGGCCTTACTGAAGAGCTCAGTGACTTTCAACGTGGCACCGTCATAGGATGCCACCTTTCCAATACATCAGTTCATCAAATTTCTACCCTGCTAGAGCTGCCCTGGTCAACTGTAAGTGCTGTATTTGTGAAGTGGAAATGTCTAGGAGCAACAACGGCTCAGCCACGAAGTGGTAGGCCACACAAGCTCACAGAGCAACAACGGCTCAGCCACGAAGTGGTAGGCCTCACAAGCTCACAGAATGGGAGTGCTTTAAGTGAGTAAAAATTGTCTGTCCTCGGTTGCAACACTACTGTGTTCCAAACTGCTTCTGGAAGCAATGTCAGCACAAGAACTGTTCATCGGGAGCTTCATGAAATGGGTTTCCATGACTGAGAAGCCGCACACAAACCTAAAATTGCAATGCCAAGCGTCAGCTGGAGTGGTGTATAGTTCGCCGCCATTGGACTCTGGAGCAGTGGAAATGCGTTCTCCGGAGTGATAAATGATGCTTCACCATCTGGAAGTCTGACGGACCAATCCGGGTTTGGCAGATACCAGGAGAACACTACCTGACTGAATGCATAGTGCCAACTGTAAAGTTTGGTGGACGAGGAATAATGGTATGGGGCTATTTTTCATGGTTGGGGCTTGGCCCCTTAGTTCCAGTGAAGGGAAATCTTAACGCAACAGCATAAAATGACATTCCAGACAATTCTGTGCTTCCAACTTTGTGGCAACAGTTTGGGCAAGGCCCTTCCTGTTTCAGCATGACAATGTCATTGTGCACAAAACGAGGTCCATACAGAAATGGTTTGTCGAGATCGAGATGGAAGAACTTGACTAGCTTGCACAGAGCCCTGACCTCAACCCCATCGAACATCTTTGAGATGAATTGGAACGCCAACTATTAGCCAGACCTAATGGCCCAACATCAGTGCTCAACCTCACTAATGCTCTTGTTACTGAATGGAATCAAACCGGCACTTTTACTGAAACATTGATTAATGTGCACTGTCCCTGTAAAAAATAAAATAAACTCAACTAAACTCAATGTTCCAACATCTAGTGGAAAGCCTTCCCAGAAGAGGGGAAGCTGTTATAGCAACAAAGGGGGGACCAACTCCATATTAATGGCCATGATTTAGGAATGAGATGTTAGATTAGCAGGTTTATTTTACCTTTATTTAACTAGGCAAGTCAGTTAAGAACAAATTCTTATTTTCAATGACGGCCTACTGGGGAACAGTGCCTTGTTCAGGGGCAGAACGACAGATTTTTACCTTGTCAGCTCGGGGATTCGATCTTGCAACCTTTCAGTTACAAGTCCAACGCTCTAACCTACCACCCCGCCCCGGTGTCCACATACTTTTGGTCATGTAGCGTATGAATAATTTATGCACTAACTACTGTAAGTCGCTCTGGATGAGAGCGTCTGCTAAATTATATATGTGTAAATAGTGCACTACTTTTGACCAGAGCGCTACGCACTATATGGGAAATAGGATTTGGGACACACCCAGGCACATCGTTTTCCACAGTCTCCCAGTGCGTGGGCTTTGTGTATTAAGTGGCTGTGCCTCAGCCTCCTCTAAATGTACTTACCTCTGCTATTACTTTATCAACCCTAACGGACATTATCATTCAGCCCGCTGGTGAAATTCATAGTTGATGTAATAATATAGTTCACAAAATCTGTCTAGGGGATTGTCTGTCTAGGGGATTGTTATCTAGCTTTCAGTGATCTCTCACATATCTGGTTCATAGCAGGTACAAGTGGGTTGTGAGGTATTAGCAACGTGGTCCTGTCTGGCACAGTTAGTAGAGCTTGGCACTTACAATGCCAAGTGTCCTGGGATCGATTCCCGCTGGGGCCACCATGTGAAAATGGATGAACTGTGAGTCTCTTTGTATAAAAGTGTCTGCTAAATGGCATGTAATAATGAAATAGCAATGTAATAATATTGCATTTATAGAGTGCATTACAGAACGCTCAATGCGCATAATACAATACTAATATATGGTGTTGTATTTAATTCTGTGTGCATTATGCTGTCATTATTTGAAAGATAATTACAATGTCATCCCAATGGGAGGAGAGGAGCAGTTTATGGAGGCTACAGTATAATTAGAGATAAGAGATAAAGACTGGGGAGGAAGGGGACGGCAGGCAGTGACCACTGTGATTTCTGCTGAGCTTTGTGGTTCACCATCACTGCTGCAAACACCATTGTACTCAACACACACCAGACACACAGATCATGGCTAGCGCTTATGATGTTACTTGCATAGAAAACATTGTGCAACATACAGTATTTGTAATGTACCATCTATTCTACACAGAGCTGCTCAATTCTGATTCATGCTACCTCCCACATTACAAAAAAAAGGATTTGTTATAGGAGCAACTTCATTACTACATTTTTCTAATGAAGCAGACAAAGTCAAAGCTGGGGTAATGATTTCACAAAAAGACACTTTCCAGAAAGTAACATTCACTGGCAGAAGTAGGCCTACATGTTTAGTCTGTCTCTTATCTAAATCCCTGTTGATTGTTGGCAAGCAGACCAGACACAGAGCAAGAGAGACAGAGAGAGAGAGAGAGAGAGAGAGAGAGAGAGAGAGAGAGAGAGAGAGACAGAGAGGGAAAGAGAGAGAGACCGAGAGAAGAGAGAGAGAGAGAGATAGAGAGGGAGAGAGAGAGAGACAGAGAGTGAAAGAGAGAGAGACCGAGAGAGAGAGAGAGAGAGAGAGACAGAGAGAAAGAGAGAGAGACCGAGAGAGAGAAAGATGGAGAGAGAGAGACAGTGAGAGAGAGAGAGAGAGAGAGAAAGAGACAGAGAGAGAGAGAAAGAGACAGTGAGAGAGAGAGATACAGAGAGAGAGAGACAGAGAGAGAGAGACAGAGAGAAAGCCCCCATCCATCCATAATACATGTACTCACCATGCAGTGTATGAGACGTTCAACCAGAGCTAGTCAATATTTGATGAGATATACACTGGAAATTATAAAACTTGATTATGCAAATGTTCATTCAATGAAAACCCATTACCTGGCCACTTGAATAATGATGGAACAGGCAGGCTGTCCCTTTAAACTTTAATTATGTATATGCAGCACGATGAGAGCGAGAGAGTGAGAGAGAGACAGGGCGAGACAGGAGGGAGAGAGAAAGAGAGAGAGAGAGAAAGAGGGAGAGAGAAAGAGAGAGAGGGGGAGAGAGAAGGCGAGAGAGCGAGAGCGTGGTTGGCTCTGTCTGGGAGTATCTTCAGACGGGGCAACAGTGCCCCCAGACCCCCCCTGTTTCAGGTAGTCTATGTGCAGGAGGGCTAGGGTCAGTCTATCCTATCTGGTGTAATTATCCTGTATTATCTGGTGTCCTCTAATTCTCCCATCTCTCTCTCACACTCTCCCCTCCCGGAGGACCTGAGCCCTAAGACCATGCCTCAGGACTACCTGGCCTGACGACTCCTGGCTGTCCCCGTCCCCAGTGCACCTGGTTATGCTGCTAATCAAATTTTATTGGTCACATACACATGGCTTGCAGAAGTTAATGCGAGTGCAGCGAAATGCTTGCTGATCCAGTTTCTGCTGTTCTGCCTGCAGCTATGGAACCTTGACCTGTTCACCGGACCTGCTGTTTTCAACCCTCTTTCTTCAACTCCCTCTCTCTCCCTCCCTCTTTACCGTACCTGCTGTCACGACCTTTGAATGCTCGGCTATGAAAAGCCAACTGACATTTAATCCTGAGGTGCTGACCTGTTGCACCCTCCGCAACCACTGTGATTATTATTTGACCCTGCTGGTCATCTATGAACGTTTGAACATCTTGAAGAACGATCTGGCTTTAATGGCCATGTACTCTAATAATCCCCACCCTGCACGGCCAGAAGAGGACTGGCCTCCCCTCAGAGCCTGGTTCTTCTCTAGCTTTCTTCGTAGGTTCAGGCCTTTCTAGGGAGTTTTTCCTAGTCACATTGCTTCTAACATCGGCATTGCTTGCTCTTTGGTGTTTTAGTCTGGGTTTCTGTATAAGCACTTTGTGACATCTGCTGATGTAAAATGGGCTTTATAAATAAATGTGATTGAAATTGATTGAGAGAGAGAGAGAGAAAGAAAGTGCGAAAGAGAGGGAGAAGGGTCAGAGAGACAGATACCTATTTCACACAGAATTGAGTATGTTACCTGTAAAATATTTATTTGATCCCCTTTGAAACAGTCACGTTGCGTAGCCGGCACAAGGGGTGAGAGAAAAATAAAAAACTACTTTGACCCTGTGTTTGTGACAGTTGTCATGGCAACCTGGCAGCGACAGTGTTGATTAAGTTCTAAATTCCTCTGACACTGTTTTTATGTTTGTTTTTTTGTACAAAAAATGTAGTGGGTAGCTATGCTAAGAGGAGTCTTGCTGAGTCTTTATGTTGCTCTTACTGTTTAATTAAGTAAGTTAAAGCCCTAAGAATGGAGGTTGATTAGCCTCCAATGGTGTTCTCCACAGAGAGAGAGAGAGAGAGAGAGAGAGAGAGAGAGAGATAATGACAGAGAGAGAGAGAGAGAGAGAGAGAGAGAGAGAAAGACAAAGACACACAGAGAGAGAGACAGACACAGAGAAAGAGAGAGAGAGAGAGAGAGAGAGAATGACAGAGAGAGAGAGAGAGATAGCTCCCTGCAGGCCACAGGCAGACAGACAGCCAGCCTCAGAGCAGAGCACTTCACAGCTGAGCTGAAGGAAACAGGTCTCAGGAGAAGCCTGATGGAACGTTAAGCCAGCTTCTAATTTACTCTCTAAATGTGCTTTTCCCACAAGTTCATCCTCTATTTCAGATAGGCTGCATAATGATCGTTTCATTATAGAAGTTAAAACTCCTCAGAGAGAGGTTTTCGAGGATGGGCTATTAGTATAATCGCATCAATAGGGGGTTTAGAGAAAGCAGCTTGCTATACATACCCCACTTCATAGTCATCGAGCCACAGAGGCTTTACGTCTGAAATGTCACACCACCCGATGATCAATGGCCTCTCCAAATGCCTTTATGCCTTCTAGCAGCATGGTACCAGACTGTCATGTGAAATGTTTAATACAATGTCAAACAACTCACACCCAAATCCACCAAGGAACAGAGTGGGAGTAAGAGTACTTTGTTCAGTCCTCTTCGTGGCAGAAACAGCTATGAAATGAATTAACAGTAGAAAGGTCGAAGGACCCCACTTTGAGCCAATGAGGAGTGTGATCATGGCGCCCGAAGGACAAGGCTGCCGTTTTACAATCCCGTAACCCATTGTGCTATTGTGTGTGTTTTTTCGCGTTATTTGTAACTTATTTTGTACATAATGTTTCTGCCACTGTGTATTATGACCGAAAATAGTTTCTTGATATCAGGGCAGCGATTACTGGAGGAATTCTTCTTCTTCAACAAGTCTGATAGGAAGGATTTACTCCAGACACCTGACAAGGCCCTCATCCCCGTCAAAGATGGAAGTATTGTGGGTAACGGTCCAGGTGACTTGTAAGGATCCGTCGCTGAGAGGGTAATCTACCTTTACCATCGGTCCTATTAGCCAATTTACAATTAATTGATAATAAAATAGACGACTTAAGCACGTACATCCTACCAACGGGACATTAAAAACTGTAATTTCACAGATTCGTGGCTGAACGACGAAATGATTAACATACAGCTGGCGGGTTTAAAGCTTTTGCGGCAGGATAGACCAGTGGCCCCTGGTAACACAAGGAGCGCCGGCCTAAGCATATTTGTAAACAACAGCTGGTGTACGAAATTTAAGGAAGTCTCAAGGTTTTGCTCGCCTGAGGTACAGTAACTCATGATAAGGTATAGACCACACTATTTACCAAGAGAGTTTACATCTATATTTTTCAGAGATGTCTATATACCACCGCAGACCGATGCTGGCACTAAGACCGCACTCAATAAGCTGTATACGGCCATAAGCAAACAGGAAAACGCTCATCCAGAGGCGGCACTCCTAGTGGCCGGGGACTTTAATGCAGGGAAACTCAAATCAGTTTTACCTCATTTCAATCAGCATGTCAAATGTGCAACAAGAGGGGGAAAAAAACTCTAGACCACCTTTACTCCACACACAGAGATGCGTACAAAGCTCTCCCTCGCCCTCCATTTGGCAAATTGGACCATAATTCTATACAAGCAAAAACTAAAGCAGGAGGCACCAGTGACTCGGTCAATAAGAAAGTGGTCAGATGAAGCAGATGCTTGGCAGGGCTTGCAAACTATTACAGACTACAAAGGGAAGCACAGCCACGAGCTGCCCAGTGACATGAACCTACCAGGCGAGCTAAATAACTTATATACTCGCTTTGAGGAAAGTAACACTGAAACATGCATGAGAGCACCAGCTGTTCCGGATGACTGCGGGATCACACTCTCCACATCCGATGTGAGTAAGACCTTTAAACAGGTCAACATTCACAAGGCCGCAGGGCCAGATGGATTACCAGGACATGTACTCCGAGCATGCGCTGACCAACTGGCAAGTGTCTTCACTGACATTTTCAACCTGTCCCTGACCGAGTCTGTAATACCAACATGTTTCAAGCAGACCACCGTAGTCCCTGTGCCAACGAACACTAAGATAATCTGCCTAAATGACTACCGACCGGTAGCACTCATGTCTGCATCCATGAAGTGCTTTGAAAGGCTGGTAATGGCTCACATCAACACCATAATCCCAGAAACCCTAGACCCACTCCAATTTGCATACTGCCCCAACAGATCCACAGATGATGCAATCTCTATTGCACTCAACAATGCCCTTTCCCACCTGGACCAAAGGAACACATATGTGAGAATGCTATTCATTGACTACAGCTCAGCGTTCAACACTATAGTGCTCTCAAAGCTCAACACTAAGCTAAGGACCCTGGGACTAAACCACTCCCTCTGCAACTGGATCCTGGATTTCCTGGCGGGCCGCCCCTATGTGGTAAGGGTAGGGAACAACACATCCGCCACGCTGATCCTCAAACGGGGGCCCCTCAGGGGTGCATGCTCAGTCCCCTCCTGTACTTCATGGCCAGGCACGACTCCAACACCATCATTAAGTTTGCCGATGACACAACAGTGGTAGGTCTGATCACCGACAACGATGAGGTCAGAGACCTGGTCGTTTGGTGCCAGGACAACAACTTCTCCCTCAACGTGATCAAGACAAAGGAGATGATTGTGAACTACAAGAAAAGGAGGACCGAGCACGCCCCCATTCTCATTGACGGGGATGTAGTGGAACAGGTTGAGAGGTTCAAGTGCCTTGGTGTCTACATCACCAACAAACTATTATTGTCCAAACACACTAAGACAGTCAGATTTGGCATGGGTCCTCAGATCCTCAAGAGGTTCTACAGCTGCACCATCAAGAGCATCCTGATTGGTTGCATCACTCCCTGGTCTTGCAACTGCTCGGCCTCCGACCATAAGGCACTACAGATGGTAGTGCGTACGGCCCAGTAAATCACTCGGGCCAAGCTTCCTGCCATCCAGAACCTCTATATCAGGAGGTGCCAGAGGAAGGCCCTAAAGATTTGTCAAAGACTCCAGCCACCCTATTCATAGACTGTTCTCTCTGGTACCGGCAAGTGGTACCGGAGCTCCAAGTCGAGGTCCAAAAGGCTTCTTTACAGCTTCTACCCCCAAGCCATAAGACTCCTGAACAGCTAATCAAAGGGCTACCCAGACCCCTCTTTTACGCTGCTGCTACTCTCTGTTTATTATCTATGCATAGTCACTTTAACTCTGCCTACATGTACATATTACTTCAATTACCTCGACTTACTGGTGCCACCGCACATTGACTCTGTACCGGTACCCCCTGTATAGAGCCTCCACATTGACTCTGTACCGTAACACCCTGTATATAGCCTCCACATTGACTCTGTACCGGTACCCCCTGTATAGAGCCTCCACATTGACTCTGTACCGGTACCCCCTGTATCTAGCCTCCACATTGACTCTGTACCGGTAGCCTCCACATTGACTCTGTACCGGTACCCCCTGTATCTAGCCTCCACATTGACTCTGTACCGGTACCCCCTGTATCTAGCCTCACTATTGTTATTTTTACTGCTGCTCTTTTTTTATTTATTTTATTTCACTTTTATTTAACCAGGTAGGCTAGTTGAGAACAAGTTCTCATTTGCAACTGCGACCTGGCCAAGATAAAGCATAGCAGTGTGAACAGACAACACAGAGTTACACATGGAGTAAACAATTAACCAGTCAATAACACATTAGAGAAAAAAAAGGGGTTGGGGGAGTCTATATACAATGTGTGCAACAGGCATGAGGTAGGCGAATAATTACAATTTTGCAGATTAACACTGGAGTGATAAATGATCAGATGGTCATGTACAGGTAGAGATATTGGTGTGCAAAAGAGCAGAAGAGTAAATAAATAAAAACAGTGTGGGGATGAGGTAGGTGAAAATGGGTGGGCTATTTACCAATAGACTATGTACAGCTGCAGCGATCGGTTACCTGCTCAGATAGCTGATGTTTGAAGTTGGTGAGGGAGATAAAAGTATCCAACTTCAGCGATTTTTGCAATTCGTTCCAGTCACAGGCAGCAGAGTACTGGAACGAAAGGCGGCCGAATGAGGTGTTGGCTTTAGGGATGATCAGTGAGATACACCTGCTGGAGCGCGTGCTACGGATGGGTGTTGCCATCGTGACCAGTGAACTGAGATAAGGCGGAGCTTTACCTAGCATGGACTTGTAGATGACCTGGAGCCAGTGGGTCTGGCGACGAATATGTAGCGAGGGCCAGCCGACTAGAGCATACAAGTCGCAGTGGTGGGTGGTATAAGGTGCTTTAGTGACAAAACGGATGGCACTGTGATAGACTGCATCCAGTTTGCTGAGTAGAGTGTTGGAAGCCATTTTGTAGATGACATCGCCGAAGTCGAGGATCGGTACTTGTTAATTACTTGTTATTTTTATTTCTTATTCTTATTCATATTTTTTTTAAACTGCATTGTTGGTTAGTGGCTCGTAGGTAAGCATTTCACTGTAAGGTGCCTGTGACTGTGTAACTTTGCTGAATGGACCCATCAGTCTTATCTTTGATATCATTATTATAATAGTAGTAAATACACAGGAAATTATATTAACCATTCCTTGTGCCAATAGTAGATGTTGAGCACTAACCTAAAACCTGTGGTGGAAAAAGTACCCAATTGTCATACTTGAGTAAAAGTAAAGAAACCTTAGTAGAAAATGACTCAAGTTAAAGTGAAAGTCATCCAGTAAAATACTACTTGAGTAAAAGTCTAAAAGTACTTGGTTTAAATACACTTAAGTATCAAAAGTAAAAGTATAAATAATTTCAAATACCTTATATTAAGCAAACCAAATTTTACGGTTAGCCAGGGGCACACTACAACACTCAGACATCATTTACAAATTAAGCATTTGTGTTTAGTGAGTCCACCAGATCAGAGGCAGTAGGGATGACCAGGGATGTTCTCTTGATAAGTGTGTGGATTAGACAATTTTCCTGTCCTGCTAAGAATTCAAAATGTAACTAGTACTTTTGGGTGTCAGGGAAAATGTATGGAGTAAAAAGTACATTCTTTTATTTAGGAATGTAGTGAAGTAAAAGTAAAAGTTGTCAAAAAAGATGAATATGAAGGTAAATTACAGATACCCAAAAAAACAATGTAAGTTGTACTTTAAAGTATTTTTACTTAGGTACTTTACACCACTGCCTAAAACTAGCTTTAATGTTGAATCAAGGATAGCGCATCAAGTGGGGAGCCTTCTATTTTCAATGTTTCATTGGGGAGCCCATGACATCCCAAATAGTAGCTTTTCTTTACAGCTCTTTCATAACATCATAAAACAGCAATAAAGAGTTATTGTCTGTTTCAAGCATCTGTTAATTAAACTACAATCATCATAATAAATATTATATCAGAGAAGAAAAGATACTGTTACATACTGTAACAACCACCCAGATATATTCACCTTTCAGGCTTGTCAAAACACTTACACACAGAGCAATCAAATGATCCAGATAAAATGAAGGAGATAAAACACTCACACACACACACACACACACACACACACACACACACACACACACACACACACACACACACACACACACACACACACACACACACCTTTTCCTTCCTGTCAAGTCAACCCCCATACAGATTTCAAGCCAGTTCTATCTTTATGGAGATGCACTTGATACACACACAAGTGAGCACACACACACACACACACTCAAAAGTGCATGCGCACGCGCACAGACACAGAGGCACGCACGCACGCACACACACACACACACACACACACACACACACACACACACACACACACACACACACACACACACACACACACACACACACACACACACAGAAACACAAACGTACGCGCACACACACACACACACACACACACACACACACAGGGCGGCAGGGTAGCCTAGTGGTTAGAGCGTTGGACTAGTAACCGGAAGGTTGCAAGTTCAAACCCCTGAGCTGACAAGGTACAAATCTGTCATTCTGCCCCTGAACAGGCAGTTAACCCACTGTTCCGAGGCCGTCATTGAAAATAAGAATTTGTTCTTAACTGACTTGCCTAGTTAAATAAAGGTAAAAAAATGTATGCACACACACACATTCTGCTGGAACATAGAGAACACTTTATTTTACAGCATTAAAATACAATTTTAACCAGTGATTTCTAAGTAACTACCTTGTCAATAGCGGGCTGTAAAAAGGGTTGCCAAACACCAAATATCTCAGAGGACTGGTGTGCAGCATAAGTAATATAAGCAGTTTGAGCAGGTTGCATGCGGTGAAAAAGCAGTAGAAAGGATCAAGTCAACCCATGGATAAATCCCTACTACTCACCCAGAAACATGATAACTGAACCATGGACATGTAATTTCATCTCCTGGACTATAGACAGCTGCCAGAGAGTCCCTTAGTAAAAGCACTCAGTTGACCTGTCCTCC